>NC_041398.2:154951205-155302455 GCF_900747795.2 Erpetoichthys calabaricus | reverse complement strand
TCCACCACCACTCCTCCCGGCAAGCATAGTCCTCCTCCTCCCGACTCAGGCTCTTTGAATGGTGGCCGCTGGCCCCTTTTATAGTCCACCCGGAAGTGCTCCAGGTGGTTGACTGCCGAGTTCTGGCTGCACTTTCAGGTGTGGTGAATACACTCCCCATAAGGGCTCAGGAGTCCCAGCTGCAGCACCCCTGGCGGTGCCTGCGGGACCCAACAGGGCTGCACCCAACTCCAATTCCCATGGAGCCCTGCGGGAAACCAAGGCACCACTCCAACCCACGGTGGTTGCCAGGGGGAGGTATTGCAAAGTCCATGGCTGCCCCCCCTGAACATATCCCGAAGGGGCGTCCCAGCCAGGCTTGGACCCCAGCCGTCCGCTACAATATATATATATATATGTTGGTTCAGATATATATATATATATATATATATATATATATATATATATATATATATATATATATATATATATATATATATATATATATGCACACACTGGTTTAGATATATATACACCAGAGCAGATATATCCGTTCGGATAGGCTGGTTTATATATATATATATATATATATATATATATATATATACACATTGGTTTCGATATATATACACCGATTTGGATATACTGTATATAAAGTTCTGATACGGCAGTTTAGATATTCCGTGCTTGAGTGTCAGCACGTGCATGTGCAAGTGCTTACGCCTAAAAAAAAGATTGTCCTGTCAAAATAAGAGACTATTTTTCCTTCTTGACGCAAATCATCTTTAAATGAAATGCTGTAAATAAGGAATAATACAGTAGAAATCACCATGCTTCTTTCTATCAATGATGAACTAATGTTTTATGGGGTGAAAAAATTATCGCCCCTGACAGATACCCTTAATTAGTAGTATGTTCGACCCACAATTTGCGAGTTTGAGTGTGTGTGCGTGCACGTGCACCCCATTCCCCATGTTACTGGCATCTGTATCAAGTATAACTGGTAAACTTATATCTGGTGCTGCAGAGACTGGGGCATTGCAAAGGGTCATCTTCAGATTTCTGAATGCAGCCTGCTGATCTTCACCCCAGTGGAAATCTTCACCCTTACACAACAGGCAGTGCAATGGTGCAGCAATTGTGGCAATTCAGGCACAAAATAAGTGATAATAAGAAGCTAGCCCAAGAAACTTTTTCACTTGCTGCTGGTTTTGCGACTTGGATCATCCCTGTGCTGCGTCTACCTTGCTATTCCCGGTGGTGATTCCCCTGCCAATTACTCAGTACCCAAGGAATGACACTTCCCTCCTTAGCAAATGACATTTGTCAGGGTGGAGCTTGAGATTGGATGCCCAAAGTATAGCCAGTACATTCCGGAGACTATCTTTAGCAAGAAGACATTAAAAAGTCTTCCCATGCACCAGAAGATCGTCAAAATAGACAAGGCATTGCTTGCCCGGTATGTCAGCCAATACCTTGTTCATCAGTCTCCCGAAGGTGGCTGGTGCATTGCAAAGACCAAAGGGCATGACCCGGAGTTTTGCCAGGGGAATACGTTGAGGATATTGTCTAATGGCTGGCGCAGTACCTATATGTATGGGATATCACATTAATATTGTGCAGCCAACATCGTCTTGCGAGGTCGCGAGTCCTCCAGTGACAGTCAGTCCTTCTTTAATCCCTTCCCATACTTTGTGCATGACTTTCCGACCTACACCTGTGGTGTCTGTGTGATTGTAAATGGGTGTTTGATTTGGTTGTAACACCTGGGTTGTGGTCCTCCCCTTCCTATCACCACTGCTCAACTGGTTTAAAATCATTCCATCCTGGAATGTCAAAGTCCACTTTTGTAGATCAATTTGAGCTCCAGCCATCTCCAAAAAGTCCAAGCCCGGGATACAGGGGTTCATAATCTTGGCCATCCACACCTCCAATGTCCAGCAAAGTCCACTAACACAAATAGCTACCTTGGTTTGTCCTAGCATGGATGCAGTTTCACCAGTGGCTGTCATCAAAGCTACCCCTGTACCCTTCAACTGTATTTCTCCTGGCAGTAAGTCTGGTCTACCAATTGTGGCAGTCAATCCTTTGTCAATCAGGGCCTTACAGACACGATTGCCTATCAAAGTGTGGACATGGCAATAGGTCCCTTCACCCAATCGGCCAACAAGCACCAGGGGTTGCACATCTCGTCCCTATAGACTACTTTGTGAAAGGACATGCTTTGGGGCCCATGCTGACCCTTTTACACAGGTCCCTGGTCATTTTCCTGGGGTAGCTGAGTGGATTTAAGTTCATTTTATTCCTTGAGAGGACAGAAACGCTGCAGGAACCACTCTACCACAATGCCAGCATAGAGGTGGTTTTACTAAGCATGGTGACCATTGTGTTTGGGAGGGCAACACTGTCACAGCCGAAGATTTGTCTTCTTGCATGTGTTGATGCTGGACAACCTGCTGTTTAACTGGAATTGTGGATTTTCTCATAGCTAGGGGGCTGGGGTCCTGACTTCCTTTTGATAGCACCTGCTCAGCCTCTTGTGCCATCTGCAGTGCCTCTTCAAATGTAGTTGGCTTGGAAAATCGTACCTGTTGCCTCACTAACTAGGATGTGAGACCCCGGAAGAAAGCCTCTTTTGCCAACTCCTCTCGGTCGAAGTGGGGGTAGCCTCTTCTGACCAAAGACTGAATTTCTGCTGCAAACTTACACAGACTCTCTGTTGTGTCACAAGTTTGCTCCCCCAAATGCTGTGTGATGCCCAGAAAGGATTCTACACAACTGAATCTTCACTCCAATGCAGCTGCCAGGGAACCAGCTTCAAGCAGTTCCTCCTCTCATAAGTCTGTCAGAGCATCCAGGGCATCACTCTCTAGGGTGGCAGCCAGCTGCACAGCTTCTTCATGTGGACCCCATCTACTGGCCAAGGCCACCATTCAAAAGTGCCTACAGTACACCTCCCATGCTCCTTTACCATCAAAGTGGTCTGGTTTTAGTGTTAGTTTGCTCACTGCATATATATATATATATATATATATATATATATATATTGTGGAAGACCAGCCCAAGCACAGACAGGCAGACACCAACAGTTCCAAACACACACGTTTATTTACACTATATACAACTAACAATGTCCCGCACACAACCCAGTGTCCTTCCACCAATCACCCCAAGTCCAGGCCTCTCAACATTCCAGCCTTTCTTCACCATCTCCACTCCTCTCATCCGAGCTTCGTCCTCTTCCTCCCAACTCCAGCTAACGACTGGAGGGAGGCGGCCCCTTTTATTTCCACCCGGACATGCTCCAGGTGTCCCCTGATGAGATTTCTGCGGCACTTCCTGGGGTGGTGGAAGTGCCGCATGAGCACCCAGAAGCACTCGGGGGGTCCCTGGTATTCCTCAGTCATCTGTGCGCCCCCTGGCAGTGACCATGGGCCCCTATAGGGTTGAGCTTCCATGCTCCATTCCCGTGGCCTCCACACCAACCAGGGCAGCTGCCCTCTTGTGGTCCGGAGGAGGCACAGTACCTCTCCTGGTCCGTCCAGGCGTTGCGGCTGGGCACAGCCCCCAGCCTACCACCACTATATTATATACAGTGGTGTGAAAAACTATTTGCCCCCTTCCTGATTTCTTATTCTTTTGCATGTTTGTCACACAAAATGTTTCTGATCATCAAACACATTTAACCATTAGTCAAATATAACACAAGTAAACACAAAATGCAGTTTGTAAATGGTGGTTTTTATTATTTAGGGAGAAAAAAAAATCCAAACCTACATGGCCCTGTGTGAAAAAGTAATTGCCCCCTGAACCTAATAACTGGTTGGGCCACCCTTAGCAGCAATAACTGCAATCAAGCGTTTGCGATAACTTGCAATGAGTCTTTTACAGCGCTCTGGAGGAATTTTGGCCCACTCATCTTTGCAAAATTGTTGTAATTCAGCTTTATTTGAGGGTTTTCTAGCATGAACCGCCTTTTTAAGGTCATGCCATAGCATCTCAATTGGATTCAGGTCAGGACTTTGACTAGGCCACTCCAAAGTCTTCATTTTGTTTTTCTTCAGCCATTCAGAGGTGGATTTGCTGGTGTGTTTTGGGTCATTGTCCTGTTGCAGCACCCAAGATCGCTTCAGCTTGAGTTGACGAACAGATGGCCGGACATTCTCCTTCAGGATTTTTTGGTAGACAGTAGAATTCATGGTTCCATCTATCACAGCAAGCCTTCCAGGTCCTGAAGCAGCAAAACAACCCCAGACCATCACACTACCACCACCATATTTTACTGTTGGTATGATGTTCTTTTTCTGAAATGCTGTGTTCCTTTTACGCCAGATGTAACGGGACATTTGCCTTCCAAAAAGTTCAACTTTTGACTCATCAGTCCACAAGGTATTTTCCCAAAAGTCTTGGCAATCATTGAGATGTTTCTTAGCAAAATTGAGACGAGCCCTAATGTTCTTTTTGCTTAACAGTGGTTTGCGTCTTGGAAATCTGCCACGCAGGCCGTTTTTGCCCAGTCTCTTTCTTATGGTGGAGTTGTGAACACTGACCTTAATTGAGGCAAGTGAGGCCTGCAGTTCTTTAGACGTTGTCCTGGGGTCTTTTGTGACCTCTCGGATGAGTCGTCTCTGCGCTCTTGGGGTAATTTTGGTCGGCCGGCCACTCCTGGGAAGGTTCACCACTGTTCCATGTTTTTGCCATTTGTGGATAATGGCTCTCACTGTGGTTCGCTGGAGTCCCAAAGCTTTAGAAATGGCTTTATAACCTTTGCCAGACTGATAGATCTCAATTACTTCTGTTCTCATTTGTTCCTGAATTTCTTTGGATCTTGGCATGATGTCTAGCTTTTGAGGTGCTTTTGGTCTACTTCTCTGTGTCAGGCAGCTCCTATTTAAGTGATTTCTTGTTTGAAACAGGTGTGGCAGTAATCAGGCCTGGGGGTGGCTACGGAAATTGAACTCAGGTGTGATACACCACAGTTAGGTTAGTTTTAAACAAGGGGGCAATTACTTTTTCACACAGGGCCATGTAGGTTTGGATTTTTTTTCTCCCTAAATAATAAAAACCACCATTTACAAACTGCATTTTGTGTTTACTTGTGTTATATTTGACTAATGGTTAAATGTGTTTGATGATCAGAAACATTTTGTGTGACAAACATGCAAAAGAATAAGAAATCAGGAAGGGGGCAAATAGTTTTTCACACCACTGTATATATATATATATATATATATATATATATATATATATATATATATATATGCTCAGCTTTCTTCAGAACAGGTATCATGCCTGTTCAATATGGCTGCCGAGATGTGCTCTTCATTCTGTTGTCTTCTTCATCAGATGTTAGTAAAAGAGAGAGAATGTGGTTGAGCAAGCAGATTTATATATTTTCTGTTGAACCCCTAGAGCCAATAGGACATCATGGTACTTAAAAGCTTCTGATCCAAGCCAATTCCAAACAGCCATACTTCAGACCAATGGGGGAATAGAACATCTTAACACCTGCCACCCCCCAAGACCATATGTTAAGCATCCAGGCATTCTTGCGGGGGTTGAAAGACATAGGCAGAGAAATTCTCGCCAAACTGGTTTAAGGCCCATCCTCCCGCAACTCTGTTGTAAAATTCAAAGAGACCCATTCCTAAAGGGGAGGGGGGGGGGGGGATAAACATGAATGCTTCTCATTAATGTAACACTAAATTACATTGCTTTGCCTAAATTACAAATAAAGACATACAAAATATTTATCAAGTTATATGCCAAATCTTACATCACAACAACACTGTATATATATATATATATATATATATATATATATATATATATATATATATATATATATATATATATATACAGTGATCCCTCGCTATATCGCGCTTCATCTTTCGCGGCTTCACTCCATTGCGGATTTTAAATGTAAGCATATGTGAATATATATCGCGGATTTTTCACTGCTTCGCGGATGTCTGCGGTCTACAGTACGTGTGCTTCCTCAGCTGATTTGCCCATTTGAATTCAAACAAGGGACGCATTTCAATTTAAACAAGGGACGCTATTGGCGGATGGCTGAGAAGCTACCCAATCAGAGCACGTGGTTAAGCTCCTGGGTGCTGACTGGCTCAGCGACATGGAGTGCAGAGTTCGATTTCACTTAAAGCCGGCATCTCATCTCATCTCACTCATTCAGCATCAACGTTTTTCTTTGTGCGTACTGTAGTCAAGCTCTTCGTTATGTCTACAAAGCGATCTTCTCCTGCTACTGCTTCTGGGGCCGTGCCGAAGCGCCAACGGAAGATGCTAACAATTGCTGAAAAGGTAAAATTGTTGGACATGTTGAAGGAAGGGAAAAGCTACGCCGCTGTAGGATGCCACTACGGCATCAACGAGTCCACGGTTCATTATATTAAGAAGGAGAAAAAGAACATACGATCTACGGCCGCAGTGTCCTTTAACCAGGAGGCGAAACGAAGTGTAAGTGGACGTAATAAGGCGGTAGTCCGGATGGAATCTGCATTAGGGATTTGGATCGAAGACTGCCGGAAGAAGAACATCCCCGTGGACACCAATATCATCCGACAAAAGGCCAAGCAACTTTATGATAGGTTGGCAGATGCCGGAGATGCTCTAGACGACGACCCTCGACCTGGAACTTCTGCTGAATCCCCCAGCGAGAACCGTGAATTTACTGCCAGCAAGGGCTAGTTTGAAAAATTTAAGAAAAGGTTCAACTTGGCCAGTGTTAACCTGCTAGGAGAGGCTGCCTCCGCAGACAAAGCCGCAGCCGAGAAATTTGTCGCCGACACGTTCAAGACGATTATTGAGGATATCAGCCTGAAACCATGTTTAATATGGATGAGACGGCCCTATTTTGAAAGCGGATGCCGTCTCGTACTTATATCACAAAGGAAGAGGCAAAAGCCCCGGGGTTTAAGGCTCACAAAGATTGCATCCCGCTGGTCATGTGCGCCAATGCTGCAGGCTTTATGATAAAGCCTGGGCTCATTTATAAGTCCAAAAACCCCCAAACCCTGAAAAATAAGAATAAAAACCTGCTGCCTGTGTATTGGATGCACAACCTGAAGGCCTGGATTACGAAACGCTTAACGTTGGATTGGTTTCACCAATGTTTCATCCCGGAAGTAAAGATCTATCTGGCAGATAAAGGGCTGGATTTCAAAGTCCTTTTACTTCTGGACAATGCTGGAGGTTATCCCTTGGATCTATCCTACCAAGGTGTAAAAATAGAGTTCTTGCCACCAAATACGACATCACTGATTCAGCCAATGGATCAAGGAGCTATCCGGGCTTTCAAGGCATTGTACACAAGGAACAGCCTGCAACACATGGTCGAGGCAATGGACACGGACGATGACTTTTCCCTGAAGGAGTACTGGTGTAAGTGCATGATCACATCGTGTATGGTGAACGTGCAGAAGGCCCTTAATGATATGAAGAAAGAGACGGTTAATGCCTGCTGGAAGAAATTGTTGCCAGAAGTTGTGCGTGACAAGAAGGGCTTTTCTGCAGAAGAAAGTCATGACTTGGCGGTTGACAAGGCAGTCACGCTGGCAAAACTGCTAGGAGGAGAGGGATTCAACGACATGACCAGTGATGACATCAATGAGCTGCTCGATGCCCACTCCAAGCTGCTGAGCGATGAAGATTTGGCCGAGATGACCAAGTCAGCGAGCGAGGAAGAACAAGACGACCCAGCAGAGGAAGAAGACGCAGGCCTAACTCTCGAGCGTCTCGCGACCATTCTACGAATGGCAAAAGATCTCCAGACATCAGTTGAAGAATGGGACCCGCAAATGATTTGTTCTTTGCAATTTAAAAATGCTCTTGACGGCGCCACGGAAGTGTATAGGAACCTCTTTACACAAATGAAAAAGCAGTGCCAGCAACTGCCCATCACGATGTTCCTTACACGCAAAACACTGCCTAGTACGCCTTCAGTGGAAGAAGACGACGGCAGTGCTACACAGTCACCTGAAGAGGCTCCTTTAGAACAGCTGTGACAGTGCAGTAAATGTCATTGTTATCTGACAAGTTGGTGAGTACCCAAAACTATTTTTCTACGTACTTAGTACATGTATGTACGTTTATTATAACTGTGCACACATTTTATACAATTTTTTCCTTGCATTGTAGGTATTTATTGCCAGTGGCCTGTCTATCGTAATGGCTGTGACAAATGTGAAATCGGAGACGCTCCACAGTATCTTTAAAATAACATTTTGGTTTTATGTACAGTATTTACATGTTACAGATTTTTCACGTATTTTTATATTACCTACTCAATTACAATATGTTTAAAACTGTATTACGTATTAAATAAAACTCCTCAATGATATACAATACGTATGTTTGTGAGTAGTATATAAACTGTGTTTACATATATAATTTCAACGAATCTACCTAATAACTAAGAGAATATAAAGGGTTTATGCTGTATAACTGTACGGGGAATATTTATAAACCATGTGGGAGAGTTTATAAGGACTTAAAATACATAAAAATAACCATATAAACATATGGTTTCTACTTCGCAGATTTTCTTATTTCGCGGGTGGCACTGGAACGCAACCCCCGTGATGGAGGAGGGATTACTGTATATATATACACAGAGTGTATATACATATATAAATATATTGTGGGAAGCAGCCCGGACACCACAGACAGGTGGACATCATTTTGTCACCCAACACACGTTTATTTACAATACTATGTACAGAAGTAAAGCACACAACCCAGTGCCGTAGCACCAATCACCCCAAAGTCCAGGCCTCTTTCCTCAGTGCCTCTCTTCGCTGCCTCCACTCCTCTTCTCCAAGACTCTTGTCCACCTCCACCCGACTCCAGCCTTGACTGAAGGGAGGCAGCCCCTTTTATAGCCACCCAGATGTGCTCCAGGTGCTTCCTGGCAATCTTCCACCGGCACTCCCCAGTGTGGCGGAAGTGCCGGCTACATCCCCGGAAGCACTCCAGGTGTCCCTGCTTCTCTTCCCCCCAGCACTTCCGGGTGTGGCAGAAGTGCTGAGGTCCAGGGCTGCCAAGGCATCCGGGTGCCCCCTGGCGGTGACAACAGGCCCCTACAGGTTTGAGCTTCAAAGCTCTGTACCCATGGCCCCCAAAGCCACCAGGGCGGTCACCCCCTCATGGTCTGGAGGAGGTGCAAGCCCTCCTCCTGTCTCCTGGGCATCCCGGCTGGGTACCACCCCCAGCCGCGTGCCACAATATATATATATACTGTGACGTGTGAGTCCCTGTCTTGCACTCCAAAACACAAGGCTGAGTCTCAGTACTTTAGCAAAACGAGCTTTATTCAGCTTGAAACAGGAACAGCACGGTTATTTATTGTCGTGGGATCTACAACTTTCCTATACACAGACACAGCAATCAGGCAGGGTCGTGGCCATGTTAGTGGCCACATAATACTGTTCCCTGCATTTATAATGTTCCTTGCATCACCCATCGACGACAGTCGGCTCGGATTTGCTTTTGCAGCAAGCCGCTGAAGCAGTGGGAACCTGCAGTTGCCCTGCCAATGGATAGGCTGTCTTCCACAGATGTGGCAATCGTGCTTCGGGATGTTCTTCGGTGTGTCATCCTGTTGGGGGGAGTTCCAAAAAAGTTTAGAAACCTTACAATATATATATATACTAGGGGGTTCGCCCCCTGCTCGCTTTGCTCGCCAACCACCCCGCGTCTCTGCCGCTCTTGTTGTGAAGAGGGGACTGAACACACCCCAAGGAGACGCGGTTGCTCCTCCAAAACCCCCTCTTCAATGGTGATACAATGGGAAACAAATGCAGTTTTTTTTACCTTCTCTTTGCTCCATGCTGCTGCTGCCGTGCTGCGTGATCTGCATCTCGCGCAGCACTTTGAACATTTAAAATCTAATACAGCAGCTGTCCTACTCTTTGCCTTTTATTTCCGGCCCCGGGCGTGGTTAAATCTCTTGGCAAGTCTCGTCTCCTGGGACATGAGTTCTCGATATTTTTTAGTTTATAATTTAAAAACAGAATAAGAATCTGAAAATCTAACAACATCACATTAAAGTTCTACAATTTTTTAAAAGAATGATACCAAACATATATACAGTATGTAGGTTTTAAAATATGCACGATTTAAAGTGTAAAAGAAAACGTGACATAAAAAGTCACATAAAACCGTTGCAAAAAATTGTTGCACATTTAGGTTTAGGATTTTATATATATATATAGAGTAGATAAACCAACAACTGAATGGTTTATTAAACACAAGGAAAAGGACTGAGTGTAACTCAAGGGTTAACTAAATGCAACTGGAAGTATCGTGAGATCTCTGGACTCTAGCATGGGATACACCCGAGCCACTGACAGAAATATCGCGAGGTCTTCACATCCCCGGCTGGATTTATTTTGTGGAATGAATTCTAAGCTGCGTGGAGTGGATTTTAATGTTCTGCGTCCTGTACAGAGATTTACTTCACAGTCATTGGTTAAATTTGAACTATTTAACTCTCAATCTATCAGCAATAAATCCATACTGATTGAAGAACACATCAGGGAAAAAGGACTTGACTTCATGTGTCTGACAGAAACCTGGCACCAGTCAGAGGTTTACTCTGCCTTAAATGAAGCCTGTCCACTTGGCTACAGTTACTTGGAGGCAGCTCGCAGCACTGGGCGTGGTAGTGGAATAGCTGTTATCCACCGTCAGGACCTGGGGTTGTCCCCTATCTCGATACCTGCAATATCTTCCTGTGAGTGCCTTGCATTTAAATGTAAGCCCCCGTTTCCCCTGACTGTTCTCCTTATCTATCGACTTCCAAAACCCAATTCTGCCTTTATTCCGGAAATTACTGATCTTCTCACAACACTCTGTGCTACTTCTGCCAACATCATAATCTTAGGAGATATAAATATTCATGTTGACAATCCCACAGGTTATCTCACTGCTGATTTCCTTGAGCTGCTAGATTCTCTCAACCTACAACAACATGTTGATGTTCCCACACATTCTAGGGGTCACACTCTTGACTTGGTCATTTCTAACTGTGCCCCAATCAGGAATCTACAGGTATTTGATCTTGGTATTTCAGACCACAAAGTTGTGTCATTGGAGCTGCCCTTTTTCTCCTCCCGTATCAAACCAAAACGACAGATCTACTTCAGAAATCTGAAGAATATCAATGTGGATGCCTTGGCCTTGGACCTTACATTTCTCTCCTCTGACTTTATCAGCTCCCTCTCTGTTGCTGACCTTGTGGATTTTTACAACCAGTCCCTGAGCAGTCTCCTGGACTTCCACGCCCCTTTAACATCTAGGTCCGTCTCATTCTCGTGCTCAGCACCTTGGTATACCTGCGAGCTGCGAAAAATGAAGGCGGCTGGGCGTGTCCTTGAGCGGCGGCTCAAGGCCTCTGGGCTGACTGTCCATAAACAGGCTTACAGAGAACACATGAGAGCGTATGCAGAAGCTCTGAAGGTTGCACGGTCCAAGTTTTATTCCACCATCATCAGAAATGGCTCCAGCAACCCTAAAAAACTTTTTTCAACCATAAATCATCTTGTCAAACCTCCTTTACCTGCCCATTCTGAGACCACTGATGACAGATGCAACATGTATATCAACTTTTTTAAACAAAAAGTTGATAATATCCGTTTACACCTCTCTACCAAGGATATCTTGCCCTTCCCAACTGTTGACTCATTGTCTGAGACCGTCCATCCTCTTTGCTCTTTCTCTGTTGCCACACGGGAAGAGGTGGAGGATGTCATCAGGAAAATGAAACCGTCTACTAGTTCCCTGGACCCTTTCCCCTCACCCTTGCTGAGGGCCAACATTTCTGCCATCTCTCCACTTATCACCAGGATAATAAATCAGTCCCTCCTGGCTGGCCATATTCCTTCTGCACTAAAAACTGCTGTCATCAGACCTCTACTGAAAAAATCCACCTTGGATCCTGAAGTTCTCTCCAATTATAGGCCCATCTCCAATCTTCCATTTCTCTCCAAAGTTCTGGAAAAAATAGTTGCAGCACAACTTCACGATCATCTCAAACTGAACAATCTGTTTGAAAAGTTTCAGTCTGGTTTTCGCCCTGGCCATAGCACCGAAACAGCCCTGGTCAGGGTCACCAATGATCTTCTGATGACGGCAGATACTGGTTCACCTTCACTACTTATCCTCCTTAACCTGACAGCTGCTTTTGACACAATAGACCATAACATCCTTCTTCACCGCCTGCAATACACTATTGGACTCTCAGGAATTGTTCTAAATTGGTTTACATCATACCTGACTGGCAGAACTGAGCATGTCGCCCTTGGCAGCGCAAAGTCCCACACCCACAACATCGCCTGTGATGTTCCACAGGGCTCTGTGCTGGGCCCTATCCTTTTTACTATCTACATGCTCCCCCTTGGAACTGTCATTGGCAGACATGGTTTATCGTTCCATTGCTATGCCGATGACACTCAGCTTTACCTCAGGACTACTCCCACCTCCTCTACTGCTCCTCTGCCAACATCTACATTGTCTACCTGCCTGGAGGAGATAGAGGCATGGATGAGGCTCAATTTTCTTCAGTTGAACAGATCCAAAACAGAAGCCATCTTAGTTGGTACATCACATCATCTTCGCTCTTCTACCATCACCAGTATTACTTTCTCTGGCCAAAATATTCCTCTTTCCAAATCTGTTACTAATTTGGGTGTTAGAATGGACTCCCAACTTACTTTTGACACCCACATCAAATATCTCTGTAAGTCATCTTTTTACCATCTCAAGAACATCGCCAAACTCCGCCCATTACTCACCCTGGCAGATGCAGAGAAGCTCGTCCATGCCTTTGTCTCTTCCAGGCTGGATTACTATAATGCACTCCTCATTGGGATTCCTGGCAAGAGTATCCAGAGACTCCAGTATATTCAGAACAGCGCTGCCAGGATCCTGATGAGGGTGCGAAAGTATGATCACATCACCCCAATCCTGAAAACCCTTCACTGGCTCCCTGTTTCATTCAGAATAGAGTACAAGGTCTCCCTTCTTACCCATCAGTGCATTTATGGACATGCCCCTCTTTATCTACAGGAACTCCTTACCCCCCATAACTCCTTACGTTCCCTCCGCTCTGTACTCACTAACACTTTTCAAGTCCCCAGAACTAAGCTCAGCAGCATGGGTGACAGGGCGTTTTCATCGGTGGCGCCGAGGCTGTGGAATGCCCTCCCTGATTACCTGAGAGCCCCACAGTCGACTGAGGCCTTTAAGCGAAACCTAAAAACTCATCTTTTTAGAAAGTCATTTTGTTAAAGTATTTTATAGACTCTTCTGTTCTTTTTTATTTTATTATTCTATTTTTACTCTGTAGCACTTTGGGATTGCTAAAATATAAAGTGCAATATAAATAAAATTTATTATTATTATTATTATTATTAACTAAAAGCTGAAAACAAAATGAGGTCTCTACCCATTTTCAAGGAGATGCCAACATATTTTTCCAAGGTTAGAATTAGGTAAATGAGTAGCAAACCACCCTCCCAAACACTCCTACTATAAAGTGGTGCTAAGATGAATAGGAATAGGAACAGGACATCCCTCTTAAGGAAATGGTGTTCAGAATAATGGGAGAATCAGTATGAATCATAAATTACTTTTGGGTTTAGTTGACTGGAGATAAAGTTCTACATATTAAGAGTCAAATGAATGTGTCTGATGATGTATTAGATGAGGTAATGGTAAAAAAATAGTATAAAAGATGATGAATTGTTTAATTGATTGGTCACTCCATGGACTAAGTTAAATTAATTAAACAAATAATAAATCATTACATTTATATAGCGCTTTTCTTAGTACTCAAAGCGCTATCCACACAGCGAGGAACCGGGAAGCGAACCCACAATCTTTCACAGTTTTCTTACTGCAAAGCAGCAGCACTACCACTACGCCACCCGTGAGGACATATGTGCATAACTTTGCAAATAAAGAAATGTTCTGCCTAATCATCTGGGCTCCATAACGACCTTCTTTGAAGATAGAGGAAAGTTTTTTCCATGAGGAAATAAATTTCTACCAGATAATAGACAAACATCTAATATAATATCTAATAAAAAGGATGAAGTTTCACCTTCATTATTTTAAAAACTCCAATTTGACAAGCTACGTAGCTCTTAGGTCCTTTTGCAGAAAAAATATAAGGGCAGTGTCCATGTCTCTTTTATATATTTAATTTAGTCAATTACCTGCGCAGCAAAACAAGTGAACAGCTAGTTCATTGTACATGGTAATGACAGCTAACTAGCAACAGAGAGGAAGTGAAGGTTATATATGTTTGTTAATATGTTTTATTTTTAATTTGCTTAAATTACAATATAAGCCTTGTGGGTTCTTCTGATTTCTTATTATTATACAGTACATAAACTATTATCTATTTTACATTGCTCTAATTATCACTATGCAAAATATGCTTTTCTCGTGTTAAATATTTTTTGGTTATATTGTCCACCCCAGGGAAGGATCTATTAAACATCCCTTATAAGTTTGACTATTCTGGCCAAATGGCACATATTCATACCAGCTCCTCCTCCTTACCACCACGTGAGGTAACACTGTATCCTGGCACAGAGTTTCCCAAAATCAAAAACATCAGACAGGCTGGTATTTTTAGCCATGCTGTTGTAAATGAAAATATAATACTGTTATTTACTAAATGAGGCTAATAAGCCTTATCTTTATTATTCTTTACCTCTATTAAAATTATTCTATCTTATTAATGTATTACTTAACAAAGATAAAGGCGTTGGCTTGAGTTTGATAAATGTTTTGTAGCATGTTTTATTCCATATATCTGTTGGTTATTATAGTAATCGCCAAAGAATCTTCAAATTCTAGATTCTTTTATGCTTACTAATGTCCAGTTCTGATAATAAGTAATAAGCTACTGTACATTACATCATAATAACAAGCATTTCTGGTTTCATCTGAGTTCAAAGTACTATTCACACTTAAAACTGACTTAAAACTTAAAAAAGACATTCCTTTGCCTATGATTTGAACCACTTAATTAAATCTGTCATAAATACCCTGTTTACACTAGGCTCTTATATCCTAATTGCATATAGATAAACTGTAAGCATATTGTACATGCATTGTATTTATTTTATTTATTTAGCATTTTATTAATTTTATTAAACTCAAATAACATTCCATACAAGCAAGTCAAGTTTAACAAAACTAAGTTAAAAAACAAATCAACCCCCACCCATGAGAAAGAGAGCTAGGCCAGCAGAGTAAAACTTAAACTAGTAAAAATAAGTAAATAGATAAATTAATAAATGAATAAAAATAAACAGAATAAAAAAGAGGGGAGAGAATCTGCTTCCTCAATTTAAATACTTATTCTAAAATGTTACTGATTAGATCCTGCCAAGTTTTGAAAACGTTTTGTACAGATCCTCTAAGTACTCCTGGAACATCATCATCATTTAGTAATCACCAAATTAATTCACCTAGATAAGACAGGGTTCATTCATGCTGGCTAAGGAGTAGATAATGTGAAAGGGCACTTGCACATCACTGATGCTCCATCCAGCTCTGCTCTCTCTTGACACTGAAAAAGTATTTTATCTTATGAATTGTAATTTCTTCTGACATGTTCTGCATCAGATTACATGACTATGAGTATTATTATTATATTCATATGATCAGAACACTAAATTAATCTCCCTCTGTCACTATTCTCACCAATTCAGTAATATCAAGAACCCTTCAGATCTATAAAAGTGCCAAACAAAGCTGCCCACTTTCTCCACTTCTTTTTCATTTGTCCCTTAAGCCTTTAGTGGTTGACATTCATAACTCAGACCAATAACTTATGACAGCTTGCTTTTTCTTGAAACTCCCAAACCCCATACCCCCAAAACTCCCTCATGTTTTCAACCTGCAGTACTGAATCCTTCTCCTCACTGGCTATTCTGAGTGAAGATTCCATCATATATATTACAGTATGCAGTTAGGTCCATAAATATTTGGACAAAGACAACTTTTTTCTAATTTTGGTTCTGTACATTACCACAATGAATTTTAAATGAAACAACTCAGATGCAGTTGAAGTGCAGACTTTCAGCTTTAATTCAGTGGGGTGAACAAAACGATTGCATCAAAATGTGAGGCAACTAAAGCATTTTTTAACACAATACATTCATTTCAGGGGCTCAAAAGTAATTGGACAAATTAAATAACTGGAAATAAAATGTTCATTTCTAATACTTGGTTGAAAACCCGTTGCTGGCAATTACAGCCTGAAGTCTTGAACTCATGGACATGAGATCCAGATGCTGGATTTCCTCCTTTTTAATGCTCTGACAGGCCTTTACTGCAGCGGCTTTCAGTTGCTGTTTGTTTGTGGGCCTTTCTGTTCGAAGTGTAGTCTTCAACAAGTGAAATGCATGCTCAATTGGGTTAAGATCAGGTGACTGACTTGACCATTCAAGAATTTTCCACTTCTTTGCTTTAATGAATCCTGGGTTGCTTAGGCTGTATTTTTGGGTCATTGTCCATCTGTATCATGAAATGCCGCCTAATCAATTTGACTGCATTTAGCTGGATTTGAGCAGACAGTATGTCTCTGAACATCTCAGAATTCATTCGGCTGCTTCTGTCCTGTGTCACATCATCAATAAACAGTAGTGTCCCAGTGCCACTGGCAGCCATGCACACACAAGCCATCACACTGCCTCCGCCGTGTTTTACAGATGATGTGGCATGCTTTGGATAATGAGCTGCTCCACGCCTTCTCTATACTTTTTTCTTGCCATCTCTCTGGTAGAGGATGATCTTGGTTTCATCTGTCCAAAGAATATTTTTCCAGAACTGTGCTGGCTTTTTTAGATGTTCTTTAGCAAAGTCCAGTCTAGCCTTTCTATTCTTGAGGCTTATGAGTGGCTTGCACCTTGCAGTGCACCCTCTGTATTTACTTTCATACAGTCTTCTCTTTATGGTACACTTGGATATCAATACGCCTACCCCCTGGAGAGTGTTGTTCACTTGGTTGGCTGTTGTGAAGGGGTTTCTCTTCACCATGGAAATGATTCTGCGATCATCCACCACTGTTGTCTTCCGTGGACGTCCAGGTCTTTTTGCATTGCTGAGTTCACCAGTGCTTGCTTTCTTTCTCAGGATGTACCAAACTGTAGATTTTGCCACTTGTAATATTGTAGCAATTTCTCGGATGGGTTTTTTCTGTTTTCGCAGCTTAAGAATGGCTTCTTTCACCTGCATGGAGAGCTTCTTTGACCGCATGTTGTCTGTTCACAGCAAAATCTTCCACATGCAAGCACCACACCTCAAATCATCTCCAGGCCTTTTATCTGCTTAATTGATAATGACATAACGACGGACTTGCCCACATCTGCCCATGAAATAGCCTTTGAGTCAATTGTCCAATTACTTTTGAGCCCCTGAAATGAAGGGATTGTGTTAAAAAAATGCTTTAGTTGCCTGACATTTTTATGCAATCGTTTTATTCACCCCACTGAATTAAAGCTGAAAGTCTGCACTTCAACTGCATCAGAGTTGTTTCATTTAAAAGTCATTGTGGTAATGTACAGAACCAAAACTAGAAAAAAGTTGTCTCTGTCCAAATATTTATGGACCTAACTGTATATTCAGTATACCTAACACAAGGTCACTGGGGTCTGCTGGAGCCAATCCCAGCCAGCACAGGGTGCAAGGCAGGAACAAACCCCGGGCAGGGCGCCAGCCCACCACCGGGCACACACATACACACACCCACACACCAAGCACACACTAGGGACAATTTAGGATCGCCAATGCACCTAACCTGCATGTCTTTGGACTGTGGGAGGAAACCGGAGCACCCGGAGGAAACCCATGTAGACACGGAGAGAACATGCAAACTCCATTGAGGGAGGACCTGGGAAGCAAACCCAGGTCTCCTTACTGCGAGGCAGCAGTACTACCACTGCATCCCTGTGCTGCCCTATACAGTATACAAGTCAAGTCAAGTTGGGGAGCATGCACTGGTACAGTGCGTTGCCGCACCCACTACATAACAAAACAACTCGGGATAGCGGTTTGCAACCCCCCAGGCAGACACGCGGTCCAGTCCCACCCTCCGGAAATTACCCTCTATCTGCCGCAGCCAGGTGTTACATGGGCGACCCCTTGGTCTGGTCCAGCCACTCGGATCCCCAACAATGAGGATCTTGCGAGCTGGATCACCCTCAGGGAAACGCGCCACATGGCCATAGTGCCGCAACTGATGCTCCCTCACAATGCAAGTAATGTGCCTCATTCGGGACTCCATGAGCAACCGCTCATTACACACAAAGTCAAACCAACGGTACCCAAGGATTTTCCAGAGAGACACAGTACCAAAGGAGTCCAGTCTTTGTCTCAGGTCAATGGATAGTGTCCATGTCTCGCAACCATATAGCAAGACAGGACTCTAAAGACTTGGACCTTTATCCTTTTGCATAGATATCCGGAGCGCCACACACCCCTTTCCAGCGACCTCATGACCCCCCATACTCTTCCAATCCGTCTACTGACTTCATAGGAATAGTCACCAGAGACATGAATGTCACTGCCAAGGTAATTAAACTCTCAACAAGGTCAAAACACTCTCCGCAAACAGACAAACTGCTGATGGCTGTGCCCAAGAGGATCTTGATTTTTATCCAGGACACTCGCAAGCCCAGACACTCAGACTCCTCACTCAGTTTCTCGAGCGCCCCGATCAGAGCCTCCATTGACTCTGCGAAGATCACAGCATCGTCAGCAAAGTCAAGATCCGTGAACTTTTCTTCACCAACAGATGCCCCACAGCCGCTGGACCCCATGACCTTACCTAACACCCAGTTCATACAAGCATTGAACAGAGTAGGAGCAAGAATACACCCCTGACGAACCCCAGAATCAACTGGGAAAAACGCAGAGGTCCAGTACAGTATAAAGTATAAACATATATAGAGAGAGAGAGGGATCAACTTGTCTTCCTCTACATTACATTATAGGGCCATTTTTAAGTTAAGAAAGACTCTTTTCCCTTTTAGGTACATTCCTTTTAGGTAATGAATTGCCTTAACTTATCTAAAATTCTACCTCCCCTCTCCTTTCAGTTTATCTCCTGTTACTTGAGGCTGTTAGACTGGGTAGTGACTGGGCACAATGTCCTTATTTTTGGGCTAGAATGTGTTCAGAGGTGCATTAAAGACTTCTAAATTTGTCTTAGTTTGTTATAATAATAACTTAACACTAGAATTACCAGAGCCTACAAAAAAATTAATAGATCCGGCCCACCTTAAATCGCTTCTTAAAACCGTTCTCACCTCTCCGCCAGCGTCTTTTGTCATCTAAATGTTACTGATAAAGACAAGCTGCAATCAGCCGGCTATTCCATCCCCCCACCGACTTAGAACATACACAAACTTCTCCCAGCTGATGTCTTGATTGATTATCTGGGCGTGAAGTGGAGTTTTAGAGTGGAAATAATACATTGTTATTTGGAACAAAAACATTTCATGTGTGTTGCATTTCTAATTTGTGTAAACACATTTTTAAAACAGAAACGTTTTTTATATTCTAGTAACAAATGACAAAATGTAGGCATAAACTATATAATGTATGAAGTCTGAAGTCCAAATATCAAAGAAACACTTTCACAAAAGGTACAAAAAAAAAAGCAGCCACCAAAAAAAGCCGCCTTAGTGTGTGTGCGACATTGACACTCACTTACTATCACTGCCGCCGTGGCGCAACAGTATCAGTTGCTGACTGGCAATCAAAAGGTCACGAGTTTGATCCTGCATGACTCCCTTTTGAGAAGTGTTCTTATTTTTACTGTTTTAGAATAAAAAGATACATTTGATTTCAGTCTGTAACAGCCGGTGTAATTTATGATATTTGCAAAGGTTAGCTGTGTTTTTTTTTTTTTTTTTTAATTCATTTTTCATTCTCTGTCGCATTCAGGATCCTTCCCTAACACCCCCCTCCCCCCACCTGACACTGCTGTTTTCACATAAAGACGCGCTATAGCTCTGCAATGTATCACGATACATATGAGCACGTGTTTTTTTTCCCACAATTTTGCCAGTCTCCACATGTTGCTGTATGCTGTTTCTTTTGTACTCCAGGACATGCAGAGGAAAGCATAGTAAAGAGTAGTAACTTCAGTGCTATATGCAATCATCAGACACTCCCCATCTGACACTGCTGTTTTCACATAAAGACGCGCTATAATAACTCTGCAGTGTACTTGTGACTGCATTGTCGTACCAATGCTTGCGAACTGAAGTGTCTGCATGCACTTTTCGTGGCATTACATGTGTATTTTTTGAGCATGCCCATGTAGCTCAAACACAGGAGCATATGTTGATGTAAAAGTATAACAAAACCAGTGCACTTTTATTCAAGACTATAACCGAAGAAAAAAGAAAGCAAGTTGCAGTAGATGGTTGATATGACAGCTTGCGTGGTGCAATGCTAAGAACTGCTGATTTCCATTCCGTGCTATACACTGTAACTGTTAACTGTTAACATTTGAATCTGATGATTGCATATAGCACTGTCTTATTCAGTGTGCGCAAGAACATGCAGGTGGCCAGTTGCTGCGTGCTACAACACACATTTTAAAAAAAGAAAGAGACAAATATGTGTGACATTTTGAAGAAATCATTTTATTACATGAATAGTAGCAATCAGAAAACATCGTCGAAGTAATGCAATATTATTTGAAAACGAACAGCGTCAGGTTGGGTGTGAAGTTATACTGGCGCTGTTTGAGTCAGATCAGAAGCTGAATAAGCTGAACAAGCTCCTGTTCTGACTCTAAGTAAAAAGCATGAATTAATCAACAGAAATAACCGCGATCGACATTTTAAACTTAACGATTTACAGTGCATACCAATTTATAAATTTTATGTCCGTTTGAGGTAAAAAAAAAACACTCTCTCCAAAGCTGGGAATCGAACTCGCGTCTCTGGAGCATAGTAGGGTTGCTGTGCTCCAAGTCAACAAATTTTAGCGTTAAGCCACGGAAAGTATTGTAGCATCCTTGAACCTTTTGTGAAAGTGTTTATTTGATGTTTGGACGTCAGGCTTTACACATTCAATAGTTTATGCCTACATTTTGTAACATTTATTACTAAAATATGAAAAAGTTTCTGTTTTAGCAATGTGTTTACACAGATTACTGTAGAAACGGAACACACATGAAATGCGTGTATTCCAAATAATGACCTATTATTTCCATTCTAATCAGTCACTCCCAGATAATCAAACAAGGCATGAGCTGGGAAAACTTAGTGAACGTTCTGCGACGGTGGGGGATGGAATAGCCGGCTACTGTCTTAATCGGCACATTTAGAAGACAAAAGAGAGGTGAGAACGGTTTTAAGGTGGGCTGGATCTACGAGTTTTTTCGTAGACTCTGGTAATTCTAGTGTTAAACAAGAAGAACGAAACACAGAGAGCAGGTGTTGTGTTTTGGTGTTGTTTGTTAATTATTTTTTTCCTTCTTATTAATGCTTTCTTCTTCTTTGTTGTAAATCCTTGGGGGCATCATGTTTTAGGGGCTATCAATATTAAAACATAAAATAACTATAATAAATGTATATGTATATGTTTATGTACATGTAGTGCCTCATTCTGTAATATCACAAGATCAACGTAGATTTATTTAAAGGCAGACACTTAACTTCTAACCTTGGACGTTTGTTTAATATAATATATTCACCCATTACATCTAACACCCTAGAGATCTTATTATCTTTAGATGCAGAAAAAGTATCTGATATGATTGAATGGAAGTACCTAGTCACCACATTGCACAAATTTAGGTTCGACCCAAACACACGGTCATGGATCAAACTACTTTATACTAATCCAGAAGACTGAGTCTGTATTAACAATTTTATTTCAGACTATTTCAAAATAGAACGTGGTACTCGACAAGGATGCTCCTTATCACATTTGCTCTTTGCAATCGCCCTTGAACCATTGGCTACATACTTTTGAAATGCATCAGAGATAAAGGGAATCTTCAGTGAAGAAAATGAACATAAAATATCACTACAGTAATCCCTCTTCCATCGTGGGGGTTGCGTTCCAGAGCCACCCGCGAAATAAGAAAATCCGCAAAGTAGAAACCATATGTTTATATGGTTATTTTTATATTGTCATGCTTGGGTCACAGATTTGCGCAGAAACACAGGAGGTTTTAGATAGACAGGAACGTTATTCAAACACTGCAAACAAACATTTGTCTCTTTTTCAAAAGTTTAAACTGTGCTCCATGACAAGACAGAGATGACAGTTCCGTCTCACAATTAAAAGAATGCAAACATATCTTCCTCTTCAAAGGAGTGCGCGTCAGGAGCAGAGACTATCAGAAAGAGAGAGTAGTACTAGGGTGTTGTACCGTGTTAGCCATTATGAATGTAGAGAAAAGCCAAGCAAAATGACACCTTTTATTGGCTAACTAAAAAGATTACAATATGCAAGCTTTCGAGGCAACTCAGGCCCCTTCTTCAGGCAGAGGAACAGAGGAAAGCAAACAAATCAATAGGGCTGTTTGGCTTTTAATTATGCGAAGCACCGCGGCACAAAGCTGTTGAAGGCGGCAGCTCACACCCCCTCCGTCAGGAGCAGACAAAGAGAGAGAGAGACAGAGACAGAGAAAAACAAACAAGCAAAAATCAATACGTGCCCTTCAAGCTTTTAAGTATGCGAAGCACCGTGCAGCATGTCGCTTCAGGAAGCAGCTGCACAGAAGGTAGCAACGTGAAGATAATCTTTCAGCATTTTTAGACAAGCGTCCGTATCGTCTAGGTGTGCGAACAGCCCCCCTGCTCAATCCCCCTACGTCAGGATCAGAGAAAGTCAGCGCAAGAGAGAGAGAGAGAAAAGTAAGTTGGGTAGCTTCTCAGCCATCTGCCAATAGCGTCCCTTGTATGAAATCAACTGGGCAAACCAACTGAGGAAGCATGTACCAGAAATTAAAAGACCCATTGTCCGCAGAAATCCGCGAACCAGTAAAAAATCCGCGATATATATTTAAATATGCTTACATATAAAATCCGCGATAGAGTGAAGCCGCGAAAGGCGAAGCACGATATAGCAAGGGATTACTGTATATGCAGTTGATATGGTACTGTACATATCTGACCCACAAACTTCCGCGCCAGCAGTCCTAAAAGTATTAGCAGCTTTTTAAAAAGATACCTGAACTGAAAATCAATTGGAATAAATGTGTGCTTTTCCATTGAATTCTCTAGTATACAATATTGGACTGGACACCTTCCCATTTATCTTAGCAGATCAGTTTAAATATCTAGGGCTATATATCACAAGTAAATATAAAGCTCTTTTTCAATAAACGTTTGCTTTCTGCATGGAAAAAATACAAATAAGATGTGAATAGATGGTCTACCCTCTATCCTACATTAGCAGGTAGAATCAACATTGTTAAGATGACCATCCTTCCAAACCTTCTTTTTTCATTTCAAAGCATCGCCATATATATTAACAAATCATTTTTTAAGAAATTAGATTCAATCATAACCTCATTTATTTGGAATTTGAAACATCCATGCATCCAAAGGGCAATTCTTCAACAACCTAAAGCAGAAGGAGGCATAGAATTACCTAACTTTCACTTTTATTACTGAGAGGCAAATATACAAGCTATAAAGACCTGGGGCATCATGTATAAATGGTGTGCACACACAAAAATGTTGCGTACGCCTATTTCCACATTCACATCGCTATGTATAAAATCTAAACTTGGTGTAAAGTCACGCACATTATCATGCCAGGTCAAACCATTTTGTGCGCACATTTTCAGGTCAGTGTTGCAAACTGGTGGCACCCAGTGTCAAAGCAGTGCCACTGTTTATGTGCGGTTTCCCTTTATTTTTTAGATTCACATCCCTGACGCGGCTTTACCAAATACACTGAAATTAACCGCACATTGTTTTTTAGTTTAAAGAATCTGATTGTAATCAACCTGTAACAATATAATGATGCACAGAATGGCCAAACTATTCCAAATACCATAGCTTCTTTAGCGTTGTTCTCTCAGTGCAATACTGAGAGTATTTTAACCCACTTATCTGAGTGGGAGGGTCACAGCTCTACAGCAGATGATCGGAGAGCTCTATGGCAGATTGTTTCAAGAGCAGACAGAATTATCAGGATACAGCTTCTAGCACATGCTGCCTCAGCCATGCACACAGTCTATTTTTAACTTTGCCCATACAGCAAATGCTTCAGATCCTTTCCTGTAGGAACCTTGTGGTTCAGAAACAGTTTTAACCCAAGAGCTCTAATCAATTCAAAAAGTGCTCCTGGTAGAACTGTTTGAACTTACAAGTAAGATATTAAGTAGCTCACTGTAAACTTGCTCAACAGTTGTAATATTGCATAACCTGAGCCACTTATGCTTTCATATTGTATATTTTTCATTGTTTTTATCATATTATTATTATTTTTATTATTATTATTATGTAATTTTATAGGAAAATAAGTTTAAGGAGGATATACAGTGATCCCTCGCTATATCGCGCTTCGCCTTTCGCGGCTTCACTCTATCGCAGATTTTATATGTAAGCATATTTAAATATATATCGCGGATTTTTTGCTGGTTCGCGGATTTCTGAGGACAATGGGTCTTTTAATTTCTGGTACATGCTTCCTCAGTTGGTTTGCCCAGTTGATTTCATACAAGGGACGCTATTGGCAGATGGCTGAGAAGCTACCCAACTTACTTTTCTCTTTCTCTCTCTTGCGCTTTCTCTGATCCTGACGTAGGGGGTGTGAGCAGGGGGGCTGTTCGCACACCTAGATGATACGGACGCTTGTCTAAAAATGCTGAAAGATTACCTTCACATTGCTATCTTTTGTGCAGCTGCTTCCTGAAACGACATGCTGCACAGTGCTTCGCATACTTAAAAGCTCGAAGGGCACGTATTGATTTTTGCATGTTTGTTTTTCTCTGTCTCTCTCTATCTCTCTCTCTCTCTCTCTCTCTCTCTCTCTCTCTCCCTGCTCCTGACGGAGGGGGTGTGAGCTGCCGCCTTCAACAGCTTTGTGCCGCGGTGCTTCGCATACTTAAAAGCCAAACAGCCCTATTGATTTGTTTGCTTTCTCTGTCTTTATGACAGTCTCTGCTCCTGATGCGCACTCCTTTGAAGAGGAAGATATGTTTGCATTCATTTAATTGTGAGACAGAACTGTCATCTCTGTCTTGTCATGGAGCACAGTTTAAACTTTTGAAAAAGAGACAAATGTTTGTTTGTAGTGTTTGAATAACGTTCCCGTCTCTCTACAACCTCCTGTGTTTCTGCGCAAATCTGTGACCCAAGCATGACAATATAAAAATAACCATATAAATATATGGTTTCTACTTCGCGGATTTTCTTATTTCGCGGGTGGCTCTGGAACGCAACCCCCGCGATGGAGGAGGGATTACTGTACATATTGAATCTCATTGTACCATACAATAACAATAAAGGAATTCAGTTTAATTCAACAGAAGACAGCACGTATTTACATATGGTGACAACTGGCTTCTACGTTGATCTTGGAGCTCTTGATAATCATTTTTAAGATGAAATGCAGTAAACTATGTATATTACATTATACAGATAATTTTTTAACTTCATTTAAATTATGTATATGTTAATAATTAAACATGTGGATAGGGTGGACAGCAGTAGCGATGAACTGGTGCCCCGTTCAAGGATTGTTCCTGCCTTGCACTGTATGCTTGCTAGAACTGGCGCGACCCTGGATGGATAGGTGGATGGAATAATTAAACATGTACTACGAAGATATTTACAATACAATACAATACAATTGATTTTTATATAGCCCAAAATCACACAAGAAGTGTCGCAATGGGCTACATATTTCAATGTTCCTTAAAAGTGTTGAAGAATCAGCATTCTAAGCTTAGAGATGGCTTGACATTTATTAAATAACTTATTTTGTGGCAATTGGTTACTTGGTGAAAGAAAAGGAAGGACAGGAATTGGGGGTTAGTACTTTTGAAAGAGACACAATACTGCTGCAATAAATTATTTCATCGAGGGTCACGCACGGCATAGCAAGCATCTTGCGGGAGGCAGGAACAATCTCTGGACAGGGCACCAGCTCAACGCTACCACTGTGCCACTTTTCCCCCCTGTGTAATACATGCTTTAATTCCTATCATCATGAAAATGATATCAAGTATACATCTTAGTATTTAATTTGTTCAGAGAGATGTAATATCATGAATGTAATGTATTCTGTGTCCTGTCGGTGTACGAAAAAGTCAGTTTAAGAAGCACGTAGTAATTCATACACATAGAGTACATAGAAGAACACACAGAATTTGAATCATTTAACGTACTACTTTAGTTACGATGGGAGTTGAGAAACTACTAAATTTAACGATTTTAAGATGAAGTGACGTTCTACTTTAATTACGAAATAAACAACGTGAGTAAAGTGGAAATTTCAAGATTAAAGTTGACATTTCAAGCTTTTTTTTTCCACTTTTTCCCTATTTTTTTTCTTTTCTCTGTACCCTAATAAGCTTCCATATGACACTCAGACTTTGGGCTACACTTACCTTTTCATGGCGACTTTGATATCTGACCACTTCTTTTTATTTCGGGCACTGTGTGACTTTCTTAACTTAAACTTTTGATCAACTTCCTTTTGTTGTTTATACAACTACTTAAACCAACAAATAGTAAATTTTTCATTGCCTCCACTTGGCATTCACTGAAATTCTTCTTTTTTCCTTGTGCTTTTGCCATTGTCTTTCACAGAGCGCTGTACTTAAGGGAATATTTAAATTGATTTGCATATTCAAAGAGGTGTAATTCTGAGAGGAGATGGTGTGGGGCGGCAGGCGCATGCATGAGTGTTACATTTCACCCTGACCGGGATTTATGTAACGAAGTGAGAGGAAGTTGGCTTACGCACGGTTTTCTGCCTCTGTATTTTTTTATGTGTACACACATTTCAACTTTTGCCATGTTTTAGTGTGAATTCTACACACGGTGTTATGCATGAGGCCCCTGGTCATTGACACAAATCGATAAATATAACACAAGCCTGGTCTGCAATAGAAATAAAATCTTGCAGTACTTCTTTATATTCCCTTATTTGTCCCCCAGTACATACAAATTATCGTCAATACACTAATAATCCAATTGCCTTCCATTCTCTCAAAATATGGAACCAATGTAGGAAGCACTTTAGGACAGAGAAGCTCTTATCTGTTGCACCTCTACATGACAACCACCTTTTTCCACTCTCACACATATACAGTATTTAATGTGTGGAAAATGTCCGGATTTAAAACACTTTGAGACTTGTACATAGATAATGTCTTTACATCCTATGAACAATTATGCTTCAAATTTAACAATTTTCAAGCTAGATACTTTGCTAAACAGAGCCTGCCCAGTTTTCCTCATCTCTTGCCTATTTCTATTCCAGAAGAAATATCGATTAGTGTTGAAGACTCAGACAGCATCTCTGAAATTTATTAATGCCCAGTTTTCCTCATCTCTTGCCTATTTCTATTCCAGAAGAAATATTGATTAGTCTTGAAGACTCAGACAGCATCTCTGAAATTTATAAAAATATTTTAAAGTCCCTTCCTTTCAAAGATCCCACTGTACATTGGGAAAAGGATCTGTCACTTAATATTTCAGAAAAGGAGTGGAAGGCAGTCATGCACAGCAAACATTCTAGCTCCATTTGCGCAAAGCATTCAATCATTCAATTTAAATTCTTTTACTGAGCGCATTTATCTCCTTTAAAATTGTCCGAAATGTTTCTAGGGCAAGATTCAGCCTGTGAACATTGCAATCTAGCTCCAGCCTCACTGGGCCACATGTTCTGGGCGTTCAGCCTTGGTGTCACAATCACTCTGAACCTATTAACTGCTGTGTTTGGTATACTCCCATATGGACTTAAATTGGAAAAGGACAAACAAACTGCAATTGCCTTTACCTCACTACTAGCACGTTGACTTATCTTGCTCACCTGGAAGAATCCTAGCCCACTTCTTTTAAGTCAGTGGGTAACTGATGTTCTATACTATTTAAAATCGGGAAAAATCAAAATCTCATTTAGAGGATCTGTACAAAACTTTTTAAAAATATGGCAGGATCTATTCAATAACATTTTAGAATAACCTTCCATTTCAGGGAAAAGGTTACTCTTCATTTTTTGTTGTGACTTTTTTTAAGTCAGTGGGTAATTGATGTTCTATATTTTTAAAATTGGGAAAAATCAAATTCTCATTTAGAGGATCTGTTCAAAACGTTTTAAAAATATGTCAGAATCTAATCAATAACATTTTAGAATAACCATCCATTTCAGGGAAAAGGTTACTTTTCATTTCTTGTTGTTTTTAAAGATTAGCTTTGGTTGTTTGAACTCCTCTTCTTCTCTTGGGAGATGATTGAATTTTGCTTTGTTAAGTTTGACTTGAGTGTATAGAATGTTATCTGCTTCTAATTAAAATTGATAAAAAAAATAAATAATAAATACTTTGAAGCACATGGCACGTGTACCTACAAATATGATGTCTGTTAACAGAAATGTTTACTATGCTGAGTATAACTGTGCAAAAATTTATATTTCATTTGATTTTTGAAGTTAGGCTAATGTTTATTATTATTGCAGTTAAAATATGACAACCAAAGTGAAAGTAAATATGTCATATATTAGAATGGTAATGAAATGCAGTCTTTCAGCAGTGACTAACTGACTATAGGTATAGGTCAGTCCTGTTAATTTTCTAATTCTGGATTTGTGCACAGGCATAAGTAATAACAAAGCTTGACCACTCATGTAAAACACCTAGAAAACAGCACAACAAAGGTTGTTTTAAAAGAGTTTTAAAAAATTGATTATTTAAACCTGAGAAGTTAGAATTTATACAGAATGCCTTCAAGTTGTGACAAATGTAAAAAAAGGAAAGGGAGATTAGGGAAATTAAAGCACAAGGAGTTTATAATATTTAAAATTTTAGTTAATTTGACTCATCCTTTAAAAATTAATATTAATTAATTAATATTATTAATATAAAGTTTTTAACCAGCAAATGATGCACATAAACCTTACAATAGTAAATGTTACAAACCTAAAAGAGTGATTATGTGATAAACCAGATTTTAAAAGCACACTGCCACATAAAATCTTTAGAGTTTGTTTAAATGAAAATATCCTCAAATACCTTGGTACTAACTAATTCGACAGTACTGATGTAATAATGTTTGAATTTTTAATTTTAGTGTTGATCTTATCAGTACTTTCCAGTTATTGGAGTGAAAATGACAGGGGATAAATGTATCTGCACATAGTAAGAATGATTGGACACTCAATTGTAACATAATTCTTTATAAACCCTACTAGTCATTTAGCCCATTACAATAACGGGCGCTAGAACAGTAGTGCATAAACATTAGTAGGAACAGTCTATATTAAATGGCAAGGGACTTTGACCTCATTCTTTTTGTTGGTCGTATTTTTCTTTCTTTCAGCCTTTCTTTTGTTGATGTTTACTTGCTGAGCTGACCGTTCTTCGTGGGCTGCCGCCGTGTATTGTGTGTCTTTAATTTTCTGTGACAGTAATATTGTCTTGTACGGCTCTATTCAATAAGGGCGCGCACAAAAAGGCGAGCTTCAAAAGGGCGACCTCAATTGAGCGCAGCGAATAAAGGCATTCGTAGATAATTTAGTTCAAATGGCTCTGGAATATGTGAAGAGCAACAAAGGTGCAGATCTTTATTTACGCACGCCTTTAATTGCTGCACCCAATTGAGGTCGCCCTTTTGAGGCTCGCCTTTTTGTGCGCGCCCTTATTGAAGGATGCCTGTGCGCGCCCTTATTGAAGGATACCGTCTTGTACGTTCACTGATTGTATGTCCGCTGGCTCGTACGTAAAGGTAATATACCTTAAATATAAAGGTAATATACCTTTAATTTTCTCTGGCGGTAATACAGGTTTGCGTGTCGGTAATATGCCTTTAATCTCCTCTGACAGTAATACTGGCTTGTATGTGGCTGTAATATGCGTCACTGTATTGTGTACCTTTAATTTCCTCTCGCAGTAATACTGGTTTGTATTTCCGTAAAACGCCTCTAACTTTCTCTGACAGTAATATCGCGCATCGCACCGTGCCCCGCGCATGCGCACTTCACCAGAAGACACCCACACACGGACACCTGGACGCACACAGGGATTTTATATATATAGATGCTTAAATATCCCCAAAGATTTTAACTTCTCCCAGCTATTTTGTTTGTTTGTATGTTGGGGGTAATACTAATGTCTATCACAAATTAAATTCAAATCCTTAATTGCATTTTAATGTTTGTGAACTGAGGCCTAGGGTGTCCTGGTACCAAGTGCACATATGAACACCCCTATGCTTGAACATGGTGTTCGTTATGGACAATCCGTGATGAGCACAGAAGTCCAATAACAAAACACCGCTCGGGTTCAGATCGGGGGGGCCATTCCTCCCAATCACGCCCTTCCAGGTCTCACTGTCATTGCCCACGTGAGCATTGAAGTCTCCCAGCAGAACAAGGGAGTCTCCAGAAGGTATGCCCTCTAGCACCCCCTCCAGGGACTCCAAAAAGGGTGGGTACTCCGAACTGCTGTTCGGTGCATACGCACAAACAACAGTTAGGACCCGTCCCCCCACCCGAAGGCGAAGGGAGGCTACCCTCTCGTCCACCGGGGTAAACCCCAATGTACAGGCTCCAAGTCGGGGGGCAATAAGTATACCCACACCCGCTCGGCGCCTCTCACCGGGGGCAACTCCAGAGTGGTACAGAGTCCAGCCCCTCTCAAGGAGATTGGTTCCAGAGTCCAAGCTGTGCTTTGTGGTCGTGTCGTCGGACTTGCGGCCACATGTCTTGGACACTCGGGTGAAGAGAGGGGCGGAGCTGTCAACTGATCACGACCTGGTGGTGAGTTGGCTTCGATGGTGGGGGAGGATGCCGGTCAGGTGTGGTAGGCCCAAACGTGTTGTGAGGGTCTGCTGGGAACGTCTGGCAGAGCCCCCTGTCAGAAGTAGCTTCAACTCCCACCTCCGGCAGAACTTCGACCACATCCCGAGGAAGGTGGGGGACATTGAGTCCGAATGGGCCATGTTCCGTGCCTCTATTGTTGAGGCAGCTGACCGGAGCTGTGGCCGTAAGGTGGTCGGTGCCTGTCGTGGCGGCAATTCCCGAACCCGTTGGTGGACACCGGCGGTGAAGGATGCCGTCAAGCTGAAGAAGGAGTCCTACAGGACCCTTTTGTCCTGTGGGACCCTGGAGGCAGCTGATAGGTACCGGCAGGCCAAGCGGAATGCGGCTTTGGTGGTTGCTGAGGCAAAAACTCGGGCGTGGGAGGAGTTTGGGGAGGCCATGGAGAATGACTTTCGGACGGCTTCGAGGAGATTCTGGTCCACCATCCGGCGTCTCAGGAAGGGGAAGCAGTGCAGTGTCAACACTGTATATGGTGGGGATGGTGCGCTGCTGTCCTCGACTCGGGACGTTGTGGGTTGGTGGGGGGAGTACTTCGAAGACCTCCTCAATCCCATTAACATGCCTTCCAATGAGGAAGCAGAGCCTGGGGACTCAGAGGTGGGCTCCCCCATCTCTGGGACTGAGGTCACAGAGGTGGTCAAAAAACTCCTTGGTGGCAGGGCCCCGGGGGTGGATGAGATACGCCCGGAGTTCCTCAAGGCTCTGGATGTTGTAGGATTGTCTTGGTTGACACGCCTCTGCAACATTGCATGGACATCAGGGACAGTGCCTCTGGATTTGTAGACCGGGGTGGTAGTCCCCCTCTTTAAGAAGGGGGATCAGAGGGTGTGTTCCAACTACGGAGGGATCACACTCCTCAGCCTCCCTAGAAAAGTCTATTCAGGGGTCTTGGAGAGGAGGGTCCGTCGGATAGTCGAGCCTCGGATTCAGGAGGAACAGTGTGGTTTTCGTCCTGGTCACAGAACAGTGGACCAGCTCTATACCCTTAGCAGGGTCCTGGAGGGTGTATGGGAGTTTGCCCAACCAGTCTACATGTGTTTTGCGGACTTGGAAAAGGCATTCGACCGTGTCACTCGGGGAATCCTGTGGGGGGTACTCCGAGAGTATGGGGGTACCGGCCCCCCTGATAAGGGCTGTTCAGTCCCTGTACGATTGGTGCCAGAGCTTGGTCCGCATTGCCGGCAGTAAGTCGAACCCGTTTCCAGTGAGAGTTGGACTCCGCCAGGGCTGCCTTTTGTCACCGATTCTGTTCATAACTTTTATGGACAGAATTTCTAGGTGCAGCCAGGGCGTTGAGGGGGTTCGGTTTGGTGGGCTCAGGATTGGGTCACTGCTTTTTCCAGATGATGTTGTCCTGTTTGCTTCATCAGGCCGTGATCTTCAGCTCTCTCTGGATCGGTTCGCAGCCGAGTGTGAAGCGGCTGGAATGAGAATCAGCACCTCCAAATCCGAGACCATGGTCCTCAGCCGGAAAAGGGTGGAGTGCACTCTCAGGGTTGGTAGTGAGATCCTGCCCCAAGTGGAGGAGATAAAGTATCTCGGGGTCTTGTTCACGAGTGAGGGAAGAATGGAGCGTGAGATCGACAGGCGGATGCTATCTCGGGGTCTTGTTCACGAGTGAGGGAAGAATGGAGCGTGAGATCGACAGGCGGATCGGTGCAGCATCCGCAGTAATGCGGGCGCTGCATCGGTCTGTCGTGGTGAAAAAGGAGCTGAGCCACAAGGCGAAGCTCTCAATTTACCAGTCGATCTATGTTCCTACCCTCACCTATGGTCATGAACTATGGGTAGTGACCGAAAGAATGAGATCGCGAATACAAGCGGCTGAAATGAGTTTCCTCCGCAGGGTGTCTGGGCTTTCCCTTAAAGATAGGGTGAGAAGCTCAGTCATCCGGGAGGGGCTCAGAGTAGAGCTGCTGTTCCTCCGCATCGAGAGGAGTCAGATGAGGTGGCTCGGGCATCTGATCAGGATGCCTCCTGGACGCCTCCCTGGTGAGGTGTTCCGGGCACGTCTAACCGGGAGGAGGCCCCGGGGAAGACCCAGGACACGCTGGAGGGACTATGTCTCTCGACTGGCCTGGGAACGCCTTGGGATTCTCCCGGAAGAGCTAGAAGAAGTGGCCGGGGAGAGGGAAGTCTGGGCATCTCTGCTCAAGCTGCTGCCCCCGCGACCCGACCTCGGATAAGCGGGAGACAATGGATGGATGGATGGATGTTTTTGAATGCTAATACTAGTTTACTTAACACTAGAATTACCAGAGCCTACGAAAAAACTCGTAGATCCGTCCCACCTTAAATCGCTTTGCACCTCTTCATCAGCGTCTTTTGTCCTGTAAATGTGTCGATAAGCAGCAAGCAGCCTGCTATCACTTCCCCCACCGCCACACAGTTTTCTAATCTCAAGTCTGTTTACCTGCGTGTCAGTTGCTTAGAGTTGTATAGAGTGAGAAGTCAAGCAAAATGACAGCTTTTAAAAAATACTATATCGTTATTTGGAACACATGCATTTCATGTGTGTTCCGTGTGCACAACAATCTATGTACAGTAAACACATTGTTAAAACAGAAACGTTTTTCATGTTTTAGTAGTAATTGGCAAAATGCAGACATGAAGTGTTTAATGTGTGAAGCCTAAAGTCCAAATATCAAATAAACACTTTCACAAAAGGTACAAATATAACAGAACAAGTACGCTTCTATTCAAGAATATAACTGCAGAAAAAGAACCCGCATTAGAGTGCGACATTGACACGCGTTTGCTACGACTGCTTTGGTGGCTCAATGGTATCAAGTGTTGACTAGTATCAAAATGTCATGGGTTCGACCCCAGACGAGTCTGTTTTGAGAAGTGAACTGCTCTTATTCTTACTATTTTAGAATAAAAACATACATTTGATTTCCATCTGTAAAAGCGGGTGTAAATTTATGATACTTGTAAAGGTTAGCTTTGTTTTGTTTTTTTTATTCAGTTTTATTCTCTCAGTCACGTTCATGATCCCACACCCCCCCTCCCCATCTGACACTGCTGTTTTCACATAAAGACGCGTTATAACAGAGGTGAATTCAGATCATGACGACGGTTCTACATCGGTGCAAGAATGCACGTCGCACTTTTGCCATCGCTGTACTTTGTATATGTACACAGGAAGCTCTGCAGTCTACTAGTGACTTTACACTGTAGGAAGTAAGTAAATAAATAAAGGTAAATAAGTAAATAACATTTGATCTGGCTCTTGTATACAAAGTACAGCGACAGCTTCTTCCACCTTCAGCTATAGACTCTCCAGTCTTGTGTTTAGATCTGGATGGTGCATGTGCCCAAAACATTAACATTTATATGTTACTTGCATCTTGCCTGAAGAAGGGGCCTAAGTTGCCTCAAAAGCTTGCATAATGTAATCTTTTTAGCTAGCCAATAAAAGGTGTCATTTTGCTTGGCTTTTCACTATGTTACTTACATAAAAGCCAAATCGAATGTTATTTACCTTAATTTATTTACTTCCTACAGTATAAAGTCACAAGTAGACTGCAGAGCTTCCTGTGTTTGATCGACACGGGCATGCTCAAAAAATAAGTGTAATGCCACGAAAAGTGCCTGCTGACACTTTAGTATGCAAGCAATGGTATGAGAATGCAGTTAAACTTTTTTTTGGGCACATACACCATCCAGATCTAAACACTAGACTGGAGAGTCTGTAGCTGAAGGTGGAAGCTGCCGTCGCTGAACTTTGTATGTAAGAGCCAGATCGAATGTTATTTACTTATTTACCTTTATTTATTTACTTACTTCCTACAGCGTAAAGTCACAAGTAGACATGCAGAGCTTCTCTTGTACATATACTAAGTACAACGATGGCAAAAGTGCGATGTGCATTCTTTCCCCGATGTAGAACCGTCGTCATGATCTGAGTTCACCTCTGTTATAGCGTGTCTTTATGTGAAAACAGCAGTGTCAGATGGGGAGGGGGGGTGTGGGATCCTGAACGTGACTGAGAGAATAAAACTGAATAAAAAAAATAATCAAAGCTAACCTTTACAAGTATCATACATTTACACCGGGTGTTACAGACTGAAATCAAATGTATGTTTTTATTCTAAAATAGTAAGAATAAGAGCAGCTCACTTCTCAAAACAGACTCATCCGCGATCAAACCCGTGAAGTTTTGATTACCAGTCAACAGTTGATACCGTTGCGCCACCAAAGCAGTCACAACAAATACGTGTCAATGTCGCACCCTAATGCGGGTTCTTTTTCTGCAGTTATATTCTTGAATAGAACCGCACTTGTTCTGTTATATTTGTACCTTTTGTGAAAGTGTTTATTTAATATTTGGAATTCAGGCTTAACACATTATACACTTGATGTCTACATTTTGTCAATTATTACTAAAACATGAAAAACGTTTCTATGTGTTTACATAGATTGTTGTAGACACAGAACACACATGAAATGCATGTGTTCCAGATAACGATATAGTATTTATAAAAGGTGTCATTTTGCTTAACTTCTCACTCTATACAACTCCAAGCAACTGACATGCAGGTAAACAGACTTGAGCTGAGAAAACTGTGTGGCGGTGGTGGATATGATAGCAGGCTGCTTGCTGCTTATCGACACATTTACAGGACAAAAGACGCTGATGGAGAGGTGCAAAGCGATTTAAGGTGGGACGGATCTATGAGTTTTTTCATAGGCTATGGTAATTCTAGTGTTAAATGACAGCTGGGTAACTACTCGATGGATACACCACTATTTCAAAGCTGCTGTTACTGTTAGTATTTGTATATTTTACATTGTATTATAGAAAAAAGGCACAATATTGTTCTCTTGAGTAATGGAAGTATTTTTAATAAAACTCTGTTGAATGGGATTTATGTTTTGCTGTGGTATCGAATAGGTTTGGATATTGTGAAATCACACTGGTATTGGTATCTACAATAAAAATTATGGCATTGTGACATCCTTACTTTGAATTAAAGCTAACCATACTAGAGATATTCAAAGACATTGTTGATTGACTTGTAGCGGTTGCCACATGTGCTTTATTCCGTGGGTAGTTTGCTGCCTCTTTGGGTGCATTGCAGGGAAGAAGAATACTGTAAATATACCTTTAAGGGGGAGGTCATAACTCGGTCAGGGCGGTTGGTGGTGAGAACTTAAAAACCGGAAAAGAAGGGGAGAAAGGGAGACATCTTGTGGTGGAGCAAAGAGAAGATACGAGGTAGCGCCAAGTAAAAATATCTGCTGGAACAAGTTCTTTTTTTTGAAGATACAGCGACACAAGGGAGACGCGTCTCTGAAGACGGACCTTTTTTCTTTGATTTCGCTGGAATACTTGGACTGGTAGGATTGAACTTTTTTGTTATCGGCTCGACGGCTGGCATATTGCAGTAGGGTTTCTCTTTGCCCTGCACAATAAGGACAGTAATCCCATTTGGTCGAACTGGTTTCTCTGATTTATGAACATTGCGCGTTTAAACCAGGAAGGGGGGTTTCGATTGTTATGTATTTGTTTGTTGTTTTTTTTTTATGTAAGATAATATATGTGTTATTGTTTTGCTTTTTCTTTATTTTGTAATATGGCTTGTTGTTAATGCTAAGCTGGGACTGGTGGTGGGGAAATCAGATAAAAGGACGAGCGTTGGTCATGTTGTCCGATAGATTTTATATATTGAACTGCTTTACACTAGCAGTTTTCTAATCGTGCTTATGTTCTTCCAGGGCAGCGGTACAGACTGATGAGAAATGCATAATGAAACTGTTGCCATATTTATAGTGTCACTTCTGTGATGTCATTGGTGCAATGATTATGGTCGTGTAATGCATCCAAAATGTGTCATGCAACAATAACAAGACTAGAACAAAATAGATCTTTGTCAAAATTAACCAAATTGAAAACTAAATCTCAAAAAGTAAATCCCTGATAACAAATAAAGCCCAAAACAAACCAAAACGTACATATAAAATGCACTGCTTATAACTGTCTGTTTAGCACAATGTTCAAAATCAAAATTGCATTACTTTCAAGTGAGTGATTGTTTTAGCTAAAAAATGTTTTTAACTGCAATGACATTTATTTTAATAAAATTGCAGGTTACTACCAAAGACACCCTGGTAGAGAACCTGATTTTAATTCTGGGTAAAATTGTTATATAGGGATTTAGGGTAACAGAGAGAGACTGGACATTATTCATTGGAAACTGAGACAAACATACTGAAATGCTGATATCACACTTGTGAGTGAAGCGGAAAAAGTTCTGAGTGTTTTTGTGTTACTGCTTGTGGAATTTTTTTAAAACATGACTTTTGCTCCTAAAATCATTGTTGTTTTGGTTGCCCCGTTAAGGAATCTTGCAGGAATTTTAATGGCTTTTTTCCTGTTTTGCTTTTTTTTGCCTTCTGTAGATGCCTCAGGGGATGGCCGGGATGCCATAATAGAAGGATGGAATAAGTGGAAGCAATACCAGGCTGGAACACCTAATGATTCCTGTCCTGATGGGGATAACAAAAGACGTCAAGAACCAGCAGGGGAACAATAAATTCCCGCCATTCTAGGTGGCAGTGTCCATCATGAGGGGTTCCAGTCTGGATCTCCCCGGCTTTCTTGTAGCCCAGAAGTGCTTCCAACTGGCAGTATTTCTGAGTTCACCTTAAAGAAGCCCGCTTCTATAGCTCTTGGAGTCAGAGGAAGTGGGTAACACTCAGCTGGAGGATGGAATGGGAAAAGATTAATTGCTTTACTGTGTTTATAATTGCATTTGTGGCATGTTATTGGAAGGAGAGTTGGAGAGGTGACTCAGACAGGAATAAAAATCCTTTATTTTATTCTATCAATGTATGGTGCTTTACTGTGTCAGTGGTTTGGGGCTCTCTGACGCCCCCTTATGATGACATTGCACATAAGGAAAAATATACTTATGTTCAAACATGCAGTATATGCAGGGTGCAGCATTCGGCAGAAAGCAGAAAAAAAATTTGCAAAAGCCACCAGATTATTGAGTAAATAACCTGCATGGTAGTAGTGAACAGTTAAGAACAACTGCGATTCCTTAGTGGGAAGAGGTTAAGTTATATAAAGAATAAATGGACAGCACTATATATAGTAGCACTGCTGCCTCACAGTAAGGAGACCTGGGTTCACATCCCGAGTCTTCCTGGCATGGACTCTGCATGTTCTTCCCAGAGTTAGGAGTTAGAAAAACAGACAATAACAAGCAGGGGAAAAATAATGCTTATAAACTTCAAAGAAACAAACAGCAAGGCAGTGGAGGGGAGGACTATTACAGGAGCTAGAGGGGAAAGCAGGTGTAAATAATTGTAATAGTTTGTTAATCTGATGTTAATTTTAATAATTTTAATTAAATAACTGAAAATTAATAAAAAGGATTTCAGCAGATAAATAAACCAAATCCAATTTTAAAAATGAGGCCAGTACAATGCAAGTCCTGTTTGACTTTTTGGAGAGTGGCTTGAATGAGTCAGAATTCCTTGAAGGCTACATCTGAAGGAGATGACAGCTGATCCAGGACCTTAAGCTCAGGGTCACTGAACCTGAGGAGGATGTAGTTGGCCTGTGCTATAGTAGACAATTGGCTGACCTGAAACAGGTGTCCTTTATGGAAATGGTAAGTGCCACTATGGTGGCATGGGAGAAGACACAAGACCAGATAGGTAGAGACAGGTGGGTCAAGGTCAAAGTCGAATGTAGGCACAAAGTAAAGGGTACAGGTGTATCAACTCCAGAATTGGAACTGTCAAATTATTTTTATTACCTTCCAGAATTGGACGGTGGCTCTGAAAACTCTGAGCTGGTACGCAGGCATGAGGAGTCCCAAATAGCCACCTCAAGACCAGCTCCAAGAAAGAGTAAGGTTGTGATAATGGTGTAGCCAACATTTAAAATATGTCACTATGATCTGTTACGTATATTTCATGTGTATCTGATTTTATTCAAATAAACAGAAACCAGACACATTTATGTCATTTAGTGTCCGTGAAAGCTGACAAAAAAAGACATGTGATTCTCACATAACACATGAGGAAAGCTGACTGACAGAGGGTGCAGATTTGCTAGGGTTAGCAATATGACAATAAGATAAGCAACAAACAATTGTTCACTCCCAAGGCAGGCTATTCAGGGAAAGAAGGAGTGTGCAATGACACAAACGTTCAGTGGCTGTTCTATTTTCTGTGAGTGAAGAACCAGCAAACCAGAATGTACCCATGTTTGGAAATGTATAAAGGCTTAGACATTGCTCAGAACAGCAGAGCTCAATACAGACGGAAACAAGACATCGCTCCTGCCTATGCCTAGAACGACATGCTTTCCCACATCTCTGTCTCGAAGTTGGACAAGTGCCGATCGCAGGAAACCCTGACTATATCATGCTTTGGACAATTATCTCTCCTTTGAGTATTATATTCTTGTGAGTATTAAGCTTATATTTAACAAAAGATAGTATTATTTTCCTTTAGTGTTACTGATTCTTTGTTTCATTTAGAATCACTTCCATACCACTAGGGGAAAATATAAGATACATCTTTATGTATATTGTTGGGTCAGTAATGGTTCCAATCTCTATGAACATCTTCCCAGGGAGCATGTGCCCCCTGCTGAATACAGGGGAATTCAATTGTTAAGGGGATTGGGGGATTCAATTGTTAGGGGGACTGAGAAGCGGGCTTGCTCCAGAGACAGAAAGTCTCATACCGTGTGTTGCTTTCTGGGTGCACAGATGAGAGACCTCCCTGCAATGGTAGATAGGCTCTTGGTCAGAGTGAGGATGGATGCAGTTATCATTGTCCATGTTGTGGACTTAAATTAGGGCAGGCTATCAGTTGTCTAAATTTAAAGAGTTAAGTGCCAAGCTGAGGAGAAGAACTGAGGAGAAGAACTGGGATGGTAGTCTTCTCCAAAGTTGTACCTGTGCTATTCCAGAAAAGACTGAGGAGATTAGAAGGCTTAACATGTAGCTCATATCTTGGTGTATGATAAAAGAGTATCTATCGGAGATTAGAAGGCTTAACATGTGGCTCATATCTTGGTGTATGATAAAAGAGTATCTATCCATTTATGGGGCATTTGAACTCCTTCTGCAAAAGATAGGACCTGCTCTGCCATAACTGGGTACTAATTTGTTTGCAAGGCGTATGAATAGTTTAGTCAATAATTGTTTGAACTAGGTAAAGGGATAGTAGAGAGTTAAAGACAGTCCAGGTTTACAATTGTATATGAAGGTACAAACAGTAGGGTAATGCAAAATATGCATAGTGTAATGCACTAGTGATTATGTGGCATCCTCAATGCTCTATGCAGATAGGCACTACCACCCCGAGCAGACAAGGGATGCTATTGATAACAAAATCACTCTTTCCATCTGCAGTTCAGTGGAACCTAGAATGGAAGGCAAGTGACGTATATTCTGGGTCCACATCATTAGGACCCACCCTTTCCAGGAATTAGCGCAACAAAACCAATTGAGACTGGAAGGATGCGGTCAGTTTGTTCACTAACCGTGACTGAGAAGGAACACTCAGAAGCATTATATTCTTTTCTTGTTTTAGCACCGTCATATGCCATTTATTTTGGCCAGATTTTTGATAATATCACATTGGCATAGTTGGCAGGATTCTGCATCAATCTGGAATGATGACAGAACAAGTAGATATAGCAGACATCAATGAAGCTTTACCGGAACAAGTCTAAGTCAAGTTATTGGCACAATAAGTCTGATTCAAACAGGCAGAAACCAGACAAGCGATACGAGAGGCACTGCACTCAGAAAAGTCCTTAGTAAAGTCCTTAGAACCCTCTCAGGTATTGTGACCAAAAGATAACACTGATGTGAATCTAATGATCTTTGAATGTACTGCCGCCTGACACAAGTGGCCAAAGGAAGAATGGGCCCAGATCTTAGCACTTTTCCTCATGGGGGAGGCACAAAGGGCTTATTTTGACATGGAGAATGGGCTGACCATGAAACCCTGAAAAATGAAGTCCTTGCCTTATATGTCAAGGCCAAAGATATCAGGACTGGAAGCACTCGATCTGTGGGGAAAAATGGCATGGTGGCCATATCTGGGTGAAAATACAACAGAAAAGGTGGTCAAACTCATAGTGTGAGTATCTACTTCATGCCTTACTGGAATATCTAGCCAAGCTGAAAGCTGTCACTCTTGGAAAGACATGGAGAGTCTAACCAACATCGTAATGCTAATCTGTCTGAGCAATTTGAAGAAAAGCGCAAGAATAAACCTACCGTGAACATGCCTAAACCTAAATCTGAATGCCAGTAAACTGAAACAAGGAGTTGTTGAAGGGACAACTCCACCTCACACATCAGAAGTTTTAGATGTGGAGAACTGGGGCACCTTTTACCGAACTGTCCATAATTTAAGGAACTCGTCAATTGTGGGTGGGCCCTAAGACGCTGGTATGATGTTGCATACACGACTAACCCCCTCTCGCTTCCCTTTATAGGCTATGCAGAAATCAATGGCTACATGGTGGCCGCTCTCCTCGATACTGTCAGCAACCATTGTTGCATTGTTTTATTGCAACAATTCATCAAGAGAAAAAAAACGCCTTACCTTTATGCCTGGCAAAACACAGTATGAAACCTCCAAGTGTAACATTTCAGCATCTTTGTGCGACAGTCATGTCTTCTCCTCCATACACTGTGATTCTGGGTCATGACTGGTCATAAAGTGAACGCAGTAACGTAGATCTAAGGTCTGTACCAATGAAGAGCTTGGCCGTGGAAGACTCAGATTCTGCCAAGGATGCCTCCATGCCATGTAAGAGACCAGCTAAGGGGGTTGCCATCTAGGATTAGGGTGGCTGACTTCTGAGATTTCCCCAACATGATGTCACCCAACGCTACACAAGGAAACTCTAGAGAAGAGGAGGTAACTCATTTGGATATGTCACAAGACCCTTTACAAACTCTACAGTTTCAATATTGATTGCTTCCCGTGTCCTTCAAGCAGGAGCAGTGGAATGATGATTCATTGAAGTTTACCCAGAATGCTGTTACTTCAGTAAACGGCCAATTGGCAAATAACCCTAATATGACTGGCCTATATTTTGAGAGTGAAAATTATCTGTTTTATTAGGTAGCTGATCAGCATGGGGAGCTATGCCACCATCTCATTATCCCTCACCTGTATAGAAAAGAGGCATTTGACCTGGCATGCTTATACTTGAGCGTATAAAGAACATGTTTCATTGGCTTGGGATAAATTAAGAGGTTGTGTCCACAATAGCAATTACCCCAAATATTATGCTGGGAGTGTGCCCCCTTAGTATCTTTGCCCAATATTTATATTCCATCTGAGAGAATTGGGGTAGATATAGTGGGTCCACTTGAACCTTCAGCTCAAGGGCATAAGTACATATTGGTGATCATGGACTATGCTACTTGGTATCCAGAGGCCATTCCCATGAGACAGGCTAATTCAAAAAACATCACCTGGGAACTGGTTGGGGTCTTCACGTGGGTGGGAATTCCAAAAGAAGTCTTGACAGACCAGGGGACTCCTTTTATGTCAGATAAGTTTTGGGAAGTTGCCAATCTTCTATGAATTAAACACCTGAAGATGTCTGTTTATCATCCCCAGACAGATGTGTTATTAGAGCGTTTCAACCAAACACAAAAACAACAGGAGAGATTGGGACTAGCTTAATTCCTCTGGTTTTGTTTGCTTATCAGAAGGCTCCTCTGGCCTCTGTCTCTCTTTTTGGTATCTTTTTATGGCTCTGCTCAACTGTCAGGCTGCTCATATGCTCTTGCCAATGGAAATGTCTTCTGAGACAGTGGGAGCATCAAATGGAAAGGTTCTTTCATCAGATTGGATGGCCCAGCAGAGACTCAACAATAGAATGCCCAGGAGAGGGTGGGTGGCTAGTTGCCCTAGGTCTCTAGAATTGAGACTTTGTCTGGCTTTGTTTTTGATTTTCTCTTAAAACTGATCATGGAACTATCCCCCCCAAAAAAGGTTTACTTTCTCCAGGGATACTGCCATCTGGAGTTTTTGTTTTCCTCTACACTATTATTTTGGTTTCATTTTATGTTAATCAGTTTGTACTTTGTTTACTCTGTGTTTTAAGAAATCTGAGTCTTTATTTGTTCTAATTCTATATTTAGAAATTTGGAAAGTCTATACTTCCACTTTACCTGAGAACTTCCCACAGTGCTCTGTGCCTTCACTCAGTGAAGAGCACTATACAGAAATAAACTGAATTGAAATCAATATTGCAGCTGATGGAAAAGATTATCCAAAGATTCTTTCAGTATATTAATAGGAAAAGAACAGTCAAAGAGGAGGTGAAGTAAAGGGGAATGAAAATATACAGAAAATGAATTTTTCTGGTTTTGACATGTGAGGAAGCGGATAACCTCCCAGTGGTAACAGTGACTACTAAGGAGGTACTGAGTGATTTGGAAATTTTAGCAGAAAAGTTACTGCTTAGATTAAATAGGCTGAAATCTATTAAAATACCACATCCAGGTAACATTTACCCTATGTTGCTTAAATAGGTTAATGAGTGCATATATAAACCTTTGACACATAATTTAGCAAGTCACTACACACTGGGGAAATTCCTAAGGACTGCAAAACAGCAGATATTATTCCATTATATACAAATGGTGACTGGGCAGATCCAAGTAACTATAGACCTAAAAGCTTTAACATGCATCACAGGTAATTTATGGAAATTAATTATTAATAATATAAATTAATAAGTTACTATATTAATATTGAGCAACACATGGCAAGAACAGGAGTTTTATTGAAGAGTCACAACATGGGTTCAGACGAGGGATGTCATGTTTTACTAACATCCTGGAATTCCATGAGGAAACAACAAAAAGATATGATCCAAGTGGTACTGTGATAATGCAGGTTTTTCCCTATGCTCCCATCTTCGTTTTGGGAGCTCTTGAACCCGACACCATCGGTAATGTCACCAGATGAGCTGGGCATTGAAGACATCACAACGAAGCAAGGGGATGGTGCAAAAAGGTGCAAAAGTGCTTTAATTTAAAAATAGCAAAACCAAAGACAGTGTTCAAAATAAATAGTGCAGTGCTTCTAAAAGTATTTAAATAAATAATATATTAAAAACCAGTGAAAAGGTGGAGGTTAAAATCCAATGAATAAATCCATAAAAATAAGGTTAAAATACTATGGCTGGAAGCAGTCCTTCAAAACAAACCCTGGTGCCTTCTTCTACTGGCGGCTCCCCTGCTTCTCCCATCCAGGCTATGCACCAGGGGAGTCACCCTACCTGCAGTTGACCTTCTGTTCCTGCTGGTCTGTTTGCCTTCTGGACCCTGGCTCCAGTGGGCTCCACCAGACCGTGACTTGGGCTCCCCAGCGACCAGGGCACTCACTTTGGGGCTTTCACCTCCCAAGTCCCAGACTCCTGTGACTTTATGCGGCAAGCCAATCACCTTCTGGTCACTCACACTCCACCAAAGCACTCTACAGGAGCGACCACTTCTAGCTGCCCCCAAGTGTCGGTCTAACACTCCCGAGGGGCTCTTCTTTCAGCTGCCTGCTCTCTCTCTAGTGAGCCTGCCTTCACCCACTCGCTCACTCACACTTGCACGCACGGATGACTTGGAATTACAACTCGCTGGAAATCGCTATGTTCGTGACTGCTGTGTTTTGATAATAACTGAAACCTGGCTTCACCCGGGGATACCCGATGCTAGTATGCAGCTAGCAGGTCGCACTCTGCTCCGCTGGGACAGCACAAAGGAATCCAGTAAGAGCAGGGGAGGGGGGCTCTGTATTTACGTGCATGAGAACTGGTGCAACAACGGGACAGTTATAGACAAACACTGTTCCCCTGAACTCAAGTACATGTCTGTAAGATGCCGGCCATTTTTTCTACCGAGATAGCTAACAGTAGTGATTGTCATGGCTGTGTACATTCCACCCGACGCCAATGTAAACACGGCGCTCTCTCTCCTGCTGAATACCATTAATGAACAGCAACGAGCCCACCCTGACGTTGCTCATATAATTGCAGGAGACTTTAACAAGGCCAACTTGAAGACAGTACTCCCAAAATTTTATCAACATGTTAAGTGTTCTACTAGAGGGGAGAACACTCTGGACCATGTTTACTCCAACATCAAGCACGTGTACAGAGCCATACCCCTCCCCAAACTAGGACAGTCCGACCATCTTTCTCTCCTGCTCTCCCCAGCCTACACCCCCTCAGACGCAGTGCCAGGCCCACCATAAAGACTGTTACAACCTGGCCTGAAAATGCATTCTCTAAACTACAGGACTGCTTCGAACAGACGGACTGGGACATATTTGAACACCAAGAGCTGGAAACATTCACAGGAACGGTACTGGACTATATCAGGTTCTGCATCGGGAATGTGACTGTGGACAAAAACATTCGGGTTTTCCCAAACCAGAAACCCTGGATGACCAGCCATGTCCGTACACTGCACAGAGACCGCGACGCTGCCTTCAGGTCAGGTGACAGAGCTCTGTACAGGGCTGCCCGAGCCGCTCTGAAAAGTGGAATTAAAAAGGCCAAGACGGACCATAAAAGGAGCATAGAGTCCCACCTGTCCAGCCACAATACACGGGAGGTGTGGCAGGGAATACAAAACATCACAAACTACAGAGGCTGTGATGCAACAACAGGAGATCTGAGTGCACCGCTAGCAGAGGAGCTAAACTGCTTCTTTGCTTGCTTTTAATCATCACAACAGCAGCACTCACCTGCTCCAGCCCTGCTCCCACCCTCACCGGGTTCCTGCACTACTCCACTCACTGTAAAGGGGCACGATGTCAGACGGGTGCTCCTGGCAGTGAACCCCAAGAAGGCTGCCGGCCCAGATGGAGTGCCTGGTAGGGTGTTCAGAGAGTGTGCCCACCAGCTCACCTTTATCTTTACCAAAATCTTCAAACTCTCCCTAGCCCAGGCAATCATTCCAGTGCCGAAGAAGTCTCCCATCACCAGCCTAAATGATTATCGCCCTGTGGCCCTCACTCCAGTAATCATGAAGTGCTTCGATTGACTGGTTCTCCAGCACATCAAGGACTATCTCCCCCAAGACTTCGATCCCTACCAATTCGCATATCGCACGAACAGATCCACAGAAGACTCCATTGCTGTAGCTCTCCACTCTGTGCTGAGCCACCTGGAGCAGCAGCAGAGCTACGTCCGGATTCTGTTTGTGGATTACAGCTCAGCTTTTAATACAATTATTCCTGACATTCTCATCACCAAACTGGTCACTCTTGGCCTCCCCCCTCTCACATGTGTCTGGATAAAAGACTTTCTAACCAACCGGCTCCAGACTGTGAGACTCAGACCCCACCACTCCTCCATTCCCACACTGAACACCGGTACCCCGCAAGGCTGTGTGCTGAGCCCCCTTCTGTACTGTCTCTACACCCACGACTGCAGTCCGGCCCATAACAACAACCTCATCGTCAAGTTTGCTGATGACACCACAGTGGTCAGACTCATCTGAAAGGAAGACGAGGCAGCTTACAGAGAGGAGGTCCTGAAGTTGGCAGCCTGGTGTTCAAAGAACAATCTGGCTCTGAACACCAGGAAAACCAAGGAGATCATTGTCGACTTCAGGAGGCACAGCACCGACCTAGCCCCCCTTTACATCAACAGCGAGTGTGTGGAGAGGGTCCATACCTTCTGGTTTCTTGGCGTCCTTATCTCCGCTGACATCTCCTGGACAGACAACATCACAGCAGTCATCAAAAAGGCTCAGCAGTGGTTACACTTCCTGAGGGTCCTCAGAAAGCACAACCTGGACTCCAACCTGCTACTGACCTTCTACCGCTTGTCCATCGAGAGCCTGCTGACAAATTGTATCACAGTATGGTACGGCAGCTGCACCATGGCAGACAGGGAGAAGCTTCAGCAAGTAGTAAAGGCAGCACAGAAGATCATCGGCTGCCCTCTCCCCTCCTTGATGGACATTTACACCTCCTGCTGCCTCAGCAGAACAAAAAACATCATCAAGGACAGCTCCCACCCTGGCTCTGATCTGTTTGACCTGCTGCCCTCAAGGAGGCGCTACAGGTGCATAACAACAAGGACAAACAGACACAAGAACAGTTTTTTCCCAAAAGCCATAACCATTCTAAACTCACACATGCCTGACTACACAGTCTAACCCTCCAACCCCTGGACTTCCTTCTATCCATCAACTGTGCAATATCCAATATCTAAATGGCACTGATAATAACTGTGTAATATCTGTATACTGTACAATATCATTACTCTCAGAGTTCAACATCCACTACTCACTGCACATGATCATCATTATTGTGCAATATTTAAATGATGTGCAATAACCCAATAGTGCAATAGTTATTTATTCTTTCCAGTATTTAAATAATGTGCAATAACTCGATTTAGTTATTATTCTTTCCATTTGTATATAGCGTCGCAGAACTTTTTTTTTTTTTTTGCAACTTTTTGCACCATTTGTTTATTTGTTTACTTATTTATTTACTTGTTGTGTTCTACATATATGTCCGCACTGAAGGAGCTGCTTTTAATCTCATTGTACATGTGTATAGTGACAATAAAAGGCATTCTATTCTATACTTGCTTTCAGTTTCCTGCCACCTTCTTCTCCCATAACTTCTGTCCACTTTTCTTTTTTTCTCTCCCTCCGCACTCGTGCTACTACTATATATAATGGGAACATGACTCAGGTGTGCCAATTAGTAGTTCCCGGCTTCAATGCCAGATGCTGACAATTCCTCACCTGTGCACATAAGCAAGGAAACGCCCGCCTCATGTAGCGTCCGAGAACCACTCCGGCCACACTACCCCTCTTTAAGCCACGAGTGCATCGATTATCTATTTAAAAACTGGTCTTTTCTTCTGAGCCGTGGACCTGCTATACCACAGGTACATATGTTATTTATCTTGATTTCAGAAATCATTTGATAACGTTCCACATAAGAGGTTAGGCATCAAACTAAAAGAAGTGGGAGTTCAGGATGTAGATGCATGAAAAACTGGGTAAAACACAGAAAGCAGAAAGTTATTGGGCAAGGAGCTTTATCAGAATTAGGATGCTGTCTCTCAAGGGTCAGTGTTAGAGTTGCTGCTATTTTTAATATACATAAATTATCTGGATAGGAAAATAAACAACAAACTAGTTAAGTTTGCACATGATACCAAGCTAGTTGGATTGGCAGATTACCTAGAATCCATTGAATCATTACTGAGGGACTTAGATGCTTGGGCAGATGAATGGCAGATGAACGTTAATATAAGTAAATGTAAGGTATTACATATAGGAAGTAAAAGTGTTAGATTTGAATATATAATGGGAGGTCTGAAACTTGAAAGTATCCTTTATTAGAAGGGCCTTGGAGTCATAGCAGACACATCACTATTACCATCTAAGCAGTGTTCAGAAGCCATTAAAAAGGTTAACAGAATGTTAGTATTTTTACATACTCAAGGGTGTCTTTTTTCAAATAAATCATAGGTTTTTGTGTTGTCTACTCTCTTTCATTATTAAAATATATGATTTGCACACATATACACTGAGGTGAGCAGCATGTCACAACTAAAAGAAACTGCTTTTATCAAAGATCTGACCTACTTCAAGCCATTTACAGTGAAAGCACATTGAAACTGAATAGCTGAGTTTCAGCCTATTGTAATGATTTATAGCTGGCCATTGATATTACATATCATAGCTATGCAGAAAAGACTTGAAACAAATGGCTTCTCAGGCAGCTCATCTTTTGTGTTTTATTTAGTTATTACATAAGCTGCTACATAATAGCTGTTTATTTCTGGGTATGTAATTTAGGCACAATAATGGCAAAATTCCCATAGTGTATATATGAAACTTGTAAAGAATACATTTTGCAGAACTGGTAGGAAGTTTTTAATTTTTTTTTTAACATAGAGAACTATAGACACATGGAATAAGTTACCAAGTGGTGTGGTGGACAACAGAACTCTAGGGACAGTCATAGGTCCACTTGATGTTGTTTTGGAGCAATTAGCTTGAAAGGGATGGCAATCTTTGTTGAGCTTAATGGCATGTTCTTGTCTTGTTTTTCTAATGTGTCATTGATATAATTAAGAACAACAGGCTGAAATTTAATCTCACAAGATTACAGCTTTGATGGGGCTCTAAATAGTCAGCCAGTTAATTTTGCAGCTACATTTTGGGATAAAATATACAGTCCCCTCCATTTAGGCAAACAAAGTATTTCAAACACAGTTTGCTATAAACTCCATCATTGTATATAATCTTAACATGGGGACAGGCAAAATTACATACTGCTATTTTCTTTAATGAACAGTGAAATAAAATTTGAGTTTAATGCCAGGTTTAATGCAACTTGCACAAATCAAGAAGTCTAATTTAGCCCTCAGTCTCAGAAACCTTGGCAACTGGGAAGCATTGTGCTTTAGCGGTTCTTCCGTAATATTATACCTAATATCCTAATATTCCATACCATGGGAACCATCACAATTGTTCATATCTGTTCTAATGTTCTCACAATTCTTCTAATGATTTTACTGTTGCTGAATGTTCTAATGGAGAATGTGGATGAATAAGATTGACAAGCTTGTTAGGCTGAATGATCTGTTTTTGTCATAATTGTTTTTAATGTTCTAATATTATTTTCAGCCTCAACAGATATGCTGCTAGAGTCCCAAAGACCAGGGGTGTCATTTATAAAGATTTGCACGGATGTGAGCGTGAAAATATGTAATTGCCAAAAACCAAAAAAATGTGTACGGCAAAAAAAAATCAAATCATTAAAACCTGCCATATATGCACTTTTATGCAATTACCACCTTGAAACAATCATACATGAACTATGCTAATCAATCTCATACACATGTAATCACAATGTTGGAGAACTTCATTGGCTAGTAGAGCAGCCCGCCTCATTATGCATCCAGACACCGCCACCTGTATTCAAGATCATCTGACTGCACTCTGCAACTGACCACGCAAGATCATGCATGGCATTATACAACTTTGTGTTCTGGTGGTGAAGGAAAGGTGTTTGATCGGGTATCTGCTATTATTTGGCACATGTAATAACATAATTGTTGCTACAATGAATAATACAAGCCATATGAAAAAACAAGTTACCTTACCAACAAGTCAGCCACCATGTACAGTACCATCATGTCTGTGAAAGCTACTTTGCTTCAAAATAAATTAATCATCCAGGCCTCCAACCTGTGATGTTTCTCAGTTTCACCTTAGTCATTAGGCCTAATACAGCAGCCAAAAGATAAATCCAACAACAGAACAAAAAAGAATTTAAAAAACAGAAAATACAGAAAAAGATAATAATTACATAAGACTACAGCACTGCTGTCTCTTACTTCTGTCTGGAATAAATAGCCAGGAGGAGGAGGAGCCAGCACCCATAACATTACTGTCGTGGCTTTGCCTCCTGTGGTTCCACCCACAAAACACAGGGGATGGAAGAATAGTTTAGTCATTTAATAAACTGGGCATTAAATTAGCAAGGTGTAAACAAATATTTCTTTTTCCTCATACCAGCTAATTCTGATTAAGATTTGCATGTGTTAACACAAATTTCAATTGATAAACACACAATCCCATAGTCTTTAAAATACAATACATATTTTCCTTAATCTTAAAATCAAAAACTAATTTAGATTTTGAACAAATTATACACAATTACTGTATGTCATGACAGTCACTGCTGCTACCTCATGGATATAGCGTCCTGGATTTCAAATTCTGCTCTGATTTGTGTGAATTTGCACAATTTTCCCAATGTTTGTATGGATATCACTTCAACATACCTAAAAGGTGTGTGACTCAATTTAATGGCAATTCTAAATTGGCGCCCTCCCTGTCCATGGTTATTTCCAGCCACAATACTGACCTGAATAAAGTGGGTTTGAGAATGTCTATATGTATGCATATTACTTCTAAAGCCATTATAAATTTATTAATCTTTTAAAATCAATTGACCACTCTATTGTAGTCCAAAGTGAGTGAATAAGGGTGTATGCCTGAGAATAGTTTTAATGGACTGGCACCCAAAGTTTGTTTCTACCTGGTGCACATTGATGCAGGAATAAGCTCTGACTTCCTACAAATCTGAACTACATAATCTGCTAAGAAAAAGGCAGGATAGATGGACCTTTACGTGAAGAGTACCCCCCTGCCACACTACCAACAATAGACCGCTGGTCGATTCAATTTAAAATTTGTTACAAATTTTATTAGTACACGTCTCACGGCAATCATGGCTTTTCTCATTAAAAGAGGTACTGATTTTTTATTGTACCACATACATGATTCATTTTAGTCTAATAATCATATATTCTCTTCTTATTTCCAATTGTATTTGAAAGCTCTTTCTGCTGTTCAATCTTGTGATTACTGTGCTGTTATAATTTTAGACCCTGTTGCTCTGGTAATGGAAACTCTCATTCTCTTGTGGGACTCCTTTGTGAAGACACTGGTAATGTAATATTTCTTTACTTTCAGTTTCTTTGCGGTTTACTTCATCCTAAATATCTTTATTACTTGGACATTATTTCTACCCAGGAAAGAACTGCTTCCACTGTAAAGAAAAACTTGAAGGACTATTTTCATGGCCAGATAATATGTTACTTTGCTAACATACAGATATTTTCAAATATGAATGGGTAATTCTACAAATAAAAGCAACTTTAACCAAGGTGACAAGGCCATAAAAATGATTTTTCATCATCTAAAATAGTCAGAGCTCCTATTACATCTCTTACCAAATCTGTACCCATATATAATGCCCTCTTTCTTGACAAGCAAGGTACACATTATCGGCTTAAATTAATTTAAGTAAAGTTATTACATCTATAAAGGCCAGCAAGCCACTTGGATCTGATGGCATATGCATTACTTCAGTATTCTCTAAATCTTGTTCTTTTACATTTCCCAGTCAAATCTTTCCCAGCTTCCTCATTCACTACTACTGTTGAAAAGGCAGGAGCCCTTTAAATTTATTCTGACTGATCTCATTCTTAAAACTACATATTGAAATCCTGGCAAAAATGCTAGCATACTGTTCTGAGTCAGCAATCACTGCTACACCCTCAAATTTGTCCTGATTATTACAAAATACTAAATCCAGACAGGTTTCACCCCACATTGGTGTTTTAACATACTGTGTTAAAAAACAGACACTGATTACTTCTAAAAACTCTTGTGCTCTGCCATTTGCAAGATTATCCCATTTAATATTCAGATAGTTAAAGTCCCCAATGACTATAATATCCCCCTGTAAACCTGCCTTTTTAATATTACTAAAAAGATATGTGTTGAAATTATTGTCTGCATTGAGTGGTCTATAACACACTCCTAAAATAAAGCCTCTTTCCCTAATGCTTTCCAGGCGAAAACACATGTCCTTGCTAAATGAGGCTCAACGTCCAACTGAAGAGGACTTGCATTTGAATTCTGTTTGACATAAATAACAACCCCACCTCCTTTTCTGTTCTGTGTATCCTTCCTAAAAAATGTGTATCCCTCTGTGTTATATTCATCCCCATCTTTGTTATTTAGCCAGGTTTCCGTTATTGCTATCATATTACAATTATGCTCTGTTACATAGAACTCCTACTCACTTACCTTATTTTTGATACTTCTAGCTATAAGGCAAGCTATTTTTACATTTAAACATTGTGTTAGAATTTATATTACTACGCATTTTTATTTTTATATTATTGCTTGTTCCTCATATATAGATCTAAACCTAGCCTGTCCTAAACTCCCCCCACCCCCCCATTCCCTAATTTAAATAATCCTCAACTAACCTATTCATACACCTCCCCAATACATTGGTATTGGGCGTCCCAGCGGTACAGGCCCCATCTGTTACAAAAGTAGCCCCAATGCCACATAAAAAAGATTCTTTTAATAATCACTTCAAAAAAAAAGAAAACAAGTTTGTTTCTGTATTTGGATGTGATTGAAATAAAATTAAATGATGACATAAATAAATCATACTTGACTAAATAATTTTAGAAACTTTAGTTGGATGGCGAAATGCTATCAGTGACTTATAGAATAAGGTAGTAAAAAGGAGTCAGTCCTATTCATGGTTTCTCAAACATTCTAAAAGTTGACACAGGACCCCAACATACTGTATGTGCAATAAGTGATTTTTCTGTTCCCTGTATATGAAATAATATGGATGCCCAAATCTGTAAAGCAATTAGTTGGTTTTGGTCATTCTTAGTGTTTTCTGTTCAAAAAATGTAATTGAATACATTTTTCTTTGTTCCACATGGAACAAAATAACTACAGAAATATCTGCCTCTAATTTTCTAATCCTCAACCATACCTGAATAGAAAAAGGTTAAGAAATATGATGGCCCACCAGTCATCTTTGGTGTTCTTTAGGTTTACAATTCAAATCGTTTCTCTTATTCTATGTATACACTTTGCATGATAAAAATGAGTTATTTCAGCTGTTGTAATGAGACCAAGACAGTATAGTTTTTTAGTATGAACTCTCTTTACCAATATTTTTACGAGACAGAAGGTTGATCATTTTTATCACTCATCTTTTTTTCACATGTACTGACACTTGTGTGAGGACTTCTGTAAATTAAACACATTGTAAATAATATGAAGATCTCACAATAACTAAAATACTGCATTTGAATAACAGATGCTGGCATAATGTGCAAGGAATTAATTATTTAGAAAACATGCTATTTATTATTATTATTATTATTATTTTTATTATTATTATTGTAAGAGCCAATTTTAGAAAGTTAAAGTTTTGAGTTAAACTCATATTAATGTTTGCTTAATTTGAATAGAATATAATTTCTTCCATAGTCATAGACAATGGTATAGTCTTTTCCCCCTATAACTTAGTAAGAGATAGAACCTTCTTACTATAACTGAGAAAGTGTGATAATAGATTCAGTTGTGTTTAGAACAGGTCCCAGTAAACAGGGACTTGAAAGACCCATTTTCAACTTAGAAATGGGATAAGCATACAGTTTTCTGACCGTTTTGAAATGGTTCAGAAATAATAAGTGAATAGTAACGATTTAAGATGAAACAAAATAAAGCTTAGAACTGAACTTTTCTTATTATAAATGTTTCCATTTTTTGATATTTTAATTTTCTTTTTTGTGTGAACTGTTTTTCTTTGAAACTTAACTAAATTCTTAAAAACGAAAATATTTTGTCTGTGGAATCATTTCTGCGCGTCAGGCTTTTGTTGAATCCCATTTTTTAAGTTATACCTGCTGAACTTTGGTAACCCTGGGAAAACGCAGCTACAATTATTATCATCACACTTGTAGACTGATAGGTAGGTTTTGCCTGTATCGAGAAAACGTTGTCTGGTCTGTTTTGTTCCTTTGCAGGGCACTGCAATACATTTGACTTTTGAAGGCTAATTATTGTTCATTAGTATAACCCATAAGTAAAAGCACACATCATATATTTGAATGGTATGGTGAAGAATGTAATGCTCTCTCACAGTTATCAATTTATTGAGTACATTTTAATGGCAGCTCAAGTGATTTTAATGGCAGCTCAAGTGATCAAGTGATCCACTTTAATTCTGGATTTGTACACAGGCATAAGCAATAACAAAGTGTGGTCACTCATGTAATAAACCTTGAAAACATCAATACAAAGGCAGTTTTACTGGAGTTGTTAAATAAAGGATTTCACACAGAAAAAAACTGGCAAATATAAAAAAGGAGGGGCAGATCTGGATGATTAAAGATCAACAAGATTCTGACATTTGAAGTTTGAATTAACTTGGCTCATCCATTAAACATTATTCTTTAGTAATATTTTTTAACTAGCTAATGATGCTAACATAAATCTTGCAATAGCAAATGTTACAAACCTAACAGTCTAGTTCACTGACAAACCAGTCCTTAAAAGCATATGGTTATAAAAACAGCTTTAAAGAGCTTGGAATTCACTAATTCAACAGTACAGCTATGACAGTGACTGAATTTTTATATTTCGTATTGGATTCAAGCAGCATTTTTCAGCCATCGGACAGAAAATGTTAGAGAATACATATGGAAAATCTACATGCTAAGATAAATCAGGTAGCTCAAAATATATACTTTATAACACCTTATGCTGAAAACCCCCAAAGATTATAAACTCCACATTTTTGTTTGTTCTGAGGGACACCCATCCCTGCCACACATTAAAATTTATTGCATTTTGATATTTATGAATAGCAATATTTGTTTGCTTAAATGATAGTTTGGTAACTACCAATATTTTAAATACATTATTACTGCTATTAAATTTTATTTTATTTAATTTTATTTTGCCTTACAGGAAAAGGCACACTATTGTTCACTTCAATAATGGAGGCATTTTGATAAGAATCAATTGAATCGTATTTTGGTATAATGGTATGTTTTTGTCATGGTATTAAAAGGAGTCCAGTATATATATCCCAGAGGAAGATATTTGGATTTTACATTTTCTCTTTAAATAAATACATAAATAGATAAATAAAAATATATACACACACACTATGGTCTGAACACACATCAAAATAACTAAAAAGGAAGAACATTTAAAAAGACAGAAAAGAAAAATTCTAAATTGGCAGTCACAATCACAGTGAGGAATTATACAGGCACACTGCTGTTAGTGTAAAGGAGCCCCAGTAGCATTTCTTGATACACTTTTGCCAAATAATTTGTTGATTAAAAGTACTCAGCAATAGTGTGTCAGAGAGAGAATGTGCATAGTGGCTCTCAGTTTTGTTTTAATTCTGTCGTTTGCTACTATCTCCAGGGTGCCATTTTAATTAGGTTGTTAATTTGGTTGTCCTCTCTTAAAATGATGTTACCAGCCCAGCAGACCACAGTGTAGAAATTTGAACTGGCCATTACAGAGTTGTAAAAGATGTGAAGGATGTCACTTTCCACATTAAAGAAACACAGTCTCCTAAGTAAAAAGACCCTGCTCTGTCCTTTCTTGTATAGTTCCTCTGTGTTCTGAGACCAGTCCAACCTGTCATTGATGTGGACCAGTAAGTACTTGTAGGAGTTCTGCAACTCTACATCCACTCCTTAAATAGCGACAGGGCTCAGAGGCACTTTGGTGCAGCTAAAGTCGATAAACCGTTCCTTGGCTTTAGTGATGTTAAGGTGCAGCCTATTCTTTTTGCACCAAAAAACAACACACCCCATATGTGCAGAATCATCTGAGTATTACTGCAAGTTGCATGACCTGGGGCCTCATGCATAACGCTGTGTGTAGAATTCACACTAAAACATGGCAGACAGACAAAAGCGGAAATGTGCGTATGCACAAAAAAAATCTGGATGCATAAATCTGTACAAACGCCAACTTCCGCATTCTTCTGCTCCATAAATCCCGGTCAGCATGAAAAGTAACACACGTGCACACGCCTGCTGCCCCACCCCAACTCCTCCCAGAATTATGCCTCTCTAAATACAGTATGTAAATCAATATAAATAGCTCTTAAGCTCAGCATTCTGTGAAAAGGCAATGGCAAAAGACAGGGGAAAATAGAAGAACTTCATCAAATGCCAAGTGCAGGCATGGAAAAACTTACTATTGGTTGGTTTAAACAGTGGTATAAACAACAAAAGGAAGATGATTGAGTGACATAGAGTGTCGGAGAAACTCGAAAGCTCAAGTTCACAAAGTCGCACAGTGCCCAAAATAAAAAAGAAGTTGTCAGATATCAAAGTCAGCGTGAAAATGCGAAATACCATCATAACTATGCTCTATGTGTGTGAATCACTATGTGCTGCTTAAACGGGCTTTCTCTTCCTCCGACAGGACACAGAATCCATTACATTCGTGATATTACAGCTCTCTGAATAATTTAAATACTGAGATGTATACTTGATATCATTTTCATGATGATAGGAGTTAAAGCATGTTATTAAACATGGGAACACGGTGACACAGTGATAGTGATAGTGACGAGCTGGCACCTCTTCCAGAGATTGTTCCTGCCTCACCCAAGATGCTTGCTGCACTGTGCACGACCTTCAATGAAATAATTTATTGCAGCAGTACTGTCTCTTTCAAACGTACTAACCTCCAATTCCTGTCCTTGCTTGTCTTTCTCCAAGTAACCAATCGCCACATAATCAGCTCTATAATAGATGTTAAGCCATCTGTAAGCTTCAAAACTTAGGAACATTGAAATATCTTCATAGTACGTGTTTAATTATTCTGTCCATCTATCCTTCCAGTGTCGCGCCAGTCCCAGCAAGAATACATTGCGAGGATTTAACTTTTTGAAGGCAGTAAGTCAACATCATCAAACAAGAGTCAAATTTCTTGCCTGTGTCTAGGTGGCTCAGTTCTAATTAAATGTATTTCAACATTTTTTCAATTAATACACACATCTCTCAGGATATATATACTATATATATATATATATATATATATATATATATATATATATATAGTGATGTGTGGGTCACAGACTTGTCAAGACAGAAGAAGTTGAATCGAGGTTTCCAAAACAATCAGCTTTATTGTTCTGAAGACAGGAACAACCTAAAGAATTTTCAAACAGGAGCTGTTACATCAGCACACACAAACACAATAAGTTACACGGCTAGTTGTAAATTGTCCCTGCATCAGCCAACGGGTAACAGACATGTTACGCAGTTGAGCTTGCGAAGTTGTAGCTGACCCAGCAGTGGACAACCTACTCCTGCTTGTTTTAAAAGAGTTTTTAGTGCACAGTGCAGTTGAGGGGTACCGGGGTCTCACAGCACCTACACCACTTAGCTTTGTTCACACCTTTGTGAACGAATCGATAGTCAAAACCAGGCTCAGCAAGGCCACAAGAGGACATCAGCGTTGACGTGCGCAGAAGTGAGAGGATATTACACGCAAACGGCTGCAAGCTATGGCTACGGCTGCAATCACCTAGGGAGCCAGGAGTTTTTTTTTTTTGCCTGTAGAGTCATTGGAGTAGAGCATGGTCAGTCACCAGGGTAAACCTTTACCCCACAAGTAATAGCAGTGCACTTCCACTGCTCATTTAATTTCCAGACATTCTTTTTTGATGATCAAGTTATGACGTGATCTATAGGAAGCCATTTCCTGCTCAGAAACATGACATGATGTTCTTACACAATCAAACCCTGAGAAAATACAGCCCCAAAACCAAGCACACTTGCATATATCTACAGAATGAACTCCTTAGAAAAATCTGGATTCCTCAGGACCGGGTATGATGACAAAGCGATCAAAGAAGGACCTTTCACAATCATCGGTCCAGACAATGCTGTGGTTTTTCAGCCCTTTGTCAGATCAGTGAGAGAGGCATTTCTATGTGTAAAATTCAGAATGAGCCTCCTGTAATAACCAGTGAGTCCTAGGAAAGCATAAACCAGCTTCTATATTTCCAGACGTGGATACACAAGCACCTCACCCACCCTGCTCAACTGAGGTCTAATTAAACCGTTCACCAAAGAATACCCCAAATAATGCATTTTCGACATACCCAATTTACACTTCTTAGGGTTAGTTGGCTCAAGCTATCATGCACTGCTTGTAGGCAGTCGAGATGCAACCACCAATCATTACTGAAAATGACCACAACATCAAAAAACATCCCAGAATACGTGAAATGGGCCTGTAAAATTTGATCTATCATATTCTGGAAGGTATAAGACCAAATGTGAGTCTAGTGAATTTGAACATCCCATCTGGAAAGGCAAATGCACTCTTCTCACAACTAGATTCTTGAAGAGGTACCTGCCAGTACCCCTCTGTGAGATCCAGGGTCGAAATACACAAGGCTTGTCTGAGTTTCTCCAGCAAGTCATCAATACGCAGCATCGGGTACACATTAAATTTGGAAATGTTATTCAAATGTCTAAAATCTGTACAAAATCAAACACAGCCATCCAGTTTGGTACCAAAACAATTTGACTGCGCCATTTGCTTTTACTCTCATGAATCACACCCAATTCGAGCATCTGCTTCAGCTTCTCACATTCCACGTCCTTTTTTGCTCCGGTATATGATACAGGCGCATCTGCTCCTTAACACCAGGCTCAGTCACAACCTTGTGTTCAGAAATTTCAGTCCGGTTAGGCAAGGACGAAAAGACATCAGAGTTCCTTTCAATCAGCAACAGCAACTCAGCCTTCTGCGTGTCCATCAAATGATCACCAATAGTAACATCAGAAAGATTTCAGCGGTAGTGGCCAACACTTTATTAGGATCATGCTACTTCTTTAAAAGATTAGCATACAGGATCTGAATGGGGTTCCAATGGTCTGAAATTCTAACCTTATAATTCACTGGGCTCACTCGTTCCTCCACCACTACACAACCCAGCCATTTTACCAGAAACTTATGGTGGTCAGACAGGATCAAATCAGGAACCTATCACCCTAAAGCAAAGTCTGTTTTTCTTCTTATAATTGAATTTTTGTGCATTCTGCTTGTGCTGCTGATGCTCCACCACATTAGGGGACAATTTAAAAATTTGTTCCTGGAGTGAAACAAGACCCCGAGATACTTGAACTCCTCCACTTGAGGCAGGATCTCGCTACCAACCCTGAGAGGGCACTCCACCCTTTTCCAGCTGAGGACCATGGTCTCGGATTTGGAGGTACTGAATCCCATCTCAGCCGCTTCACATTCAGCTGCGAACCGATCCAGAGAGAGCTGAAGATCACGGCCTGATGAAGCAAACAGGACAACATCATCTGCAAAAAGCAGTGACCCAATCCTGAGTCCACCAAACCGGACCCCCTCAACGCCCTGGCTGCGCCTAGAAATTCTGTCCATAAAAGTTATGAACAGAATCGGTGACAAAGGGCAGCCCTGGCGGAGTCCAACTCTCACTGGAAACGGGTTCGACGTACTGCCGGCAATGCGGACCAAGCTCTGGCACCGATCGTACAGGGACCGAACAGCCCTTATCAGGGGGTCAAGTACCCCATACTCTCGGAGTACCCCCCACAGGATTCCCCGAATGACACGGTCGAATGCCTTTTCCAAGTCCACAAAACACATGTAGACTGGTTGGGCAAACTCCCATGCACCCTCTAGGACCCTGCTAAGGGTGTAGAGCTGGTCCACTGTTCCGCGACCAGGACAAAAACCACACTGTTCCTCCTGAATCCGAGGTTCGACTATCCGACGGACCCACCTCTCCAGGACCCCCGAATAGACTTTTCCAGGGAGGCTGAGGAGTGTGATCCCTCTGTAGTTGGAACACACCATCCGGTCCCCTTTCTTAAAGAGGGGGACCACCACCCCGGTCTGCCAATCCAGAGGCACTGTCCCTGATGTCCATGCGATGTTGCAGAGGCGTGTCAACCAAGACAATCCTACAACATCCAGAGCCTTGAGGAACTCAGGGCGTATCTCATCCACCCCCGGAGCCCTGCCACCAAGGAGTTTTTTGATCACCTCGGTGACCTCAGTCCCAGAGATGGGGGAGCCCACCTCTGAGTTCCCAGGCTCTGCTTCCACATTGGAAGGCATGTTAGTGGGATTGAGGAGGTCTTCGAAGTACTCCCCCCACCAACCCACAACGTACCGAGTCGAGGTCAGCAGCGCACCATCACCACCATATACAGTGTTGACACTGCACTGCTTCCCCCTCCTGAGACTCCGGACGGTGGACCAGAATCTCCTCGAAGCTGCCCGAAAGTCGTTTTCCATGGCCTCCCCAAACTCGCTCGAGTTTTTGCCTCAGCAACCACCAAAGCCGCATTCCGCTTGGCTTGCCGGTACCTATCAGCTTCCTTCCAGTGTCCCACAGGACAAAAGGGTCAAGTAATTTTACTGATACAGGTGATCCTGGTGAAGGGTCTGGTTTTATCTTTTGGTCTAATTATACACCTTATTTTTTGGCTATCAAATAATTTAACGTTTGCATTATGACTAAATTTATAGGATGCCCCAAAACATGGAATATGGGTAACAGCTTCAGGATAGTAACAGGTGGGATAAAAAACAGCCTGTGATTTAAGATCACACGACTGTGGCCTGGATAGTGCTCTAATCAGTCAGCTAGGCAGTTTTGCTGTCATATTTTGGGATAATACAAAAGATCCCCTCCAGTTAGGATGAAGACCATCTCTCTTGAAACATCTAGGCCTTTCCCAAATATTGCCCCAATTGTACACAAAGGCTATGCTTCTATTTGCACACCAGGTTTCCAGCCAGCAGGGAAGGGAACGCAATCTGCTATAAATCACATCCCCTCTTTATAATTTTGGTAAGGGGCCAGCTACAATTAAAGTCTGACATTTTCTTTTAGCTTTAGTGCATAGAGAGATGAAGTTCCCCTTTAATACCTTGGATTGCTGTAAATAAATATCATTAGAGCTAGCATGCAGCAATAGGGGAGATACTTCATTGTCAGTGACACGATCCAATTGGGTATCTATGTCAGAAATCTTCATCCCTGGGAGGTATTTAACATTAACTGCTGGTTTAACATAGTTTGGAATTCTAACATTTCACACTATGTAATCACCAATTATGAGCACTTTATTGTTCTTAGGATCCACAGGCACGCTGCAATGTGCAGAGAATCTATTCTGGGTCCGAACTGGTGACCTGGGTGCCGAGGTGCTAAACTTTGGCTTCTTGGACCCCCATCTCACTGTTACCCACTCATCCTGTGGCTGAATTGGTGCTGCTGATTTTGGCTGTGCACTGACTACAGTGGGACCCGGAGAGACTGAAGCCGAATCAGAAAGAGCTGAATTGTCTAAACAAACCAAGTCGACCCAATTTTCGGTTTAATAGCTGTCAGGTTCCTAACTAGGTTCCACTAATTTGAATATTTTCTCAACCAACTCTAAATAAACTAAGCACTTTTGGCAGGTGAAGCTGTATCGGAGGGAAAACCTGAACTGTACATGCCGGAGGATATACAACAAATAAACGTGCCCTCGATGGGCAGAGAACAGATGGAACTTACTTTTAGCACTGAGTTCATCTTTCTCCCTTTCTGCTTTGGTGCTTTCTATGTTCAGCTGAATGACTAGGAGACCGGCAGCTTTAAGCTTTCACCACCCACTGGACAATCAACTTCGACTTCTCACTGTTGGTTTCATTTCCTCGTCGGATGTCGGCTTTACTCCAGTTGCATTTACCTGAGCATTTGATTAGTTTTCGGCTTTTTTTTTTTTTTTTTTGGTGTTTGCAACACAAACAGTTTTGACATTGTTCCTAGAGAATCTCATCATAGAGGTCATTGCTTATCCCAGACAACATGGCATCAATAGAGAGCTTTTCTACAATACACTCGAAAGTGTCTCCACAAAACCAGTTTTGGATAAGGTCTATTAAGCACTGTACCTGTCCCCGGATGGGGCACTCAGGATTGATTTGTCACAGCCGGAACTTGTGAATAGGAGCTTATACCAGTACAAAGAAGAACTTGCTGCTTGAGAAAGTCATAACTGATTAGTCTCTAATGAGGGAGACTTTGTGCAACTTCCCAGGTCAAAAAGGGGATCAGGATGGCAGCCCACAGTCGCCTGTCCCAGGGCATCAACGTAGTTGTTCATTCAAAACAAAAGAGAAAACACTGAGGGTCATCCGAAGGATCCATCTTCTGCAAGTCCCCACTTATACCACTTGTGATGTATGGATCACAGACTTGCACAAGAGAGGAGGTGAGTCCAGGTTTTCCAAAAAAATCAGCTGTATTGATGTGAGGAGAGGAACAATCAAAGCTTTTTCAAACTTGAGCTGACACTTCAGCACACACAAACACAGAAAGCAAGCAGTGACGCTGATGCCATCCCGCATTAGTTCAATTCCTCAGATAAAAGAACAGATAGCCTTCCTCGGAGAGAAGACAGAAAGTGAGCACAAGGCCAGGTAAGTGACCAGTTTAAAACGTTCCCCAACCATATCAAAAGGATCACCACAGACTCATCTCACCCAGCTCTTCACTTATTCCAAAAACTCCCCTGTGGTAAACTCTTCATGTTAATTAAAGCTAAAACTAACAGACACCTCAATAGTTTCTTTCCTGGAGGCATGAAAGCTGGTTTTGTTAAAGTACTGAGACTCAGACTCAGTGTTTTGTGGTGCAAGACAGGAACTCGTCACACACGAATGGATCAAATTAAGGTAGTTCCACTCCAGGCCAGAGGGTGGCGGGGTGCATTAAACCTTTCTCTGTTATTTCTGCAGACCAAATACGGGGAATTCTGCCTGATTCAACCTTGATGACGGCAATTCTAGTTCTAGCCCCAAAAAAGATGTCACTTCAGACTCCGCCCCGAAGAAACACGTCACCTCTGGTTCCGGCCCTCAAGAGTGACATCTCTTTCGGTTCCGAAATTAATGACACCACTTCCTGCAAAGTCCTTTAAAGCCACCATCTTTGGCTTAACAGTGTAGTTCAATCTGGAACGCCAAGTTATGCCCATACTCTTTTGCAGCCAGGGACAATATACAAGTGGTTGCCCCAAACCATTTTGTGTGTGTCGAGGCTGTTTTTTTCACTATATATATATTTACTGCTTATAAAAGATAAGCAGTAAAACTGCTACAGGTTTAAATTTAAAGTTTAGGTTAGCAAAAACCGAAAATAATATAATAATATCAAAATATTACAAATGGGTTTTCTTCAGGGAACAACTATTAGGTTATAACCTATAGATGTTCTGCAACAATTAAAATAAATTAAGCCTTGCAAGATGGAGCAAATAATTTGCACAGGTGTCCCAACTCCTAAACCTCTTACTTTTTCACCATTTTATGTCATTCATTGCATTCCATTTGATTAAATTTAAATATATACAGTATATATATATGTGTGTGTGTGTGTGTGTGTGCGTGTGTGTGTGTATGTGTATGCATTGATTAATTTGTTTGTTTATTAATACCTTAAACAATTTCTAGCATCACACAGTATATTATGGAGTGTTCTGACCACAACCTGATTCATCTCATTCCCAGCTACAAGCCTGTTATTACACAGCAACCTGTGACCACAAAAACAGTGAGAAAGCAGAGCCTGGAGGCTGAAGTGGTTGTGATTGACTGCTTCCAAATTAAAGGAGTGGGAAATGATGTAGGCAATATTAAGGCACTCAGTCACAGTATTGCAGACTATATTAATGTCTGTGTTGACACAGTTGTACCAACAAAGACAGAGCACTGCTTTCCAAACAATGAACCCTGGATTACAAAGGAGCTAAAAGGACTCCTGAATGAAAAGATGAGAGTATGTGCTAAAAAAAAAGCTCAGTGAAGGAAAGGATGCTTACAAAGCTAAAATAGAAAACAAACTCACTTCAAAAAACATGAAGGATGGCTGGAATGGACTGGGTATAATTACTGGATTCAAGCTTATGTGCTAAAAGGGGATATCGACAAAGCTAACACCCTGAACCATTTTTTAAATAGATTTTCCCTTCTACTGCTACCTTCTTCCAATGACCAGTCTTCCAACACCATCCCTACTACATCAACTGGAATGACCAGTGACAATTCCATCTCTGACCATTAGTGCAGACTATCCATAAATGGAGACCAAGTAAGGAGAACTGAAGAAGCTACACACAGGAAAAGCTACAGGAATAGATGTAGTCATCATTGAGCTCTTAAGGCCTGTGCTGATCAACTTTGTAGTGTCCTCTGTCACCTGTTCAGTCCATCCCTAATGCTATAGAAAGTGCCGCTACTGTGGAAAATATCCTGCACTGTTCCTGTTCACCAGAAGGCAGATATCTCTTCACCTAATGACTAAAGACGAGTTGCACTTACATCTCACATCAGGAAGACCTTTGAGAGACTTGTCCTGGACTATATGAGTCATCTTGTGCTAGACTGCCTGGACACACTGCAGTTTGCCTATCGGGCAAAGATTGGAGTGGAGGATGCAATTATTTATCTTCTCCACAAGGCTTATCCTCACTTGGACAAAACTAGCAGCACTGTGATGATTGTTTTCTGATTTCCCAGTGTCTTCAATACCATCCAGTCATCCCTGTTAAGGAGGAAACTCAGAGATATGGTGTCCTGCATAATCACTATTCAAGGAGTGGTTTCGGAGGAGGTGCACTCCTACAAGTACTTGGTGGTCCACATTAATGACAGGTTGGAATGGTCTTGGAACACAGAGGAACGTTAATAAAAGGGCAGAGCAGGCTCTTTTTCCTTAGGAGACTAAGTTCATTTAATGTAGGAAATGAGACCCTTTACATCTTCTGTAACTCTGTGATGGTCAGTGATTTTCTACACTTTGGTGTGCTGAGCTTGTAACATCACTTCAAGAGATCCCCACCAAATCAACAGGCTAATTAAAAGGACAAGCTCAGTTATAGGACACACTCTTCACTGTGAGTGTGACTGCCAAGTCAGAACTTTTCTTTTCTTTTCTTGCTTTATAGTCATTCTGATGTGTGTTCAGACCAAAGTGAGTGTGTATGTATTTATTTATTTATCTACCTAGTTACAGTCATATGAAAAAGTTTGGGAACCCCTCTTAATTCTTTGGATTTTTGTTTATCATTGGCTGAGCTTTCAAAGTAGCAACTTCCTTTTAATATATGGCATGCTTTATGGAAAAAGTAGTATTTGCAGTGACATTAAGTTTATTGGATTAACAGAAAATATGCAATACGCATCATAACAAAATTAGACATGTACATAAATGTGGGCACCCCAACAGAGATATCACATCAATACTTACATCATCAATTGAACAGCCTCTAGATGCCTCCAATAGCCTTTGATGAGTGTCTGGATTCTTGATGGAGGTATTTTTGACCATTCTTCCATACAAAATCTCTCCAGTTCAGCTAAATTTGATGGCTGCCGTGCATGGACAGCCTGCTTCAAATCATCCCATATATTTTCAATGATATTCAAGTCCGGGGACTGTGACGGCCATTCCAGAACATTGTACTTCTCCCTCTGCATGAATGCCTTTGTAGATTTTGAACTGTGTTTTGGGTCTTTGTCATGTTGGAATATCCAACCCCTGTGTAACTTCAACTTTGTGACTGATGCTTGAACAATATCCTGAAGAATTTTTTGATATTGAGTTGAATTCATCCGACCCTCGACTTTAACAAGGGCCCCAGTCCCTGAACTAGCCACACAGCCCCACAGCATGATGGAACCTCCACCAAATTTGACAGTAGGTAGAAGGTGTTTTTGTTGGAATGCGGTGTTCTTCTTCCGCCACACAAAGCTCTTTTTGTTATGACCAAATAACTCAATTTTTGTCTCATCAGTCCAAGGCACTTTGTTCCAAAATTAATCTGGCTTGTCTAAATGAGCATTTGCATACAGCAAGCGACTCTTTTTGTGGCGTGAGTGCAGAAAGGACTTCTTTCTCATCACCCTGCCATACAGATGTTCTTTGCTCAAATTGTGCTGAATTGTAGAACGATGTACAGATACACCATCTGCAGCAAGATGTTCTTGCAGGTCTTTAGAGATGATCTGTGGGTTGTCTGTAGCCATTCTCACATATGCCGCTCCTGTATTTTTCTTGGCCTGCCAGACCTGAGTTTAACAGCAACTGTGCCTGTGGCCTTCCATTTCCTGATTACATTCCTTACAGTTGAAACTGACAGTTTAAACCTCTGAGACAGCTTTTTTGTAGCCTTCCCCTAAACCATGATACTAAACAATCTTTGTTTTCAGATCTTTTGAGAGTTGTTTTGAGGACCCCATGCTGTCACTCTTCAGAGGAGAGTCAAAGGGAAGCACAACTTGCAATTGACCACCTTAAATACCTTTTCTCATGATTGGACACACCTGTCTATGAAGTTCAAGGCTTAACGAGCTAATCCAGCCAATTTGGTGTTGCAAGTAATCAATATTGAGCAATTACATGCATTCAAATCAGCAAAATTACAAGGGTACCCACATTTTTGTACAGCCAGTTTTTCATATTTGATTTAATTACATACAACTAAATACCGCTTCACTAAAAATCTTTGTTCAGAAAACACCCCAGTACTCAGATGTTCCTAGGAAATGAAAGACACCACTGTTATCTTTGTTGAAAGTAGAATAAATTATTATGCAGGCTGAGAGGGGTTCCCAAACTTTTTCATATGACTGTTATGATATGATATGTATTTATTTATTTAAAGAGCTTCGGTAAAAAGCCGAATTTCCCCCAGGAGACATATAAATTTCTGTCAAACTATGACACCTAAATTATCATTAATGCAAAAAAAATTCTTTTAGGAGTCATTTAATTAGTAAAATGGAGATCACCTGTATGTAGTCAGGGATTTCAACTGATTGTTTTACAAATTGTCCAACTTGTGGTGAATCAGTAATGTTGCCTAACCTGTACAATGAAGACAACAGAACACTCAGAACAACTTAGTGAAAAGGTTACTGAAATCACAAGTAAGGGGGTCTATAAAACAAAATATCCAAGTCACTGAATATCCATTGGAGTACAGTAAAATCGCTTATTAAGAAATGGAAAGAGTATGGCAGAGCTGTAAATCTGCCTAGAGCAAGCCATCCACAAAAAATGAGTGATCATGTAAGAAGAAGAGTAGTGAGAGAGTCCACCAGTAGAACTATAACAACTCTGAAGGAGTAGGTAAGCTTGGCCATACTGTGCAAACAGCAGCTATTGCCCTGCTCCTTCACCACTAGCAGCTTTATGGAAGAGTGACAAAAAGAAAGCCACTGTTAAAAAAACACACATGAAAACTCGGCTAGAGTTTACCAAAAGGCACATGGGAGACTCTGAAGTCAGCTGGAAGAATGATTTATGGTCTGATGATGAAAATGTACCCTTTTGGCCATTTGACTAATTGCTGTGTTTACCATAAGCCAAATACTACACATTATCAAAAACACACCATTCATACCCTGAAGCATAGTGATGGCAGGACCATGCTCTGGTAATGCTTCTTGGCAGCAGGCTCTGAGAGTACAGGGGTTTTTGAGAGTACAGGGTGCAATGAATGGGGTAAAATACAGGCAAATGCTGAAGAACAATCTGATGCAGTCTGCAAATTAAAAAAATCCCTTGGGATAAGATTTACTCTATAGCAAGAAAATAAAATCCATTGTGATTTAAAATTGTATATTGAAAAAATTTCCAAAAGTTTGAATACTTTTTATAGGCACTGCATATATCTGTAAGATATTTTTTATTACATCCATCCATCCATCCATCCATGGATGGATGGATGGATGGATGGATGGATGGATTTTTTATTACAGCCATATGTAAAACTAAAGCAACTCTGCATTATAAAGATGTTTAAAGATGTTAATTGACTTATATTGAGAAATCCTCCTTTGTACAATACAAGTACAGTACAACTAAATTAACAAGCAGCAAAGCAGCCTGGGAAAACCTCCTTCTGTGAAGACAATGTTGAAAGTATAAAATCATGTAATATAACATTTTAGCAGGAAAACTGAACTTAATGTGCAACAGTAAATAAATTAATGATTTTATGCATAATCTTTATAAATTAGCCATACCGTCAGTCCCAGGGATGATTGACTCAGGATTTTAGTATTCCAAAGCTCATACGATATTAATGCTCAGTTTGTTACCGGTGTTTTGTAGTTAGCTTAGGGGAGTAGGTTTTCAAATTGAGGCTGCCTATACTAGGAAAATAATTTAATAAAATATGTTTTGCTTTAAAGAATTTCAGCATCATAATTAGGGCCCAACTGAGTTGGATATTTATACTGATAAGGATATTGATATGTGGCAGCTAAAATGACCAATTTCTAATACATATTGTACCAACATTGCTAGTGTGGTTAAGTACTGTATGAAGTTCCATCCATCCATTTTCCAACCCGCTGAATCCGAACACAGGGTCACGGGGGTTTGCTGGAGCCAATCCCAGCCAACACAGGGCACAAGGCAGGAACCAATCCCGGGCAGGGTGCCAACCCACCGCAGGACACACACAAACACACCCACACACCAAGCACACACTAGGGCCAATTTAGAATCGCCAATCCACCTAACCTGCATGTCTTTGGACTGTGGGAGGAAACCGGAGCGCCTGGAGGAAACCCACGCAGACACGGGGAGAACATGCAAACTCCACGCAGAGAGGACCCGGGAAGCGAACCCAGGTCCCCAGGTCTCCCAACTGCGAGGCAGCAGCGCTACCCACTGCGCCACCGTGCCGCCCCTGTATGAAGTTTTCCAAGAAAATATCTGAATGAAAACAAATACATTAAGTGAATGATACTCTCATACAAATAATTTAATTTAGCATTTAAACAGGTTAAATAAGAGAGGTTTTTTTTTTTTGTTTTGTTTTTTTAATGAACAAAAAGCACAAAGACATTGATGGCCTCATGATTAAACGGTGCGTACGTACAAAAATGTTGCATACTCCCGTTTCCACGCTCAAATCAAGATGTGTAAAACTAAACTTGGCGTAAAGCCACGCACATTTTCACAGTAGCTCAAGTATGCAAGTTCTCCACTCGGTTTTGCAAACTGGCAGCACCCAGCGTCAAAGCAGTGCTTTTGTTCCAGTGTGGCTTTATCATATACACTGAAATTAACCGCATATTGTTTATTAGTTTAAGACATCTGATTGTAATTAACCTGTAACAATATAATGGTCCACGGAATAACCAAACTATTCCAAATACCATAGCTGCTTTAGTGTTGTTACTCTCACTGCATCTTCTTCTTCTTCTTTCAGCTGCTCCCATTAGGGGTTGCCACAGCAGATCATCTTTTTCCATATTACTCTCACTGTACCACTTGGAGTATTTATATCACTGTATCAGAGTGTGGAATCACAGCTCTACAGCAGCTGATCGTAAAGAGAATTATCGGTATACAGCATCTAGCACATGCTGCCTCAGCCATGCTGCCTGTTTGAACTGCTTTTATACGGAGCCTTTCCTTTACTGACCTCACGGTTCAGAAACAGTTTCATCCCAAGAACTATAAATGCAATCAATCAGTCCATCAAGTGCTCCTTGTAGAACTGTTTGTACTTATAAGTTCATTTATCTTACTGTAAACTTGCGATACAGTTAAAATATTGCACAACTTGAGCCACTTTAGCACGTATTTACATATGATGATGATATCATTTTTAAGATGAAATGCAAGAAAATATGTTTATTATATTATACAGATAAAACTTTAACTTCATTTAAATAATCTATATTGTTAATTAAACATGTGAGGACACGGTGTCGCAGCGCTAGCAAGGAGCTGGCACGGATTGTTCCTGCTTCATGCTGTATTCTTGCTGAGGCTGGCACCACACTGGAAGGATACTGTAGATGGATAGTATAATTAAACATGTACTACGAAGATATTTCAATGTTCCTGAAAAGTTTTGAAGAATTAGCGTTCTCAGCTTACAGATGGCTTTACATCTATTATAGAGCTGATTGTGTGGCGATTGGGTACTTGGAGAAAGACAAGCAAGGACAGGAATTGGAGGTTAGTACATTTGAAAGAGACAGTACTGCTGCAATACATTATTTTATCAAAGGTCATGCACGGTGCAGCAAGCATCTTGTGTGAGGCAGGAACAATCTCTGGACAAGATGCCAGCTCGTCACTATCACTATCACTATCATGTTTAATAACATGCTTTAACTCCTATCATCATGAAAATTATGTCACGTATACATCTCAATATTTATATTATTCAGAGAGCTGTAATATCATGAATGTAATGGATTCTGTGTCCTGTCGGAGGAAGAGAAAGCCCATTAATAGTTTTATGTAGTTTTACTTTTTCATTTAGGCTTTATTAATTATTTTATTTCAGTTTATGATTTCAGTTTTGATTTTAGTTTTCATTAACTATAATAACCTTGATGACATCAAAGTTGATATAATGAATTCTCATGTGACAATTAAAAACGTTAAATATTGGCCAAGGGAATGAAATTGGAGCAGGTTAAAGAGTACAAATATTTGGAAAGCTGGATAACAGAATCTGAGAAATGTACGAAACAAGTAAGAACACAAATAGGAATGGGCAAAAATGCTTATATATAAATAACTAATGAAAGGAGGTTTAAAACTTGATCTTAAAAAGGAAATTGCTAGAATGTTACATTTTTGGGTTAGAAACACGGACACTGAAAGACCTGAAAAACAACATAAACACTTTCAAATAATGGTGCTACAGAAAAATTCAACAAATTAGCTAGAAAAACAAGGTAACTAACAATAATAATAATAATTATTATTATTAGTAGTAGTAGTAGTAGTAGTAGTAGTATTCAGAATGAAAACAAAGAAAAGTGTACAAACAGATTTAATAGAAAAGAAAGATTAAGTATGCTGGGAATGTGATGAGGAGATCAACTGGAAGTGTGGCCATGAACATCTCAGAAGAAAGCATGGACAGTGAAAAAAGCAAAGACCAAGGAGAATCTGGTTAGATGAAATCAGAAAAAGCTCAGGAGTAAAAAACTATGGAGAAATAAAGAGGCTTGTGGAAAATTGAATAAGATGGAGAACCATAATGATTAACCCTCTGATAGAAGACGACACTTGATAATGATGATGTGATGATTATATGAAGTAAGAATGTTTTACGGAATGAATGAATGAATGAATGGATAAATCAGTGCACAATATATATCTTAAGAGATGAGTGCATTAATTAAATTAATCAAATTAGAAAATATTTATCTTCTCTGGCCTGCAGAGGGCACACATCTCCCCAAAACCAACAGAGATTGATGCAGGATACAAGTTCAGCACACATGTTTTTTTAATGTTTTCTTGCCTGAAACGCTTTCCCTCATTTTTCTCCTGTACAGCACAGTTCAAAGCCCACAATAGCACACAGCAAACTTTTTCTTCTCTCTTCTTGTCTCTCCTTCCATCTCTACACCTCACAGCAAGCTTCATCTCCCTTCCTCCCTACTCTAGCTCTTGGAGCAGTGGCAGCGGACTCCATTTGTCCTGCACCCCGAAGGTGGAAGCCCAACCAAGAAGGGATCCGCAATCCCTGCAGCACCCCCTGGCAGCGCCCATGGAACCCAACAGGGCAGTGAGAGGAAGAACAGAAGCACTTCCATGTGAAGAACTTTTTAAAGGACTGTGGAAGACCCAGCAAGGGAGTTAGAGTTGGGAGGAGTGTGACAGAGCTTGCTGGGAGGTGTGGAGGAGAGATTTGTGTTTATTAATTGTGATTATTATTGGGGTATTGCTTGTTTATTGGGGCTGGGGTGCTTTGGAGGCATTGCTTAAAGGAGGAAGCATTAAAATACTTCTTAGTACTTTTACCCCGTGTCCTAAGCGTTTGTCTGTTAGGTTTAAAGGGTGAAAGCAACCCCTAGCATTCTTACAGGTGTGACTTAAAAGAAAGACATTTTGGGAAGCTTATTTGCATATGAAGTGTGATTACTCAAGAGCCAGAGTATGTCACTTTCCTTATCTGTAAACTCTCACAGTATGAGTGCTCTTTCAAGCAATCATTGTGGCATACTTAGACAAATGTATAACTTGAAAGTGGAGAAACAAGGAGGTTGGGTGCAGTGTGAGTTGGGTGGTGGCCGAAGGCGGGGGACCTTGGCGGTCCGATCCTCGGCTACAGAAGCTGGCTCTTGGGACGTGGAATGTCACCTCTCTGAAGGGGAAGGAGCCTGAGCTAGTGCGCGAAGTTGAGAGGTTCCGGCTAGATATAGTCAGACTCACCTCGACGCACAGCTTGGACTCTGGAACCAATCTCCTTAAGAGGGGCTGGACTCTGTACCACTCTGGAGTTGCCCCCGGTGAGAGGCGCCGAGCGGGTGTGGGTATACTTATTGCCCCCCGACTTGGAACCTGTACATTGGGGTTTACCCCGGTGGATGAGAGGGTAGCTTCCCTTCGCCTTCGGGTGGGGGGACGGGTCCTAACTGTTGTTTGTGCGTATGCACCGAACAGCAGTTCAGAGTACCCACCCTTTTTGGAGTCCCTGGAGGGGGTGCTAGAGGGCATACCTTCTGGGGACTCCCTCGTTCTGCTGGGAGACTTCAATGCTCACGTGGGCAATGACAGTGAGACCTGGAAGGGCGTGATTGGGAGGAATGGCCCCCCCCGATCTGAACCCGAGCGGTGTTTTGTTATTGGACTTCTGTGCTCGTCAAGAATTGTCCATAACGAACACCATGTTCAAGCATAGGGGTGTTCATATGTGCACTTGGCACCAGGACACCCTAGGCCTCAGTTCGATGATCGACTTTGTGGTCGTGTCGTCGGACTTGCGGCCACATGTCTTGGACACTCGGGTGAAGAGAGGGGCGGAGCTGTCAACTGATCACCACCTGGTGGTGAGTTGGCTTCGATGGTGGGAGAGGATGCCGGTCAGGCGTGGTAGGCCCAAACGTGTTGTGAGGGTCTGCTGGGAACGTCTGGCAGAGCCCCCTGTCAGAAGAAGCTTCAACTCCCACCTCCGGCAGAACTTCGACCACTTCCCGAGGGAGGTGGGGGACATTGAGTCCGAATGGGCCATGTTCCGTGCCTCTATTGTTGAGGCAGCTGACCGGAGCTGTGGCCGTAAGGTGGTCGGTGCTTGTCGTGGCGGCAATCCCCGAACCCGTTGGTGGACACCAGCGGTGAAGGATGCCGTCAAGCTGAAGAAGGAGTCCTACAGGACCCTTTTGTCCTGTGGGACCCTGGAGGCAGCTGATAGGTACCGGCAGGCCAAGCGGAATGCGGCTTTGGTGGTTGCTGAGGCAAAAACTCGGGCGTGGGAGGAGTTTGGGGAGGCCATGGAGAACGACTTTCGGACGGCTTCGAGGAGATTCTGGTCCACCATCCGGCGTCTCAGGAAGGGGAAGCAGTGCAGTGTCAACACTGTATATGGTGGGGATGGTGCGCTGCTGACCTCGACTCGGGACGTTGTGGGTCGATGGGGGGAGTACTTCGAAGACCTCCTCAATCCCATTAACATGCCTTCCAATGAGGAATGGGGACTCAGAGGTGGGCTCCCCCATCTCTGGGACTGAGGTCACCGAGGTGGTCAAAAAACTCCTTGGTGGCAGGGCCCCGGGGGTGGATGAGATACGCCCGGAGTTCCTCAAGGCTCTGGATGTTGTAGGACTGTCTTGGTTGACACGCCTCTGCAACATCGCATGGACATCAGGGACAGTGCCTCTGGATTGGCAGACCGGGGTGGTAGTCCCCCTCTTTAAGAAGGGGGATCGGAGGGGGTGTTCCAACTACAGAGGGATCACACTCCTCAGCCTCCCTGGAAAAGTCTATTCAGGGGTCCTGGAGAGGAGGGTCCGTCGGATAGTCGAGCCTCGGATTCAGGAGGAACAGTGTGGTTTTCGTAGTGGTCGCGGAACAGTGGACCAGCTCTATACCCTTAGCAGGGTCCTGGAGGGTGCATGGGAGTTTGCCCAACCAGTTTACATGTGTTTTGTGGACTTGGAAAAGGCATTCGACCGTGTCCCTCGGGGAATCCTGTAGGGGGTACTCCGAGAGTATGGGGTACCGGCCCCCCTGATAAGGGCTGTTCGGTCCCTGTACAACCGGTGTCAGAGCTTGGTCCGCATTGCCGGCAGTAAGTCAAACCCATTTCCAGTGAGAGTTGGACTCCGCCAGGGCTGCCCTTTGTCACCGATTCTGTTCATAACTTTTATGGACAGAATTTCTAGGCGCAGCCAGGGCGTTGAGGGGGTCCGGTTTGGTGGGCTCAGGATTGGGTCACTGCTTTTTGCAGATGATGTTGTCCTGTTTGCTTCATCAGGCCGTGATCTTCAGCTCTCTCTGGATCTGTTCGCAGCCGAGTGTGAAGCGGCTGGGATGAGAATCAGCACCTCCAAATCTGAGACCATGGTCCTCAGCCGGAAAAGGGTGGAGTGCCCTCTCAGGGTTGGTAGCAAGATCCCGCCCCAAGTGGAGGAGTTCAAGTATCTCGGGGTCTTGTTCACGAGTGAGGGAAGAATGGAGCGTGAGATCGACAGGCGGATCGGTGCGGCATCCGCAGTAATGCGGGCGCTGCATCGGTCTGTCGTGGTGAAAAAGGAGCTGAGCCACAAGGCGAAGCTCTCAATTTACCAGTCGATCTATGTTCCTACCCTCACCTATGGTCATGAGCTATGGGTAGTGACCGAAAGAACGAGATCGCGAATACAAGCGGCTGAAATGAGTTTCCTCCGCAGGGTGTCTGGGCTTTCCCTTAAAGATAGGGTGAGAAGCTCAGTCATCCGGGAGGTGCTCAGAGTAGAGCCACTGCTCCTCCGCATCGAGAGGAGTCAGATGAGGTGGCTCGGGCATCTGATCAGGATGCCTCCTGGACGCCTCCCTGGTGAGGTGTTCCGGGCACGTCTAACCGGGAGGAGGCCCCGGGGAAGACCCAGGACACGTTGGAGGGACTATGTCTCTCGGCTGGCCTGGGAACGCCTTGGGATTCTCCCGGAAGAGCTAGAAGAAGTGGCCTGGGAGAGGGAAGTCTGGGCATCTCTGCTCAAGCTGCTGCCCCCGCGACCCAACCTCGGATAAGCGGGAGACAATGGATGGATGGATGGATGGAAAGTGGAGAAAAGCCAAGCAAAATGACACCTTTTATTGGCTAACTAAAAAGATTACAATATGCATTTATCTTTTTAGTTAGCCAATAAAAGGTGTCATTTTGCTTGGCTTTTCTGTACATTCATAATGGCTAACACGGTACAACACCCTAGTACTACCTGAAAGTGAAAATTCTGCTGTTTTTCTGAATAAACATCTGACTTTTGAAACTGAGACAATCTTAGTTACAGAGGGAAAACCTGGTGCTCACTTTGAGTAGGCTGTGGACCAGTTTGGACAGCAGGCTGAGGAAATTTAGAAAAGCACAGAATACAGCATTTATCAGGAAAATTGTCAACTGTAAGTTATCATATTATTTAAAAAAATGTAAGCAAATGCAAATGGCATGGACAAAACTCTTGTGACCCCTTAGAAAAGACATTATTGGATTGTAGTGATAGTTCAAGCACACTAATTCCTCTAATTGGTACCACAAGTGTCTTCAATCTTACAATCAGTTACTCAGCCTATTTGAATGAATCAAAGTCCTTACTCAGCTGTGTTGTGTCTTTTTGGGTATCACATTGAATATGGAAAAGAAAAGGAGGAACAGAGAGTTGTCTGAGGAAGAAAGGAAGAATATGATAGCCAAGCATGGTCAAAATAAAAGCTACAAGACCATCTCCAAAGAACTTAATGTTCCTGTAATCACGATAGTTAATATTATTAAGAAGTTTAATGTCCATGGGGCTGTAGCCAAACTCCCTAGACATAGCAGAAAAAGGAAAATAGTCCCCAAGATCACAGGATTTTTCAAGTGGTAGAGAAAGATCCTAGGAAAACATTAAGCTAGATTCAGGCTGATCTCAAAGATCAAGGTACAACAGTTTCAAGTATCACCATCCATCAGAATGAAAATGGAATCCATGGTGGAAGAACTCAATTCTGAAAGACAGACACAAAAAAAATCACAAGTTGACAATCAGCAGTCCTTCTATGAGAATGTCTTTGGATAGATTAAACTAAATTGGAGCTTTGTGATAAATCATAGTGGCTCCATGTTCACAGAAGACAAAATGATGTTCACAAAGAAAAAAACATGGAGGAGGCTCAATAACGGTATGAGGTTGCTGTGCTGCCTCTAGCACTGTTTACCTTGAATCTGTGCAAGGTACAATGAAATCAGAATATTATGAAGACATTCTGCAGCAAAACATACTGCCCAAAATCAGAAAGCTCTGTCTCAGTCACAGGTCATGTGTCCTTCAAAACATATATCTAATAGCACCCAGGAATGGTTGAAAAGAAAACATTTGAATGTTCTGAAGTGGCCTTCTATAACTCCTGATCTGAATCCAACTGCACATCTATGGAAAGAGTTGAAAGTTGTAGTTGGGAGAAGAAAGCCATCAAAATTAAGAGAACTGGAGCAGTTTGCTCAAGAAGAGTGTGTAGAAGTCTTATTTAGAGCTACAGAAAGCACCTGAGTGCAGTTATTTCCTTAAAAGGATATTCTACAAAGTATTAGGTTAGAAGTCGCAATAATTTTTAAAATTTTCATTTTTCTTAAATAATATTTTAAGTCCTAAACCAAAACCAAAATGTCTGCTGTACAGAATACAGATTGAAGAATAGTGGATGCCAGTTACTTTTGTCAGTTTCAACTTATTTCACTAAAAAGAGAGACTTTATTTTAAATAGGTGAAGGGTACCAATACCCTTCGCCACATCTGAATATATAATAAAACAAGGGTGAGCAATAGTGGCCATTAAAACCAAAGAATTCTGTTCTGTCTGAGTTAATAAATTACTTCATCTTTTATTTGTTTGCTTTATTATACTTTGTTATAATATTTATATATTATATATTATCTACATATATAAAATTCTTTTTGCGTTTGAAACGGAAATTACGTATGACCACACGATATGGAAATTACGTATGACCACAGAACATATTATAATACAGGAACTAATCACTTCGTTTGTGGACACCATTTTTATATCGTCTTTACGAATTGTTATTATTTGTGTGAGAGCTATTTTACTGGTATTGAAAAAAGTAAACACAAACACGCCGATCTATCCCATAGAAGTGCACCCCGCGTCGTCCTCTCCCAGCCCTCCTCTATGGACTACAGCACTGAGCTGTCCGCCGCCAGGCGCATTCTGACAGAGAAATTTTATTTATTCATCCACGTGACTGTTGCGGAAACTGCCACATTGTAGCTTTTTTTTAGTTGGCAGTACTTGATAGTAGAAGAGATGAGGAAAACAGCTTTGCGTCTTTCTACTTTTTAACTGCGGCGAGCTGTAAACAATGTGCGTGAGAACAAAGTGGACGCAGGGAGGCGTGGAATGTCGGGTTGCTCCGCGGGGTCGAGAGCTTTGCAGTTTCGGGCAGTGTCCTCTCTTCTCACACTGTTTGTGACATTTCAAGTGCCCCGTCGGCTCCTGGGAGAGTGGAAATCTTTGTAAATGAGTGTAATTGGTGACATCGAAGCAGGACTCTGTTTGTAAATTACCCTGCACTACTACTTACTGTCCCTTAAGGTGAGTTCAGGTCACTAAAACCCCGCAACATTCAAGGTTCCTTTTGTGATAAATTATTTTAAGACGTAAATCACACACATGTAGTGCAAGGTTGTCAGGCAGAAATTTGGACGATCACATAGAAAATGTAATTTCTATACCACAGCGGTCGTGTAGTGCCTTTCACAAGGGATCTACTACCAAGAGATAATCCAAATACATTTTAGCTGCTGTTAGTACTACTTACCTGTTGTGTTATAGCGCCTTTTAAATGTAGTTTACCCCAAACCACTCCAGTAGTGCACAATATATCTTTAATTCTTAAATGTTAATGTTTTACTGTTTAATAACTTATAGACTACATTTTATTTTTTTCCCTTGCACTCAGTGAGCGAAGCCACTGGGTAATCAACTAGTATATTTATATTTTTGTTGAGCTTCTGTATTTTAATATTAATATTTTTATTAATATATTTTTAATATTTAATATTTTTAATTTCCTCTTAGGTACAAAGTATCTATCTATCTATCTATCTATTGCAGTATGTAATACATTTCTTACCATTTAGTGATAAAATCAAAAAGTTAAGAAATCCTAGAAAAACCCAATCCTAGTTTTCTTATATCCCTACTTGAGTTCTGTCTACACTATAAGAATCAATGCCTGCCTTCAAGCAATAGTTCCAGTTGTCACAACAATGAATAAATACCAGCTGATTTAAAAATTGCCTATATAGTACACTTTTGTGTGATCTGACCAGACCTGCAGACAGCAAAAGAAGAAGCAAGAACAAAGAAGCGAATATTAGAATCTGTCTAGACCAGAGAAGGAGAACAAATGATTTGAGTCCCCAGCACATTAAGACTTGAAACAAGATAGGATGGCCACCATTCTAATTGGCAATATTGTAAAAACAGGCATGAGTAACTGCCACTTCAGAAAAAGGTCTAGTATTATTTTCCCCATGTAACTAAATCTACTGTGAAGAATATATCTGAGGCTTCAGCCATAGAGGAACCAGGAATGTTTTTATTTAAAAGAAACAAAATTAACAATGCGAGTTAAAACAGGATGGTAAAAAGCAATGTTCAATAGACAATCAAGAGAGAGGATTAGTAGGAGGAATAAACCAGTTCTAGACAGGGCACAGAATAAATGACCAGTGAAAAGGATCAAGATCAGGAAAGGCTGTTCCACCACATCCCCTATCCCAGACCACAGCAGCTTGTTTTAAAGTGAGCCTCTTTTTATTGCAAAGAAAGTGTGATAGTATGGCTCTCACTAGCGTCCAATATTTGTGATTTGGTGTACTGCCTTTGCAAATGCAGTAAGAGAAAAGACAGCAAAGAAGTAATGACCAGGGGCCTCATGCATAACCCCGTGCGTAGAATCCACACTAAAACATGGCATATGGACAAAAGCATAAATGTGCATACGCACAAAAAAATCCAGATGCATAAATCTGTGCATACGGCAACTTCCATGTTTTTCCGTTCCACAAATCCCGGTCGGCGTGAAAAGTGACGTATATGCACGTGCCTGCTGCCACTCCCTAACTCTCCCAGAATTATGCTTCTTTGAATATGCAAATCAATGTAAATAGCCCTTAGGCTCAGCATTCTGTGAAAAGACAATGACAAAAGCACGGGGGTTAAATAGAATAATTGCAACAAATACCAGGTGGAAGCAAATAAAAGCTTACTATTTGTTGGTTTAAACAGTGATATAAACAACAAAAGGAAGTTGATTGAGTGACACACAGTGTCGGAGAAACTCGAAAGTTCAAGATCAAAGTCACACAGTGCCCGCAATAAAAATGAAGTTGTCAGATATCAAAATCACCTCATCATCTCGAAATTTCCACTTTAATCACATAGTTTATTTTGTCATTAAAGTAGAACATCATAAACTTCATCTTAAAATCAGTTTAATTTACTAGTTTCTCAAATACCTTCGTAACTAAAGTAGAATGTTAAATGCTTTGTTTTGTATGTGTTCTTCTATGTGCTCTATGTGTGTGAATCACTATCTGCTTTTTAAATGGGCTTTCTCTTCCTCTGACAGGACATAGAATCCATTACATTTGTAATATTACAGCTCTCTGAATAATTTAAATACTGAGTTGTATACTTGATATCATTTTCATGATGATAGGAGTTTAAGCATGTTATTAAACATGGGAACAGGGTGGCACATTGACGAGCTGGTGCCCCGTCCAGAGATTGTTCCAGCCTCACACAAGATGCTTGCTACGCCATGCGCGACCTTCAATGAAATAATTTATTGCAGCAGTACTCTGTCTTTCAAAAGTACTAACCCCAATTCCTGTCCTTCCTTTTCTTTCTCCAAGTACCCAATCGCCACACAATCAGCTCTGTAATAGATATCAAGCCATCTGTAAGCTTAGAACACCGATTCTTCAGAACTTTTAAGGAACATTGAAATATCTTCGTAATACATGTTTAATTATTCTATCCATCTATCCATCCAGTGTCGCACCAGCCCCAGCAAGAACACAGCGCGAGGCAGGAACAATCCCTCTTCGCTAGTGCTGCGACACTGTGTCCTCACATATTTAATTATTAACAATATAGATTATTTAAATGAAGTAAAAGTTTTATCTGTATAATATAATAAACATAAATTCCTGCATTTCATTTTAAAAATGATATCATCATCATATGTAAATACGTGCTAAAGTGGCTCAAGTTGTGCAATATTTTAACTGTATCGCAAGTTTACAGTAAGGTAAATGAACTTATAAGTACAATCACTTCTACCAGGAGCACTTGATGGACTGATTGAGTGCGTTTATAGTTCTTTGGATGAAACTGTTTCTGATCCGCGAGGTCCCCACAGGAAAGGCTCTGAAGCGTTTGTCGTATGAGAAAAATTCAAATAGACTGTGAGCATGGCTGATGCAGACTGTGCTAGATGCTGTATCCCAATACAGTGGAACCTTGGTTCACGAACGTCTCAGTACACGTACAACTCGGTTTACGACCAAAAAGTTTGCCAAACTTTTGCCTCGGTTCACGACCACACACTCGGTATACGAACAAGCCAGGTTCCCTTTCGGTTTGTTCATGTTCAGTCTCTCCCTGTGCATTTCCTGTGCAGCGAACAAGAGAGAGAGAGCGAGAGAGAGCGACACACACACACACACACACACACAGAGGCAGCGCGAGAGACAGAGGCACACACACAGGCAGCGTGAGACAGAGAGCCGTGCACACACACAGGAGCACGCGCGAGAGAGGTGCGCACGCACACACACAGGAGCGCTCTAGAGAGACACACTGTGAGCTGCGAAGCTGATCGCACCCCCAGAGAATACAGACGCCCCTGGGAAAACCCCTAAGAAACATGGACAGACTACCTTCACATTCCTCCTTTCCCTTCTGGCCGGCTCTGTCGCGTAATATGCCTCTCGCGCGGTGCTCCGCCTTCTTAAAAAGCCTGCACAGGCTTCTTTCAGTTTGTTAAATTGGTTGCTTGCTAATCCTTTCTCTCTCAGACAATCTCTGCTCCTGGCGGAGCTGTCATCTCTGACTTGTCATGGAGCACGTTTAAACTGTTGAAAAGAGACAAATGTTTGTTTGCAGTGCTTTGAATAAAGTTCCTTTTTTTCTACAACCTCCTGTGTCTCTGTGCAAATCTGTGACCCAAGCATGACAACACACACAGGCGCTCCAGGCTCGCAAAAGAGAGACGCACGCACACACACACAGGCGGGGGAGAGAGAGGCGCGCGCACACACACAGGAGCGCGCTAGAGAGACACACACACAGGCGCTCCAGGCTCGCAAAAGAGAGACGCACGCACACACACACAGGCAGGGGAGAGAGAGGCGTGCACACACACGAGCACGCTAGAGAGACACACACAGGCGCTCCAGGCTCGCAAAAGAGAGAAGCACGCACACACACACAGGCGCGGGACAGAGAGGCGTGCGCACACACACAGGAGCGCGCTAGAGAGACACACACACAGGCGCTCCAGGCTCGCAAAAGAGAGACGCACGCACACACACACAGGCGGGGGAGAGAGAGGCGTGCACACACACACGAGTGCACACACACACGAGTGCGCTAGAGAGACACATACAGGCGCTCCAGGCTCGCAAAAGAGAGACGCACACACACACACACAGGCGGGGGAGAGGGAGGCGTGCACACACCAGCACACTAGAGAGACACACACAGGTGCTCCAGGCTCACAAAAGAGAGACGCACGCACACACACACACACAGGCGGGGGAGAGAGCAAGAGTGAGAGAGAGAGCGAGCGAGGGACGCATAAGGTAGAGAAGGCTTGTTTTTGTTTTCAGTTCTATTTACAGTGATCGGTTCGTAGCCTGCATTGTAGCAATGTTACTTTTCTTGGTGGTTTATTAAATTACGGATTTTTCAAATGTTCATTTTTTTCCCCTGTGCTTAAAACAAGAGTAACAACGCTAAAGCAGCTATGGTATTTGGAATAGTTTGGCCATTCCGTGAACCATTAGTTTGTTACAGGTTAATTACACTCAGATGCCTTAAACTAATAAAACAATATTAGTTAATTTCAGTGTATTTGATAAAGCCCCGTCAGGGATGTGGATCTAAAAAAGAAAGGGAAACCACACTGGAACAAAAGCACTGCTTTGACGCTGGGTGCCACCAGTTTGCAAAACCAAGCGGAGAACTTGCGTACACAATGGTTTGAGCTGGCTTGAAAATGTGTGTGGCTTTACACCAAGTTTAGTTTTTATACATTGCTATGTGAGCGTGGGAACAGGCGTATGCAACATTTTTGTGCATACACACTGTTTATACATAAGGCCCCAGGAGATTATAACACTTCAACCTTTCCTGGCCGATTTCGCTATACATCACTACCAGAGGTGGTATATGTGAGTCGGATAGCAGGTCAACCTCAAATCGCCCTCAGACCCCTTCCTGCGGTACTTATAGGTTAAATAGTATAACTTACATAATATCAACAAAATGATTGTGAGAAACAGACAATGTGAAAATAACTGTATTAATCAATCTTATAAAAAAAATATACAAACATAAATGGCAGCAACCAAATTCGTGAACGCACTTCCCTCCATCACACTGCAACAAATACTGTATGCGAATAACTTAAAAGAAAGAAAACCCTTCGACACACACAAATCCCAAAGTCTAGGCAGTTTTCAGACACTTGTGATAATATTAGTCCATTTTCCTTGTTCTCTTTTCCCCAGAGTCTCTAAACACGTTACCCCAGATAAGCAAGAATCGCTCTTAATTCACCAACGTTAATTTCTCCTGACTATCCCACCCATTTCTACTTAAGAGTAGGTCGGCTGGCAAAGTCTTCCAGGTGGTCACCTCTGTAAGCGGGTGAGGCAATCCTTTCTCTGGCCATGGATAATCTACCTCTGCTGTTTTGGTCCCTTTTTAGCAGTTGGTGTTAATAACCTTTGTTTTGTTAGTTTTTTTCTTGCCTTTCACAGCCTTTTTTAACTGTGTCCTGGCATTCTTTCTCCATGACAACCCCTGGAAACTATATCAACAAACCGCCACCCCCTACCCCTCCCCCCAAGGTTCTTCTTTACGTCCATCTGCCTGATGTGCCTGATTTTTTTCCCTCCCCACCACCATATTAAGGGTGCTTGGGCAGCAACTGGGTTTACATTGAGGCCGGCAAAGAGACAAAAGCAAATCAGAAAGCGCTTATGTGGCAGTGCCACAAGATGAAAACGAACTTTTGGCCAAACCAAAATTTCCAAATAACTAAATTCCTGGCCAAAACACTAATTAAAAAGCTATTTGTCAGAATTTATTGTATTAGTTTTTGGTTTTTAAAGAATATCCAGATTCTTGGACAGTGTGAGATGGGTGGTGACAATAGGTCTTCACTAGTAGCATGCCATTTCAACCATTCACTATTCCATCTGGTGGTTTTCAAGCTAGTGAAGTTACTTTGATGAAATTTTCTGAAATGGCACTAGCACATGCAGTGTGCTGCAGGCAGCACAACACAAAATGTAGTATTATCCAATAATTTGGGAAGGTTGCATCTGTATTTGCCTTTACAATTTTCAGTATTTTAATCATGTCACATTTTAATCTCTATTTGCTTAATCTAAAAAGGTTTAACTCATTCACTCTTTCCTCATAGCTCATGAATTGCAATCATCCTGATCACCCTTTACCCTTTATATGAACCTGAACTAGTGCTTATGTGTCTTCTTTGTAATATGGGCATCATAACTGCACAAGTGAGGCATCACTATAGCTGACCATAATGGGCTATACAACATAATACTGTATCTTAATAGAGCCAGTGTAGGGCTGAGTCAACATGCATCTGCAAAAGAAAAAAAGTTAAAAGGTTACATTCACGCTGAAGAGGAAAAACGGCAAAAGACGCAACATTTTGACTGTATAGATTTCATCAGGTGTGCAAACGTAAAGGAAAAAGTGGGTAAGATATATAGGACAGGGAAAATGAAAGGAGAATATGAGAGTAGGTGTGAAAAAGCTGCCATTAGAGAGAAGAAGGGATAGTTTAAAAAGTTTATCGGTCATTAAGAATAGGTGAAATATGTGACCGCAAGCTGAGAATGAATTTAGCTTTGGCTGTTTATCTTTGAATTGTATCTTTGAAGCCCTGTGAAACAACACTAGCAGAAAGATCAGTGTGGCTATAATCAAGGGATGTGAAGTGTTCTACAATAGGTTTTGTGAGTTCTTTGATTTTAATGGCACAAACATACTCTCTGACAGTCTGCTAGCCATCTCCCTGTTTCACCAAGGTAGATGGCTGAACAGTTCCTACAAGAAATGCAGTAAATAAGATTTTTAGACTAGCAACAGGCCCATTATTTCATACTGAATTTACCAGAAGGACCAGATACAAGGGTATTATTATTGACATATTTACAAGTGACACAGCGGCTCTAACTATAGCTCAAAGTGCCTGGTGAGGAATGTGGCTGTTCTCTGTGAAATGAGCTATGGACAAGAAGTTTGTGTAGGTGGTCAATGGAAGAAGATCAGGGGAGGGTTGGGAAAAAACATTTCAGCAGTAGGGCCAGTATGCAAAATTGGTAGTGTTAGGCTTTTGCACTGTGTTAGCCATTATGGATGTAGTGAGAAGTCAAGCAAAATGAATCATTTATTACAATATGCAAGCTTTCAAGGCAACTCGTGCCCCTTCTTCAGGAGCCAATCTTAGAATGTTAATGCTTTAAGTTAAACTCACATTAGTGTTTGCTTAATTTGAATAGAAAACAATTTTCTCTCATAGCTATAGGTTATGGTATTGCCTTTTACCCCCTGTAAGTTAACATGAAATTGAATCTTCTCAGTTATATTTGTGATACAGTGTGTTAATTAAGTCAGTTTTTTAGCATTAGTCTCATTGCTAGCATGGACTGAAAGACCCACTTGTCTTAAAGACACTCCTGAAAATTTCACTGACATAGCACAGGTGTTTGAAACCTTTAGCGAGATGTGTAGTCAGGCTGAACAGCTGTATGGAAGAGTAATATCTTTGCTAAGTTAAGAAAGTGCAATCAAAAAACAGAAAACGACACTCGCAGAAAACTCTAAGATTTGGAATGAATTTAGTTGTACTACAGCAGCATGGCTTACTGATACAAAGAGTTTTTTGGCAAGTCCACCTGACAAACAGTTTGTTAATTCAAAGAGTTCCAGAGTTCCACAAACCTCTCAGTTGAAGCGCATTCTCGACAATAAATGCGGCTCATCATCCCAACTAAGCACTAGGGCACCAGCTCCTTCATCGACAGTCACACATGAACAGTCGGAACTCGACAGAATCCTACAAAGGCTTCACACGCTCGAGTTTAAAGTAGAAATGCAGGAACAATTGGAACAACCTACTACTAACGCATGGGCCCACTTGCAGAGTTACAGACATAATCTGGTCGATGTGCTCATTCAAAATCAAGCCGAATGTCAGAAGGCAGTCACTGAAATAGCTAAAATGTTAGCCCAACAAAAAGATAAACAAAAGGAAGCTCTGCACCTCCTGCACTACATGGTGAAGTAAAACACAGACAGATCCCTTTAGTTGTAGGTGATCCATTGGCTTATGCAGATTTCATTAGGGCCTTTAATCATGCTGTAGGCGATGTGTCACACTCAAGATAACTTAAATTACCTTATCCAATATACCAGAGATCCTGCCCAGGAAATGGTTAAGAGTTGTGCATGATAACCACCAACTCAATGCTATGCAAAGGACAGAAAGCAACTTGAAAGTTACTACGGCAATCAAATATTCATAGCTGATGCATAAATGGATAAAGCTTTGAAGTGACCTCATATAAAGCAGAATGATGGAGAGGCCCTGAAATACTATGCAACCTTTTTTGATAGCTGTATACAATACAATACAATACAATTTATTTTTGTATAGCCCAAAATCACACAAGAAGTGTTGCAATGGGCTTTAACAGGCCCTGCCTCTTGACAGCCCCCCAGCCTTGACTCTCTAAGAAGACAAGGACTCCATGGACTCCATAGCCAATGCAAGGCACCATGACACATTCAACAGCAATCCAAATATCCATACCATACTCTCAAAGCTCCCATATTCTTTATAAGTGGCAAAACTCAGCTTATGAACTAGAAGAAAGAGAACACAGGTAAGCAGATACTGACAATCTAATTACTTTTCTACATCAACGGGCTAAGATGTTGATGCATCCCATTTATGGAAATGCTCCACAAGGTAGCACAGAGAAAAAGGAAAAGACTGTCAGGGCAAGTATTTCTGACACTGCTGAAAATGGGATTCGAGAAACCTCGGTCAAAAAGGCTGCAGAGTTAGAAAGCAGCAGGCCCTGATGGCTACCCTGCCGAATTTTATAAAAAAGTGTCAATTAAGTTATCTCCCTTTTTATTAGCAACATTTGCAGAAGCTAGAGACAATAAAATTCTACCTCAAACTTTTCGCCAAGCATTAATTACAATCTTTACTAAGCAAAATAAGGACTTACTGTGGAACATCGGTTCACGACCATAATTCGTTCCAAAACTCTGGTCATAAACCGATTTGGTCGTGAACCGAAGCAATTTCCCCCATAGGATTGTATGTAAATACAATTAATCCATTCCAGACCATAAAAAAATATATTTTTTCATACAGTTTGTAAGTTTTTAAGCACAAATATAGTTAATTAAACCATAGAATGCACAGCGTAATAGTAAACTAAATGTAAAAACATTGAATAACACTGAGAAAACCTTGAACAACAGAGAAAACTAACACTGCAATAGTTCACGCTATAGCGCTACCAACCGCTGGCACTTTTTTAAATGAGTTTTAAGCACAGGGTAAAAAATGAACATTTGAAAAAATCCATAATTTAATAAACCACTAAGAAAAGTAACATTGCAACAATGCATGCTACGAACCGATCGCTGTAAACAGAAGTGAAAACAAAATCAAGCTCAGTGCATTCTTTAACTGCCTTCCTACCTTATGCATTCAGCTCTCTCTCTCGCGCTGCCTGTGTGTGTGTGTTTGTCTCTCTCTCGCGCTGCCTGTGTGCATGTGCACGTCTCTCTTTCTCTCGCGCTGCCTGTGTGTGTGCGTCTCTCTCTCTCTCGCGCGCTGCCTGTGTGTGTGTGGCTGGCTCTCTCTCTCGCACTGCCTGTGCGTGTGTGTGTGTGTGTGTGTGTGTGTGTGTGTGTGTGTGTGTGTCACGCTCTCTCGCTCTCTCTCTCTTGCTCGCTGCACAGGAAATGCACAGGGAGAGACTGAACATGTACAAACCGAAAGGGAAACTGGCTTGTTTGTATACCGAGTGTGTGGTCATGAACCAAGGCAAAAGTTTGGCGAACTTTTTGGTCGTAAACCGATTTGTACGTGTACCAAGACGTTCGTGAACCGAGGTTCCACTGTATTACAATGTGCATCATAGACTAGTCTCACTTCTGAATAACGATGTTAAGATACTCTCCAAAGTTCTATCTAGAAGGATTGAGAAAGTGCTTCCTTCGGTAATATCAGAAGACCAAGCTGGATTTATTAAAGGCAGACACTTAGCTTCTAATCTTCAACACTTGTTTAATGTTATATATTCTCCAACAAAGTCTAACACCCCGGAGATATTATTATTATTGTTGGATACAGAAAAAGCATTCAATATGGTTGAATGGGACCATCTTTTCACTACACTGGAGAAATTTGGGTTTGGCCCGAACATATGTGCATGGATCAAACTACTCTATACCAGTCCAGAAGTTTCAGTTTGTATTAACGACATTATTAAAGACTACTTCAAACTAGAACATGGTACTAGACAAGGATGCCCCATGTCTGCGCTGCTTTTTGCCATCACCGTTCAGCCACTGGCAGTTCACTGTCAAAATGCTTATGAAATAAAGGGGATTATCACTAGAGAAAATATCACTATATGTAGATGATATGGTACAATATATACTGTATCAGATCCACAAAATACTGCGCCTGCAGTCCTAACAGCACTAGCAGAATTTCAAAAAATTTCTAGATTCAAAATTAATTTGAATAAAAGTGTGCTCTTTCCAGTGAACTCTCTAGCACACAAAATTAGATAAGACACCTTCCCATTTATCATCGCAGATCAGTTTAAATACCTAGAGGTAAACATCACAAGTAAACATAAAACTCTTTATCAACAAAATGTTGTTGTCTGCATGGAAAAACTTAAGCAAGACTTGCATAGATTGTCTAACCCTTCATCTCACTTTAGCTGGAAGAACACTGTCAAGATGAATATCCTTCCTAAGCTTATTTTTCTATTTTAAAGTGTTCCAATATACATTAATAAATCATTTTTTAAGAAGTTAGATTCAATCATAACATCATTTATTTGGAATTCAAAACATCAATGCATCCAAAGGGCAACCCTACAAAGACTTAAGGCAGAAGGTGTCAGGGATCTTCCCAACTTTCAATTTTATTACTGTGTGGCAAATAAACAAGCTATAAAAACCTGGACATTGACACAAATACATGATCATAATTAGGCTTGGTCCTCCATAGAAAAAGAATCCTGCAGTACTTCTTTATATTCCTTGCTTTGTACCCCAGTAAATACAAGTTATTGCCAATATACTAACAACCTAATTGCGCTTCGTTGACTCAGAATAGGGAACCAATGTAGCAAGTACTTAAAGATAGAGAAACTTTTACCTGTTGCACCTCTGCACGATAATCACCTTTTTCCACCCTCTCAAACATACCCAGTTTTTTAATGTTAGGAAAACATATGGGATTAAATTACTCAGAGATGTGTACATAGATAACATCTTTGCGTCCTATGAACAATTACACTCCAAATTTAACTCTCCATCAATACAATTCTTTCACTACCTCCAAATTAGAAACTTTGCTAAATAAAATCTGCCCAATTTTCTCACCTCCCACCTACTTCTATTCTAGAAGAAATATTGATCAGTCTTGAGGACTCAGACAACATTTCTGTAATATATAAAAACATTTTAAAGTCCTGTCCTTTCAAAGATTCCATAGTACAGTGGAAAAAAGATCTCTTACTCAATATTTTAGAAAAGGAATGGAAGGCAGCCATGCACAGAATTCACTGCAGCTCCATATGTGCAAAGCATACAATTATTCAACTTTAAATTTTTTATCAAGCACATCTGTCTCGTTTAAAATTGTCCAAAATGTTTCCAGGGCAAGATACAACCTGCGAACATTGCAATCAAGTCTCAGCTTCATTGGGCCATATGTTTTGGGCATGCACCAAATTAACATCATTCTAGACCAAAATCTTTAAATGCCTTTCAGACCCACTAACTCATCTCTTTTATGTCAGTGGGTAACTCATGTTATATACTATTTAAAAATGGAAAAATCAAATTATCACTTAGAGGATCTCTGCAAAACGTTTTTAAAACTTGGCAGAATCTAATCAATAACATTTAAGTATTTAAATTGGGGGAAAGGATTTTCTTCCATTTTTTATTTTTGTCTGTTTTATTTTCTCTGTCTGTTGGCCTAGCTCTGTTTCACGCGGATAGGGGTTGATTTGATTTGAAATCAGTTTTGTCAAGTTTGACTTGCTTGTATGGAAAGTTACTGTCTTTTAATAAATTCAATAAAATGTTAAAAAAATGGCTGCAACTGCAGTCTGAGCATTTAAAAAGCCATGTGTATTCTGTACTGGCCAGAATACTCTTGCTGAATGCAGTTAGATCAAAGAACTGCCACATAAAGACAGAATTGACTTTTTAAAATCTAAAGGCTTATGCTTTCATTGTCTCAAACAGGGGCACCTTGGTAAGAGTTGTAAAGAAAGAATGAAGTGTCATATATGTTCTTTGCAGCACCCAGGTATCTTTGCACATTAAAAAAGAGGATGGAACTACATCCACTAAAACTACTTCCAGTGAGGCAACATCAACTGAAGGGGAAACCAAGAAGGAGACTTGCACCCTTACTGGTGCCAAAGAAGAACTGCATATGGTCCCTGTTAAGGTAAAACCTAAGAAGAGTGAAAGGTATGTAGAAACATATGCCCTTTATAGACTCCAGTAGTAAGTAAAAATTTGTACTGAAAACCAACACAGGTTAAACCATCATGGAAGAAGAACTCAAGTGTTCCTGAAAACTGTAAATAATCATAATGATGATTAAAAAATGACAACTAAATGTTCTGTCTTATCAGATTTGCAAGTCTGTGGTCTCAATGAAAATGAATATATCGATTTGCCAAAGGTCTACATGCGGGTCTCTATTCCAGTGGGAGGAGAAAATATTCCACGAAAAGAAGACATCAAGAAGTGGACATATTTTGAGGATGTACGTCTACCATTCATAGACACTGAAGTTGATCTTTTAATAGGTATCAACATCCTAAAGGCCTTCAAGCCATGGCAAGTCATACCTAGGAAACCAAGTGGACCTCACGCTATGAAGACTGCACTTGGATGGGTGATCGGCGGTCCATATAAAGAAATAGATGACTTCGTAAAGCACTGTGGTAAGCTGCCTAAACATTCAATCAATTGTGTGTCAATAGTAGAAATTGAAGATATCTTGCTTCAGCATTATAATTCAGACTTCAAAGAGTGCAACAGTGAAGAGAAGGTAGAAATGTCACAGTAGGATATCAAGTTCATATGCATAGCCTCAGAATCTGCAAGACTGATAGGTGGCCACTATTGCTAAAATTTGCCTTTGAAGGATGAAACACTTAAAGTGCCAAACAATCGCTGTATTGCTGAACAGCATGCTATTGGGCTCAATAGAAAACTGAGCAAAAATTCAGGTTTCGATGAAGACTATAAAGTCTTCATGAAAGACGTTATTGAGAAGAGTTACGCTGTCAAGGTACCCAAAGAAAGCCTGAATTGCAATGAAGGCAAAATGTGGTACATCTCAAGTCACAGTGTGTATCATCCAAAGAAAACAAGATTCAAGTGGTCTTTGATTGCACAGCCACCTACCAGGGTATTTCAGTTAATGAACAACTGTTAAAAGGTCAAGACTTAACTAACACACTCATTGTCATCTTTACAAGATTCAGAGAGGAGCCAGTGGCATTAATGGCAGAAATTAAATTAGTGTTCTACCAGGTTAAAGTCCCAGATAAAGACACTGATCTCTTACGCTTCTTGTGGTGGTCTTGGAAGACTTGGAAGAATTTAAAATGACAGTTCATCTTTTTGGTGTTACTTTTTCACCCAATTGTGCTTCTTATGCTTTACATAGAACAGCTGAAGATGCCAGGAACACATTTCCCGAGGAAGCCATTAATGCCATACTCCATAATTGCTATATAGATGACTGCTTAAAGTTAGTGGCAACAGAAGAGCAAGGAATAAAGCTGGCAAAGGACCTTCAAGCTCAATGCCTCAGAGGGGGATTCCACCTGACCAAGTGGGTGAGTAACAGTATAGCAGTTTTATTGCCTATTCCTAAAGAAGACAGAGCTCTAGAACAAAATGACTTAGACTTGAGACACAGTCTGCTTCCAACAGAACAAGCCCTGGGTGTCCAGTGGTGCACAGAAACAGACAGTTTCAAATTTCAGATAAATTTACAAAACAAGCTCGCTACAAGGCATGGTATTGTGTCTGTTGTTAGCTCAGTTTATGACCACCTTGGCTTTCTAGCACCTGCCATACTGCCAGCAAAAGTTATTTTAAGAGACTTATACAAAAGTAAATGAGGGTGGGATGAATAAGTAGAAGTCAAACACATTCAGGTCAGGTCATCTTGGGGAGCATGCAACAGGGCGTTGCTGCACCCCCCACATGTCGAAACAGCTCGGGATCTGGGTTGGCAATCCCTCAGGCAGACACACGGTCCAGTCCCACCCATGAAAATGAGCCTCTATTTATCACAGCCAGGTGTTATATGTGGGCACCCCCTTAGCCTGGTCCAGCCACTTGGGTCCTCATCAATGAAGATCCTGCGAGCCAGATCACCCTCGGGGAATTGTGCTACATGGCCACAGTGCGGAGTCATATCATCGCCTGCCTGCCAGCAGACCTGGACCCCATTTCAATTTGCTTACAAAGCAAAGAGATCCACGGAGGATGCTGTGGCCACAGCCCTTCATGCTGCTCTGACCCACCTGGAGCAGCAGGGGAGTTACGCCAGACTGCTCTTTGTAGACTTCAGCTCGGCGTTTAACACCATCCTCCCACAACGACTGTGTGTGTGGTACGGCAGCTGCACTTCCTCAGAAAAGAAAGCGCTACACAGGGTCGTCAGGATAGCGGAGAGAACAATTGGTTGTACCCTCCCCACTCTGGAACAAATCTACACCTCCCGAAGCCGCAAAAAAAGCAATAGACATTTCACAGGACTCATCACATCCCGGTCATTGCCTCTTCCAGCTTTTGCCATCGGGCAAGAGATACAGAGCTATGAAAACTAGGACAAACCGCCTTAAAAACAGCTTTTATCCGAAAGCAATCATGGCCCTGAACTCAAAATAAAACTGCTCCATATTATTCTTCCAATGTGCAATATAGACCATAAGTCAACAAGTGCAATTTGTATATTTATTACTATTCGGTTTGTTATTATATTCTGTCTTTTTGTCTTTTTGTCTTTTTAACTCTTATTCCTCACACTGAGTCGATTGCACCTTCAATTTCGTTGTTCCTTTGTAAAAGTGACAATGACAATAAAGATCTATCTATCTATCTATCTATCTATCTATCTATCTCTCTATCTATCTATCTATCTATCTATCTATCTATCTATCTATCTATCTATCTATCTATCTATCTATCTATCTATCTATCTATAGTGCCATAACTAACGCTCCCTCACAATGCAGGTAATGTGCCTCATTTGGGAATCCATGAGCAACTGCTCATTCAACCCAAAGTTAAACCAGTGGTACCCAAGGATTCTCCAAAAAGACACAGTACCAAAGGAGTCCAGTTTTCATCTCAGGTCACTGGATAGCATCCATGGCTCACAACCATATAGCAAGACGGGAAGCACCAGGACTCTAAAGACTTGGACCTTTGTCCTTTTTCATAGGTATTGGGAGTGTCACATACTCCTTTCCAGCGACCTCATGACCCCCCATGCTCTCCCAATCTGTCTACTGCCATCATAGGAAGAGTCACCAGAAACATAAATGTCTCTGTTGAGGTAAGTAAACCTCTCGATAAGGTCAACACTCTCTCCGCAGACAGACACTGCTGATGGCTGTGCCTAAGAAGTCATTAAAGGCCTGGATCTTGGTTTTTATCCAGGACATTCACAAGCCCGGACACTCAGAGCCTCCATTTACTCTGTGAAGATCACAGCATCGTTGGCAAAATCAAAGTCAGTGAATCTTTCTTCGCTAACAGATGCCCCACAGCCGCTGGACCCCACGACCCAGTCCATGCAAGCACTGAACAGAGTAGGAGCAAGAACAGACCCCTGATGAACCCAGTTGAAAAATGCAGCGGTTCTGTCTCCACTCTGCACAGCACTCACAGTACCAGTGTACAGCAACCAGCAACCTTGAGAGAATCCTGCAAAGTCTCAGGATGTCCCACTGGGCAGCTTGATCAACTGAGTCGAATGCTTTACGAAAATCAACAAAGGCTGCAAAGAACCTCTGCGATTATTTGCGCTCCATAAGAACCCTTAGATGGTAGACTTCTTAGGCATAAAACCAGACTGCTCCATTCACTGATAAGTGAGCAAGTGATCACGGATCCTATTGAGGATGACCCTAGCAAGGACCGTACCCAGCATGGAGAGCAGTGTTATCCCCCTGTATTTGCTGCAGTCCAGGCTATCACCCTTCCCTTTCCAGTCGACTGCAAGAATTTCCAGAAGAATTCAAGGCTTTACAGAAACATGCTTGTGTAAAAAAGAACAAATAGTCAAACTTGACCCAATCATACAAGATGGAATATTGAGAGTTGGAGGAAGACTCAACAAAGCAGCAATGCCAGAAGAAGCTAAACATCCTGCAATTCTTCACAAGCATTCACATATTACTTCTCTTTTATTGCAGCACATTCATAAACAAATCGGACATCATGGGAGTAATTATATACTTGCACAGTTGCGCCAGAAATATTGGATACCTCAAGCAAACTCAATATCAGAAAAATAATTTCAAAGTGTGCAACACGCAGAAGATACTATGTGAAAGCAGGAGAGCAAAAAATGGCAGATTTGCCAGTAGATTGTTTGGTTTCTCAACCAGCCACCTTTCTCTAATATCGGCATTGATTATTTTGGTCCCTTTCAAACCAAAAGAGGAAGAAGTCTGGTCAAGAGGTACTGGGTAATTTTCACTTGTCTAACAATCAGAGCAGTGCACATAGAGATTGCAAACAGCTTAGACACCGATTCTTGCATCAACACAATACTCCAATTCATTTGTAGAAGAAGAAAAGTTAAAATCATGTGCTCAGATAATGGAACAAACTTTATTGGAGCTGAGAGAGAGCTACATGAGGCAATTAAAAATCTTGACCAAGGAAAAATCAGCAACACTATGATGAAGAAAGAAATCAAATGGATCTTTAATCCACCATCAGCCTCTCATCAATGTGGAGTATGGGAAGGACAAATCAGAAGCATAAGAAAGATTCTAAATTCAATACTTAACCAACAAACACTTGACGATGAAAGTATCCAAACAGTGATGTGTGAAGTTGAATCAATCATCAATAACAGACCCCTCACAATGACATCAAATGACCCAAATGATTTGGAGGCACTCACACCCAATCACTTGCTGTTACTGAAGACACAATCCAACATGCCTCCTGGACTCTTTTCTAAAAATGAGCAGTACTCTCAAAGATGCTGGAAGCAAATTCAATACATGGCTGATTTGTTTTGGAAAAGATGGTATAAAGAGTACTTGCCAGTACTTCAAGAATGTCAAAAATGGCTAACACCAAGAAGAAATTTCAAACCAGGGGACATTGTTTTAATTGTAGATGATGCTGCACCCTGCAATTCTTGGGTAATGGGTTGAGTCATCAAGACAATGCCAGATGTGAATGGTGCAGTCAGAAGAGTTTGTGTGTAGACCAAAACCAGCACACTGGACAGACCACTAATTAAACTGTGCCTACTTCATGAAACAGCTGATGTTTGAAATAAGAAAATTTTTAATGTGTGTTTGCTGTTTTATTTTTAGTGATTTGAAAAAAAAAAAGCTTAGAGTAAAAGTAAAGTTTGTGGCTCATGTTGAAGTAAAATATAGTATTTTTCTCTGCTCCTGCATAAACAATTAGGGGCTGGAAATGTAAGAGCCAATCTTTGAAAGTTATGCTTTAAGTTAAACTCATACTGGTGTTTACTTAATTTGAATAGAATAAAATTTTCTCTCTTAGCTATAGATTATGGTATAGCCTTTTTATCTCCATAACATTAACATGAGATAGAATCTTCTCAAATATATCTGTGATAGGGTGTGTTAATTAAGTCAGCTTTTTACAATTAGTCTCATTGCTAGCTTGGATTGAAAGATCCACTTGCGGTTTATAAGGTTGATAGGCATACAGCTTTTTCACCATTTAGATGTGGTTCAGCTGTATCAGAAAACTTAAAGAAGCAAACAAGATATAAAAGCCTTAAACAGAACTTTCTTAAAACCAGAACTTTTCTTTACTTTGCAATACCATTTTTTTCTCTATTTTTGTGTGAACTGTTTTACCTTGAATTTTTACTAAAGCTTTTAAAAAAAAGATATTTTGTCTGTGGAATCATTTCAATGTGTCAAGCTATTGCTAGAATCCCATGAAGCAAACTAAAGCTGCAGAACTAATTTTCGGTAAATGCAGCTACAATGTCATTTTATTTGACTTTTCACTATATGCAAAATTGGGAAATTTTGTTCAATAACCTGTTGGAGAGATGGAGTGTAACTATTGTAATGGGAGGAACAGTGCAATACAGGTCTTATTATTGGGGTTCCTCTTAGAGTAGATGTTACATGATCTACATATGGCTTGATTGAGTGACCTGTCCACAGTACAAGAAGGGTAACCGCTATTAATGAAGAAAATCCTCATTATAAGTGCTTCACTACAGAATTCAGCCTCACTTGTTACAATCCATCTCTCAGGTTTACATTTGACACTTCCACTACAACTCTACCATTCTTAGATGTAAGCCTTTGTATCAGTTTTCCAGGACTTAAAACCTCGGTTTATAGCTCCTTCCTTCCATGACATTAAAAACCCTCTCTGCTAGACTCTGCTGCCTCAGCAGTGATGAGGCAGAGAAAAGTCTACTATGAATTCTTGGTGTTTCTCGTAAGATTTACTTTTACGTCTCAACCCTCTCATTGTGTATTTAAAGTTTTATTTACATTTTTCTTCCACTCCTGTAATACTTTATATGTACTTGCAATATATTTAATTTGCCATAAATATGACATAGTGTGAATTCTGTCCTAGCCCACCTGTAATGATTCAGCTGGTTCTAAATGATCTGCTCTTCTAACTAGTTTGTTATCAGTTGCAAGCTTAACCTGCTTTTTATTTATATTTTTATAAAGATTGTGTATGTTTGTTAAAAAGAGCAGTCTTCTCAGCACTGACAACCTGATGGACACATCTTTTAACATTACATAATTCTGAAGAAGTATACCTCACACTATAACCTTTGGCTTCCTGCGTTTAAGTTTTGTACCTATCTATATAATGCGCCTTATTCTCCCACCTGTATGTATGATCACAACCCTCTCACGTGGTAACTTACCAAAAACTTCTGAAAAATCACACTGCCTTATATCATATGCACCTGTCTGATCATATGCTTTGTTGGTTCCTCAAAGAATTCTACCTTAGGGCTTCTCTATCTAAAGCCATGTTGACTGTTCTCTAATATACACACACTAGACATGTGTTGGTCTGCATTTTCTTAATAATTGTTTCCAATGATTACTAGGATTGGCTCAATTATATTATATTATAAATTTTTTATAACTAGACAACATTTTCTAATTATGTACATCTTTCCTCATGTGTAATATTTTTGAAAAATACACTTCAAGTATGTATAAATGTACTCACTAACCTCCCTAAGTATCCTAGGATAAATGTTATCTGGTCACTGCAGTTTGCTGGATTTCAGCCTTTATAATACAAGAAGCACTTTTCTGTCTATTACTAAGTACTTCCTTAGTAGTCCCGGTAAAGCTATTGACTTCTTCATTTGAGAAAAATCAGAAATCCAAGAAAATGAGAAGGAAATTTTACAGTATTTAGTTTACCCTTTCCACTCATTATACACTTAATCTCATACTTGAGTTCCTTTTAATTTCTGTTTCCAAAAATTATGGATGCATTTGTCCTATGCTGCATATAAATTATTTTACCCTGCTGCACTGCTCCTTAACTGTCTCAACAATAAAAAATTTATCCCAGTTTGCCTTTAGACATCTGGGCAAAATTTGACCTAATATAATTAAATGCAGCAGTTTTAATTTTTGAATAGGTGTTCTCCCAAAACTTGTCAACTGCATTATATTGGAGTCGTTAAACCCTAATAGATCAATCACCTCTATTCTATACCCTAAATTATACCCTGCTTATTATAGAATAATAAATCTAGACAGGATGTTTCTCTAGTTGAAAGTTTGACATATTTTTTTTAAACAGTTACTGATTATATCCAGGTTCTTCTGTTCTGTTCTTCCAATTTTTTAATTATTGATATTTAAGTAATGCATATTGAAAGTAATGCAGTACATGTTTTGTGAGGTCTGAAACACACTCTTAACATCAACAAGTTTCTGAAAACTCCAAGATGATGCAGAACTTTCAACTGTATTGGCTACTTTCGTAAAATCTGCTAGAGTGACTGTTAACCATTTTAAATTTAAATATTAAATCGACTAAATATTAAAAATAATTTAAATATTAGTTTTAAAGGACTACAGTAGCTATTTTATACTTTACTTATTTCTTTAGGTACCTCTTTAAATCTTTCTCCTTTAAATGTACTTACTCTTTTTCTTTGCCTTCTTCTTAGCACAAACACTCAGCAGCTTGCACGTGATATGCTTGACTTCACTAATATCCATCCATCCATTTTCCAACCCGCTGAATCCGAACACAGGGTCACGGGGGTCTGCTGGAGCCAATCCCAGCCAACACAGGGCACAAGGCAGGAACCAATCCTGGGCAGGGTGCCAACCCACCGCAGGACACACACAAACACACACACACACACCAAGCACACACCAGGGCCAATTTAGAATCGCCAATCCACTTAACCTGCATGTCTTTGGACTGTGGGAGGAAACCCACGCAGACACGGGGAGAACATGCAAACTCCATGCAGGGAGGACCCGGGAAGTGAACCCAGGTCCCCAGGTCACCCAACTGCGAGACAGCAGCGCTACCCACTGCGCCACCGTGCCGCCCCTTCACTAATATTTTTTTTTAATACTTTCTTGTTTTATAGGAAAATTAGTTCATTTATTTACAATTAGCAGAAATGAATCTAGTTAATTATTTACTTACTCTCTACTGCACTGCGCTACATCTGCCACTGTCACTGCCACCACTGTTATACCGTTATACACTGCTCATCTGAACATGCACTTTTCAGTGTGTTTTGCACCTAAGCATCTGCAAACCAGTTAAAAAACCTCTTATTTACCCTTATTACCAACCAAAACCAAAGATTTTGGAGTACATGCTGTATATAAATCAACTTTCACACAAAAGCAACATAAATCACTCATTTTTAAGAAGTTACCATGAGTGTGTGTCTCACAGGGTAAATTCATTAGTACAATTTCTGGAAATTTTCTTAGGCACCATTATGTATATTGTGGAAGAATAATTTTAGGGTAACATAGCATTCATCTTAAAGAAATAGCATAAAGGCTCAATAAATGTCAGAAACCTAATCAAGCACACCAGGAAACCAGATAAAGGTCAAGTGAAAAACAAAATGTACGCTGAAATATAAGAATTGGTTTAGGAAAAATACTGAAATGGTCAAGTAAATAATGTACCAGAAGAAAGGTTGGTGTAATATACAAAATATACTGAAGGAAGACTAAGAGATGACTAAGAAATCAGCAGATGTCCTATAAACGAGAATGGACAGTCGTTACATGCACAGAAATTTCAAGGGTGTTGGTGCAACTCAAAGGTATAAGAAGAACCAGAATATAATATAATGAACTTTTATTTTATATAAATCATTTGGGTGTAAACCAATGAACCAACTAGAGTAAAATGTATGTATTGATTGAAACTGTATGTAAATTCAACAGTTCATAAAATTAATCTCAATTCTTTGTTTCTCTGACCATTCTGATCATTCTGACCATGTTGTAACAGACTGCTTTTAAATGAATACTCTCTCCAAGACATTTTGTCGAGGAGTAATTAAAAGATACAATGAACAGCTTTTCTCCTGCCTGATAACTGATTTGTCCTGTTAGGGGATGTTTTAATATGTTAAATTTTGACCACAATATACCACACAGCAAACACACATGGCACTTGTGTGTAAAAAAGACTGTCATATTTTACACAAACTTGTCAGTTATTAGAGATAAAATTCACCCTAAATTAAAAAATCATGATATACATCTATTTTTCAGCATTATTTCAGTTTTCAAAATCCAGCCCAATGTAGTGAAAAATTCAGAGATCTGTGAATATCAGAGTCACTTTAACTTTGTGCACATGCACAGAATCTTTCAAACATATGTGCACAAAAGTCTGAAGAGGTGCTTACTGTTTGTAAAAAGAAAGAAATCAATAAATGTGTTGTTGTGTGTTTCTCACTGGCAGTACACACTATAGTTTATGTTACAGCATTAAATTTAAACTTTAAAAATTGAATTACAAGTCAAACAATTAGTGTACATAAAGTATTAAGGGGATCTTAACTTTTCACTACCACATTAGATCTAACTATAGCTTATTATCAAAATGTGTGCTGCCCAAGGTAAATAAAATTAATACTGAATTGACGACATTGAACACACTCTTGTAAATGTTAATATTAAATTTATTAAAAGAAAGAAAAGAAAATCCTGCATATGATAGTAATTTTTCATAGTGTTTTCTACATCATTATTAAACTAGTGTTTACAAAAATGTGCAGTGGGCAATACTAATAGCAAATCTCCAAAGTGTTATGATTAGCAATGTTACAAAGATTCTAAATAATTCAAGTATGGTTTAAATTGCTCTCAAATGGTACATTTTGAAACCAGACAATAAAGGGCAGAGACCAGTCCTATTCAGTGAATATATATGAAGAACAGATAATTTGAGTCAATCCAATATGAGACATACGAACATTTGTCTATAAAAATACAAGGAATTGCATAATCATTTTCATTTGTAATGTTTCTTAGCAGTTCTTATTTTCTAATGCTGCTAAAAGTTCCAGGCAGCACATATAGTACATCTACTGTATAAGTCTTATGGGAAACTAAATAAAAATATAAGATTTTGCAGAATGATTTTTAATTGACTGTTTCTCAGAAAATATATCTTTCAGTTAAGTTACTTCTCTTAGTGTTTTTTTTCTGTCAAGGTTGTGTAAAATGTCACATTGTAAATCAGTAGGCTATTTTACCCAGCATCAGTGAAAATGGACGTTTATGGCCATGTTTGGTGCAATGAACTGATGACCCATCCAGGGCTGTTTCAGCGCTCTGTAAAAAATCAGACTTCATTGTACTTTGAGCACATTTCATGTGGCTAAATATTTTCAATACAACCCTGTAGGCTCCTGCTGGAAGACTGGATAAAATGGGTACCAAATAGATGAATTTCTGTTTTACATCCAAATAATTAGTGTGTGAACAGTTTACTTTAAAATTAATTTAGTCAATGTCTGGGTATATTTCTGCAAAATATGTTTATGAAATCTGTTTAGTGGGGGAAAGAATGGGATGAGTCCTGTTAAAAAGTGGAGTGATTTTAGAAAAAGTTAGTCCTGTGCAGACCTCTAATTAGAGGATCATTTGAAAAATTAACAGAAATAACTGATGACAACTATTTATTGTCAATATTATCAATAATGACAAATAATTGTCTCAGCCCTACACACATGCCTCAGAGCATAGCATGAGTGTTCAGATTACACATGGAGAATGACTGGACCTACTGTATTCTGCCACAGATGAAAAATTGTTAGTTCACAAAGGCAAGGATTAAAGGACACAGAGATGAAACAATAACACTAGTTGAGGTCGTAACTCAAAAGACAAATGATGCTTTGACTAAACCCAATATGTGAAGCTGAACTTTTAAAGTATTAATAAAACAAACCAAAATAAGTAAGTAACAAATCTTACCAAGCAAGCCTCAAAATGGTGGTGGCCCATAAAGAACACATGGTGGTGTCACAAAACAATAGTATAATAAAACTACAATTATTAAAATAAGGTAACAAAATAAAAATGAAACTAGAAAGAATAACTGTAAAGGACAACAGGAAGGTGATGTGCACTACAATGCTTTTTTTCTTTAGTCTGGTAGTTGGCATGAGCCACTGCCTAGATGGGATGCCAAAAGGATGTCTAGGGATTAGAAGAAACCACACCTCAGATGAGACATTATAAAGACTGTTGGAGGAGATCATCAGGTCACAGCTAAGTCCTCCAGGCATGTCATAAGTAGAAGGAGGCCACCATTGTACTCTGGCCACAGTTTTACGGTTGCCTGGCCCTTAAAGAGGACAGCTGAATGCTTCTGAAGGACTTTACTTTAACCACGAAGTACTTCCTGTCTAACTGGCCAGGGCCACAGATGTCTTAACTGGGTGCCTCTTTAAAAGGAACTTCAGTTTCTCCCCCAGGTGAGCTTGGAGTTAGGAGAGAAGTACAGACAACGGACATCTGGCTAGGAGGAGGAAGAAATGACCAGAGATCTGAAGTGATGCAAAGAAGGAAGGTGCTTTTGTGCTTAGTTAGGCCCAAAAGGGGCATAGTTTTGTCCTTTTTGTTTATATATTTACCTTATATATTTTTCTTCCATTATATCCTCCCTGGAACACTCAGTTTCTGTTAATAAACTTTAATTTTGCTTGAAATTTGATTTGTCTGGACACCATTCTGGTTTGAAAATCACTCAGGCGTGTCCCATACAGGTCACATAATTTTTAAAATCTTTCAAAAATAGAAGAGTTCTCAAAAAGGTTATTTTACCACAGGAAAAACGATGCTCCACTGTGTATTGAATCTTTGTTAGGTATTCATATTGCACAAATAAATGACTTCTTCAATGCAGCTAGAGTGACCTAGATAATGCAGTCTCCAACACTCTACAAAGTTCAAACAAAAATCAAACTCCCTCTCACTCTTGTGCCAGGCATATTTACATATTTCTGGTTAAGCAGTTTCACTTTGGGTGGCTATTCCAGTCTAAAGTGCTTGGGAGTACATTCTAATTGTTCCATGAGAGCAGTAAAACATATGACACAGAGATAGCCACATTCAAATTAATATATTGTATATGACACAGGATAACATTCATTACTATTCATGTATTTCTGAAAACAAATTATTAAGGTGGTAGAAGAAGCAAGGATCGTCCCCATAAGGTCTTCAGAAGAAAATCATATGACCACTTCTTCCAACCGTATTGCTAAGAATGTCTATATTAAATGCATAGTGTCATGCTTGGGTCACAGATTTGCACAGAGACACAGGAGGTTGTAGAAAAAAAAGGAACTTTATTTAAAGCACTGCAAACAAACATTTGTCTCTTTTCAAAAGTTTAAACGTGCTCCATGACAAGTCAGAGATGACAGTTCCGCCAGGAGCAGAGAATGTCTGAGAGAGAGAAAAGGAGAAGCAACCAATCAATTTAACAAACTGAAAGAAGCCCGTACAGGCTTTTTAAGAAGGTGGAGCACCGCGCGAGAGGCATATTACGTGACAGAGCCGACCAGAAGGGAAGGGAGGAATGTGAAGGTAGTCTGTCAATGTTTTTTTAGGGGTTCTCCCAGGGGCGTCTGTATTCTCTGGGGATGCGATCAGCTCCTCAGCTCACAATAGAAAGAAGACAGTCCTGAACATCAGCCTATAGAGGGTACACTGATACCTGATGTGGGCTCAAGTTCACATAGAAAAAGCTTAGGAATGGAAAGATTGGCTAATAATTGAATGTTAATAGACTGAAGGAAGCCTTTGAAGGTGTTGAAGAACCTGTTTTCAATTGATAGAAACTTGCAGAGGCTGAATATAAAATTTTGATTTGAATAATGGCAGGCGGCACGGTGGCGCGGTGGGTAGCGCTGCTGCCTCGCAGTTGGGAGACCTGGGGACCTGGGATCGCTTCCCGGGTCCTCCATGCGTGGAGTTTGCATGTTCTCTCCGTGTCTGCGTGGGTTTCCTCCCACAGTCCAAAGACATGCAGGTTAGGTGGATTGGTGATTCTAAATTGGCCCTAGTGTGTGCTTGGTGTTTGTGTGTGTCCTGTGGTGGGTTGGCACCCTGCCCGGGATTGGTTCCCTGCCTTATGCCCTGTGTTGGCTGGGATTGGCTCCAGCAGACCCCCGTGACTCTGTATTCGGATTCAGCGGGTTGGACAATGGATGGATGGATGAATAATGGCCTGGGTATGGAGTACTCTTTCTTCCCTGTGGTAAAAGGTTTGGTTTCATTTCATGCCAACTGCAAGTTTTTAGTAGATTTACTAAGATTATATTAAGTACATCATGTATGTTTTTTCCTGTACAAATCTTAACAACAATCTTGCAACAATAAGGATTTCAATGTAGTGTGTACACGTGACAATGTGACTGTTACTATCACAGTTGATGCCATAAATAATAAAAATATATCAATGCATGAACATAATTCATACCCTTTTGTAAACAGAGGTTCATTATACCAACATTAGACTGTATCATGTTAAGCCACCAGAGCAGTGGTTCTCTACCTCTTTTTAACTTAGGGCTGCAGCTGTAGTTGTTCACAAGAAAATAATAAATCCACATGTTTCCTTAAGACACTAAATATTAGGCTTATACAAAAAAAACTAAATGTAAATGTTGTGAGGGATGGCAGGGGACCTTGTCTAGCCAGGATGCCCTCAGCGTGGAAGGACAGGGAAAAGCAGCATATTCAGGGCACTGCATCCCCAAAGTTGCTAGATGGCAGCCCACCAGAGTTACAGGGCCACCACAAATTCTCCCAGGGTATACTGGGAATTGGAGTTAATTACCTCAGCGCTTTTGGGTTCTGGGGGATGTGCCAAAATAACTGGTGAGCCCTTCTGAGCCACAGCTTTGGGGCACAAGAAGTACTTCCATGGATCACATAAAAGGAGCTGCCTGCCTCAGCTCCGGGAGCCAGTGTTGGAAGGAGTACAATGCTTGCATGGAGGAGTGGAGGCAGTAATGGAGAGAGAGAAGACAAAGAGATTTGCAAAGTGCTTTATTATGGTTGCGCTTGATGCTGTGGGAAACACTTACCTGAAGTTTCCCATGAATAAACTGCTTGCGGCAGACTTGTGTCCAAGCCTGTGTTGTGTCAGGTGTTTGGTGAACTGGATCACCCCCACAATTTACCTCACAATGACATCAGTATTTGTTGCATAATTGTTTGAGATCAACTTTTTATAAAAAGCACCAATAAAAAGAACTGTGAAAAAAGAAACTAGGATAGCAAGAAAAAAACACACCCACCTTATTTTTTTAAATTAATAATTTAAAAAAAAGTTACAAATTAAAACTTTTCAAAGAAACCTCCCAGAAATGGCCTGTGAAAACAAAGAGTTAGGGGGTGTATTTTAGCAGATAATGAGTTTTTTTGTGGAGAATATATGGCATATCCTTGCAATATTCTTAAACTCAACTAAGGGTCATTAATTGCTTCTCTAAATATCTGCAGTGTGAGTCACCTGAAACCAACCCATTCACTCAAAAATACCACAAGATAAAAGGAGCCATTTAACATTGTTTAAGAAAATTGGAAGATTAATAATTTTAACAGATGTTAAAGGAAAGGCAATTTATTTACAAGAAAAAGATTCTGGGGCATTTTCATACAAAATATTTTTACAGTATTTTAGAGTTATAAAAAGAGGAACAAAAGCTAATTAAGTATGGCAAAAACATATCCTAGTAACTTATGCATATATTGCAATATTACAATTCCAATATTTCTGCATTTATTCAGAAATTACATCAACTAGCCAACCCACAGAGTAGCATATGCCACATAATTATGTTTTGATGGGTGAACACTTCCTGAAAGATACAGTTGTCCAAATGGGGTGGGTTTGAGGATACGACTGTAGGTGAATGAAAAGATGGAACTCTGGAGAGGGCAACTTACAATTGTCCGTGACTGACAATTGGAGGATCGTCATCGCACACTCATTCACATCCGCGACAAACATACTGTTTTACACGCTGCATACAGCGATTCACATCCACGACAAACATGATTTTTCTTAGATGGTCCTGTCGCGTCCACCCTCGCACTCGAAGCATACACACTGCCTGGTAATGTGCCCGCTCGCAAGAGCAACTCACAGAGACTCACAAATTGTACTACAACTTGCCTGAAGAAGGGGCCTGAGCTGCTTCGAAAGCTTTTATATTGTAATCTGTTTAGTTACCCAATACAACGTGTCATTTTGCTACACTTCTCATTGCATCCATAATGGCTAATATGGTACAACACCCTACTACTATTTGAACTTTTATAATTAAGCAAAATTACATCTTGCCTGAAGAAGGGGTCTGAGTTGCCTCAAAAGCTTGCATATTGTAATCTTTTTAGTTAGCCAATAAAAGGTGTCATTTTGCTTGACGGTACTACACCCTACTACTACAAACTTAGTAATTTACATTTTTGTGTATTATCATATATATGGTGACATTTGTTTATACATTATATACAGTAAATGGGAGGTTGAAATTATCATGATTTTTGTTACTGTTCCTACCCAGTGCTACCTCCAAAAGTCCAAAAGGAAACGTGACACAACTTGAACAAAAAAGAAACATGTTGATCCTTGGAGAGCCATAGTGGCTGCATAGTGACAAACATGTTTTTGTTCCAACCCAATTTCTTAATGAGTCAATTGTTGTTGAATCACTAATTGCTCAAGCAGCATTTTTATATTTTATTTTAGCTGTCTTTCTTGTTAAGCCCCCCCACCCACACCTTATTTGGTTATTGTGGTATTAAACAGTAGCATTAACTGTTTTTAATTGTCCTGTACTTGCAATAAGATGCAAATGACAAAGGAACCAGCAGTTATTCATCTACTAAATAATTTCCATTTGCATCTAGTATGATTGTTGTATTTTATTGTTATGTGCAGTAAAGGTGGTACCTCAATTTTCCAACAGAAACAGATAAACATTCTCTCTTTATCACAACTAAGGTCTTTACCATTAACTACTGTATATAAACTTCTGTATGCTGGTATAGGTGTTTGTTTTGGAGGTGCATAAGAAGATAGAGAAGCATAAGCTACTAATGGCAGTTGAGACTGCCAAAGGATTTTCAAAGCACAATGTGGCAAAACTGAACCAACAACAACACAACCTAAACAGCAAATGCCAGCAGTCTTGATTATAGCCACAGGAGTAGAAACAAAGCAAGCACGAGTGGAAGACCTTGCTGATGAGGCTGCCATGACTGGGAAATCAGAAATGGCTACTTTAGACTCACAAGCAGACCCTGTGCTCCAGGTGGAGAGGAAGATTGACAAGAAGTTGCTCGAGACCAAAACACTTCTGTTGGACAAGCAGAACGACATGCAGAAGATCAAGGTAAATAAAAATATCTCGTCAAAGATTGAGCTTGCCAACCAGGCGATTGAGAGACAGTGTAGAGATGAATGTCTTACCCTCACCAAGGTCAATCAGCTCCTGTACACTGCAGCAGCTGTGGTCGCTGGAAAGTATGATGACAAGCCTGTTAAACATCAGAATAGTGAGACACCTGCCTGGAGGCAATGCATTCAGTGACAGGTAGAGCATCTGAGAGGGCAGCTCTCCATCCTCATGTTCGCAAAGTGAGTCGCTGCCAAAAAGATCCATCACCTTTCAGCCAACATCTTCAAGAAGTGGCATATGGAATCAGCATATGGAGCTCATTCAGGACATCAGGCTTAAGGTGGCCGTACATGCCCAGCATCTATGTGGTTTTGAGGAGCAAAGTAAACATTCCCAGGAGAACAAGGTTTTTGTAGACAACACCAACCTCCTGCTTTGACAGCTAAACAAGGAGCAGACTGTGGTTCAGAAGCCACCAAATAATGACAAACTGCTCGAGTTCTGGTAAGGCATCCTGTCAGATGAGAAACAGCACAACAAGAATGCACTATGGATTCGACATGAGGTCTCTCAGTATGAGAGTACCCCTGAATAGCAGTGGTTCCAGTTCTCAGTTAGTGAAGTTGCTGACGCAATCAGCAGGACCAGCAACTGGAAGGCACCTAGTCCAGACAAGCTCCAGAACTTCCTGGCTTAAGAAATTCATAGTTGCCCACAGCCAACTAAATGAGAGTGCTCCCGAGAGGCAGAAAGGTTGCTGTGCAGCAAGATTTAAGAACCAGCTCTTTATCAACAAAATGGTGATTACAGATGTCAAGAGTAGGAAGAAGCATTCAAGAATGGTGTGGATAGACTACAAGAAGGCCTTTGGTCCAGCTATACAGCTTTGGCATGATATTTTGTCTCTTTGGAACTAAAGAATATGGATGGAAAGACCAGAAATCTACTCACAATGCATAGTCTTCTATATCCAAACACACATGCAGAGTGCCTGTATACCACACAATGTCAAGGAGGCTGAAGACTTTCAGAGCTCAAGACAGCAGAGGAGGTTGCAATTGTCTATCTGTATGAATACTTTGAGTGGACTAGTGGGTGGCTACTGCAACTGCTGCTCAAAAACCACCAAACACTGCATAAGCACGAGTCCATTGTGAAGACAGACCATGAGATAAAAAAAAGTTATCGGTGACTTAGGCCACTAGTGCTAGCAACGAGTAAACCAAGCAGTTACTCAGGTCCGAGATCATGGAGACCAAGATGCAGTGCTACAAGGAGAAGCCATTGCACCACCATTTCTTCAACAACCTAGACAGTCCAAACGTCGAAAAGAACCTGCCGCATGCATGGCTTAGAAGTGCAGGTCTCAATGGGGAAAATGAAAGCTTCATCACAGCCGCTCAAGATCAGGTCTTGAACACCTGGTAACATCCATCCATCCATCCATTTTCCAACCCGCTGAATCCGAACACAGGGTCACGGGGGTCTGCTGGAGCCAATCCCAGCCAACATAGGGCACAAGGCAGGAACCAATCCCGGGCAGGGTGCCAACCCACCGCAGGAACACCTGGTAACACCAGAAGTATATCGCAGATTCATCAGTTTTGAGCAAATGCCGTCTTTATGATAAAGCTGAGGAAATCATCAGCCACATAGTGTCTGGATGCCATGTATTGCTGTGAAGGAATATTGTGAATGTCACAACAAGGTCAGTCAGCATGTGCCTGCACTGGGCAATATGTCAACAGCTGGATGTCCCAATGACAGACAACTGGTGCAACCATATACCAGACACAGTTGTTGACACCAGAGACTGTGTCATCATGTAGGACAAGACTATCCCCACAGACTGTACCATCACCGCCAATAAGTCAGACATTGTGTTCCATGACAAGAAGAGCAAGTCGTGGGTCTTCATTGATGTGACAATCCCAGATGACAACCACATCCTGAGCAAGAAGGCAGAGAAGATCATCAAATATAAAGACCTAGAGTTCGAAGTCAGACCCATGTGGAACACAAGGACAAGAGTGGCTCCAGTAGACATAGGCGCAATGGAAACTATCAAGAGCAGCTGGACAAACTTCTGTGTAGAGTCCGCACAAAAGAAATCCAGAAGATCACACTCCTCAGCACAGCCTACATTCTTCAACAAGTCCTCAGCTAAACAACAAGCTGAATTCAAAGCCTGAGAGGTCTGGTTGACCTCTGGCATCTGCACCAGCACATCATTGAGTCCTGAGGGGAGTGTATTATAATAATAATAATTATTATTATTATAATAATAATCATCATCATAATAATCATAATCATAATATATCCATTCCAACCTGCTCATCCAGAACATGTTCTTGGGGCAGCTGGAGCTGATCCTAGTAATCATCAAACGCAACTCATGAACAGAAGCCAGACAGGGTGCAAGTCCATCACAGGGTGACTACACACACACACACAGATCCACATACATCCACTAGGTCCACTTTAGCAATGTCAATTCACCTAGTTTATTCAGGTTGAAGTTTAGTAAGAGCTAATGTATTGAATGAGATGCCCAAAATGTGACGCATACTTGCTTGTATGCACACTTTTAGTAGTATTATATCTTAATGGAGAACCCTAGGATAATAAGAGTGCATTCTCCGCCCATTAAATGATCCTGGGGATTTCCCAAAGTAATCCTTGGGTAGGCAGACTAAAAGCATGTCAAAAGATATGATTGGGCAAAGGCATGCTGCAGAAGAGAAAAAAACAGAAGAGACAAAAAAGAGACAGAGACAAGAGATTGAAAGCAAGTTTCAGAGAAAGGAGTACTCTGACGACTTTGAGGTGGACAAGTGAATGTGTTCACTGCTCCTTCATACTACATTTTGTAAGACAAGACATTTTTTTGTACTTTTTGGCCTCCTTGGTTTATTTTTTGGTATGAGGGTTGCTACAGCAGCATCTCCTTCAGTTGCAGTTTTAGTAAGTATGACATCAAGGTTAGAAAGTTTACAGTTGTAGAATATAAATAAAACATTTTAAGAAATAAGAGTTTTTAATAAAAGTATGCCATTTATATTTACCCAACTGAGTAAACTTAATTTTTTTTAATTTTAAGCTTTTAGTGTAGAAAGTGGTTCAAGATCAGTTCTATTAAGCAAAATGAGATCTGGTAGTGTAGTGAAGTTATCAGATTAAAATACTTACAATATGAAATGCTATTAGTGAAACCCAACGTGTTCCAGTCTAATGTTGGGAGAAGAGCTATCTAATAATTTTAAATATTTCACAATAAATATAGGGCGGCATGGTGGTACAGTGGTTAGTGCTGCTGCCTCACAGTTAGGCGACCCGGGTTCGCTTCCTGGTTCCTCCTTGTGTGGAGTTTGCGTTATCTCCCCGTGTCTGTGTGGGTTTCCTCCGGGTACTCCGGTTTCCTCCCACAGTCCAAACACATGCAGGTTAGGTGCATTGGCGATTCTAAATTGTCCCTAGTGTGTGCTTGGTGTATGTGTGCACGCCCTGCCCAGGGTTTGTTTCCTGCCTTGCACCCTGTGTGTGCTGGGATTGGCTCCAGCAGACCCCCATGACCCTGTGATTAGGACATAGTGGGTTGGATAATGGATGGATGGACAATAAATATAAACACAGATTTAAAATAGAACTGAGAAGCAGTGTTTCTTTTGTCTCAGAAAACTGATTCTTTTTAACTTTACTTATAAACCTAATGACACTTAATGTTCAAAAGGCAAGTAAACAGAATATGTAGGCACAAGGAAATTGTCCTGTAAGAAAACAGTAAAGCACTGTCCCATCACACTCAGTAGACTATGCAAAAAATGCAGGGTGCAAACCTGTGGCCTTATTTATAAACGGTGCGTACGCACAGAAATGTTGCGTACTCCCGTTTCCACGCTCAAATCGCGATGTATAAAACCTAAACTTGGCGTAAAGCCATGCACATTTCCACGGTAACTCATACCTTGGCGTACGCAATTTCTCCGATCGGTTTTGCAGACTGGCGGCACCCAGCGTCAAAGCAGTGCTACTGTTCCTGTGTGATCACCTTTCTTTCTTAGCTCCACATTCCTGACGCTGCTTTATAAATACACTGAAACCAACTGCATATTGTTTATTAGTGTAATGCATCTGATTGTAATTAACCTGCAGCAATATAATGGTCCAGGGAATAGCCATAGTATTCCAAATACCATAACTGCTTTAGCGTTGTAACTCTCACTGCATCTTCTTCTTCTTTCAGCTGCTCCCGTTAAGGGTTGCCACAGCAGATCATCTTTTTTCCATATTACTCTCACTGCACCACTCTGAGTATTTATATCACTGTATCTGAGTGGGGAATCACAGCAGCAGCTGATCGGAAAGAGAAATATCGGTATACAGCATGAAGCAGACGCTGCCTGAGCCACGGCAAAACGCTTTATAGAGACTTCCCAGTACGGACTTCGCGGTTTAGAAAAGGTTTCATCCCAAGAACTCTAAACGCACTTAATCAGTCCATCAAGTGCTCCTTGTAGAACTGTTTACTTATAAGTACAATTACCTCACTGTAAACTTGCACTACAGTTATAATATTGCACAACCTACGCCACTTTATAAAGCACGTATTTACATATGATGACGGTATTCATTTTTAAGATGAAATGCAGCAAAATATGTTGATTATATTATACAGCTAAAACTATCCATCCATCCATTTTCCAACCCGCTGAATCCGAACACAGGGTCACGGGGGTCTGCTGGAGCCAATCCCAGCCAACACAGGGCACGAACCAATCCCGGGTAGGGTGCCAACCCACCGCAGGACACACACAAACACACCCATACACTAGGGCCAATTTAGAATCACCAATCCACCTAACCTGCATGTCTTTGGACTGTGGGAGGAAACTGGAGCACCCGGAGGAAACCCACGCAGACACGGGGAGAACATGCAAACTCCACGCAGGGAGGACCCGGGAAGCGAACCCGGGTCCCCAGGCCTCCCAACTGCGAGGCAGCAGCGCTACCCACTGCGCCACCATGCCACCCCAGCTAAAACTAACTTCATTTAAATAATCTGTATTGTTAATAATTACACATGTGAGGACACGGTGCCGCAGCGCTAGCTATTTCAGGGATTGTTCCTGCATTGCATTGTATTCTTGCGCTGACGCGACACTGGAAAGATAGACGGATAGTATAATTAAACATGTACTAGGAAGATATTTCAGTGTTCCTTAAAAGTTTTGAAGAATCGGCGTTCTAAGCTTACAGATGGCTTAACATCTATTACAGAGCTGATTGTGTGGCGATTGGATATTTGGAGAAAGAAAAGTAAGGACAGGAATTGGAGGTTAGTACGTTTGAAAGAGACAGTACTTCTGTAATAAATTATTTCATTGAAGGTCGCACATGGCACAGCAAGACTCTTGCGTGAGATATGAACAATCACTGCGCCACCATGTTCCCATGTTTAATAACATGCTTTCATTCCTATCATCATGAAAATGATATCACGTATACATCTCAGTATTTTAATTATTCAGAGAGCTGTAATATCACGAATGTAATGGATTCTGTGTCCTGTCGGAGAAAGAGAAAGAACGGAAGCACGTAGTGATTCACACACATAGAGCACATAGAAGATCAAATACAGAACAAAGCATTTAACGTGCTACTTGAGAAACTAGTAAAATAAACGATTTTAAGATGAAGTTTATGATGTTCTATTTTAATGGCAAAATAAACTACGTGATTAAAGTGGAAATTTCGAGATTAAAGTTGACATTTCGTGCTTTTTTCCCACTGTGTGCCTATTTGTTTTCTCTGTACCCTAATAAGCTTTCATATGGCACTCAGACGGTGGGCTACGACTCGCCTTTTCACGGCGACTTTGATATGTGATTTTTTTTTATTTCGGGCACTGTGCGACTTTGTGAACTTGGATCTTTCGAGTTTCTCCGACACTCTGTCACTCGATCAACTTTCTTTTGTTGATTATACCACTATTTAAATCAACAAATAGTACGTTTTTCCTTTGCCTCCACTTGGTATTCGCTGAAATTCTTATATTTTCCCCTATGCTTTTCCCATTGTCTTTTCACAGAAGGCTATTTATATTGATTTGCATATTCAAAGAGGCGTAATTCTGGGAGAAGTTGGGGCGGGACAGAAGGCGCGTGCACATGCGTTACTTTTCACACTGATCGGGATTTATGTAGTGGAAGAACGTGAAAGTTTGTGTGCGCACAGATTCCTGCATCTGGATTTTTCTGTGCGTACGCACAATCCCGCTTTTGTGCTTACGCCATGTTATAGTGTGAGTTCTACACACGGCATTATACATTAGGCCCCTGGACACCATCAGAGTTTAGGAATAAAAAAAAAAACATTTAAGTCCAAAAAAGGGAAATGGGTGTGGAATTTAAAAGCAAAAATGTAAAACGCAGCACAGGTAGAGGTATCCAAAAACACTAGCCTGTGGGTGCAATAAAATATAGAACACTTAACTTGGAATCTAACTGTGGTGAGATGTATATACAGTGCATCCGGAAAGTATTCACAGCGCATCACTTTTTCCACATTTTGTTATGTTACAGCCTTATTCCAAAATGGATTAAATTCATTTTTTTCCTCAGAATTCTACACACAACACCCCATAATGACAACGTGAAAAAAGTTTACTTGAGGTTTTTGCAAATTTATTAAAAATAAAAAAATTCAGAAAGCACATGTACATAAGTATTCACAGCCTTTGCCGTGAAGCTCGAAATTGAGCTCAGGTGCATCCTGTTTCCCCTGATCATCCTTGAGATGTTTCTGCAGCTTAATTGGAGTCCACCTGTGGTAAATTCAGTTGACTGGACATGATTTGGAAAGGCACACACCTGTCTATATAAGGTCCTGCAGTTGATAGTTCATGTCAGAGCACAAACCAAGCATGAAGTCAAAGGAATTGTCTGTAGACCTCCGAGACAGGATTGTCTCAAGGCACATATCTGGGGAAGGTTACAGAAAAATTTCTGCTGCTTTGAAGGTCCCAATGAGCACAGTGGCCTCCATCATCCGTAAGTGGAAGAAGTTCAAAACCACCAGGACTCCTCCTAGAGCTGGCCGGCCATCTAAACTGAGCGATCGGGGGAGAAGGGCCTTAGTCAGGGAGGTGACCTGGAGTTTGCCAAAAGGCACCTTGAAGGACTCTCAGACCATGAGAAAGAAAATTCTCTGGTCTGATGAGACAAAGATTAAACTCTTTGGTGTGAATGCCAGGCATCACGTTTGGAGGAAACCTGGCACCATCCCTACAGTGAAGCATGGTGGTGGTAGCATCATGCTGTGGAATGTTTTTCAGCAGCAGGAACTGGGAGACTAGTCAGGATAAAGGGAAAGATGACTGCAGCAATGTACAGAGACATCCTTGATGAAAACCTGCTCCAGAGCGTTCTTGACCTCAGACTGGGGCAACAGTTCATCTTTCAGCAGGACAACGACCCTAAGCACACAGCCAAGATATCAAAGGAGTGGCTTCAGGACAACTCTGTGAATGTCCTTGAGTGGCCCAGCCAGAGCCCAGACTTGAATCCGATTGAACATCTCTGGATAGATCTTAAAATGGCTGTGCACCGACGCTTCCCATCCAACCTGATGGAGCTTGAGAGGTGCTGCAAAGAGGAATGAGCAAAACTGGTCAAGGATAGGTGTGCCAAGCTTGTGGCATCATATTCAACAAAACTTGAGGCTGTAATTGCTGCCAAAGGTGCAATGACAAAGTATTGAGCAAAGGCTGTGAATACTTATGTACATGGGATTTCTCAGTTTTTTTATTTTTAATAAATTTGCAAAAACCTCAAGTAAACTTTTTTCACGTTGTCATTATAGGGTGTTGTGTTCAGAATTCTGAGGAAAAAAATGAATTTAATCCATTTTGGAATAAGGCTGTAACATAACAAAATGTATAAAAAGTGATGCACTGTGAATACTTTCTGGATGCACTGTATATATATATATATATATATATATATATATATATATATATATATATATATATATATATATAATAAGCACTACAGTTCCTATGATACTTTCAGACATTACATACGGGGACTGTGGGAGTGATGGGTGATTTGGGGAGTAGTTGGTTGGAGTAATAAAAAACGTGCATTGCATTCAGTAACCCATTTGGAGTCTTGACTTTCTTTAATCAAGTAAGACCGAGGTGGCATGACATGGTGTCAGGAGTGGTCTTGAAGTAAAGACAGCAATAAAAGCCTCCTTGAAGAACGAAGAAGAAAAAAAAAATGTCGAAGTTTAATGCTCCTGAACCCTTTGATTTCTGTCAGCCTGCAGGTGGAAAGCGGTTTAAACTGGGTTGAGCAGTGCAAATTGCACGCTAGTCAGAGCTTGTTACAAAGCAGAATGCCATGATCACAGACGCAGACGCTTGGGCACTAATGGTTCAACGCGGAGGAGGAAAATGCCATCCTGGAAGAAAAAGACAGTACGGCAAGAAGGCACAGCAAAAGCAAATGCCGACGGAGAAAACACACTATTCAAGGTGCAACAGATTGCATGGCCTGAGAGACTGTCCAGCTTATAATAAGAACTGTCATAAGTGTAATAAAATGGGACACTTTGCTGTTGTTTGTAAAAGTAAGACAGTTAGAGCAGTTGTGGTAAAAGACAGACAGCAACAATGAGCCGTTTTTCTTGGGGAGTGTGGAAGAACCTGATTCTGAGAGGCACTGGCAAGTAAAACTCCCAGTGTATGGTAAAGTAGTAACTTTTAAGATTGATACTGGAGCAGATGTCACACTTATGTCACGTAGCACATATGTGGCTCTCCCAAACCGCTCCCCTTTAGTTAAAACATCAGTAATCCCCAAGAGTCCAGTTGGGGCAGTACAAATAGTTGGAATTTTTTTTGCAGAAACAGAGATAACAGATTTTTTTAGTGGATGGACAATATGCTAACAGCCTTTTAAGTAGAAGTGCAGCATGCAGCATGGGGTGAGTTATTACAGCTGACTAAGTCAGTGCATGTGTTTTTGGGGAAATAGGTCTTTTAAACTATAAGCCAGTTAAGATAGAACTAAAGACTAATGTGCAGCCATACAGCTTAGCCACACCACGCAGAGTGACATTCCCTTTGATGCAAAAGGTGGATGAAGAATTGAAACGTATGCAGTCAATTGGGATAATATGTGCAGTAACTGAGCCCACTGAATGGTGTGCTCCCATGGTTCCAGTAACGAAAAAGAATGGCAAGATAAGAATTTGTGTAGATCTCAAGCACCTAAACAAAGCTGTTAAGATGGAGAAGTTTATCTTGCCAACACTAGAGGATATAGCACCGAGACTTACAGAAGCTAGTGTCTTTTCCACTCTTGCTGCATCCTCTGGTTTTTGGCAAATCCCTCTGGACCCTAAGAGTGCAATGTTAACTACATTTATAACTCCCAAACCAGGTTTTATTTCAGGCATTTACCATTTGGAATCTCCTCAGCACCTGAGATATTTCAACGAGAAATGAGCAAACTGTTGCGAGATCACACAAGTACAGAGGTTGTTATGGATGATATTTTAGTATATGGTAAAGACCAAGCAGAACATGATAAAAATGTAGATGCAGTCTTGAGAACAATACAGGAGTCGGGACTGAAGCTTAACGGAGACAAATGTCAGTTCAGTAAGAGTGAACTGCAATTCTTTGGCCACGTTATTAGCAAAGAGGGGGTGAAGCCTGATCCTAACAAAATAAAAGCAATCACTGATACTCGCCCATATGCCGCATAATCACGCCGCTTTTTTAATGATTTTTAAGCACAGGGAAAAAAATGAACATTTAAAAAATCCGTAATTTAATAAACCACCAAGAAAAGTAACATTGCAACAATGCACGCTACAAACCAACATACAATCATCATTCAGTACGCACTGCCTGCTCATGTGCCCGCCCCCAACTCCTCACTTGAGTCACTTTCGTCTGTGTACAGTCCACATGCACCTGTGAGTCACGTTGACTGTTCATTTTCCAAACACCGCCTCAGTCGCTTTTGTCTCTGCTACAGTCCACATGCACCTCTGAGCCACGTTGTCTTTTCATTGTTCTATGCGGTTCTGGCTGCTTTTCTGTATATAATCCACCAAGTCACCCGACCATGGTACTAGCGAGGGGGGGTGTGTACAAAGGGCAGGGACGTAATCAGTGCGAGCGTATGACCCGCACTTACTGGGAATTCCTTGTTCGTGGGGAACAAGGAATGGGGTTCAACGGCTTACCCACGTCTCTCGGCGCCGGGTAGACACACGTTGATCCATTTAGTGTAATGCGCGTGCAGTACCGGACATCCAAGGGCATCACAGACCTGTTAATGCTCAATTTCACGTGGCTGAAAGCCACTTGTCCCTCTAAGAATTTGGACGCTGACCGCTCTTGGGTCGCGTAACTATTTAGCAGGCGGGAGTCTTGTTCGTTTTCTGAATTAACCAGACAAATCGCTCCACCAACTAAGAACAGCCATGCACCACCACCCACAGAATTGAGAAAGAGCTATCAATCTGTCAATCTTCTCCGTGTCCGGGCCGGGTGAGATTTCCCGTGTTGAGTCAAATTAAGAACCCAAAGACTTTGGTTACCCAATTGGCCGCCCGGTGGATCATGGGAATGACGCCGCCAGATCGCCTGTCGGCATCGTTTATGGTCGGAACTACGACAGTATGTGACCGTCTTCGAAGCTCCGACTTTCGTTCTTGATTAATGAAAATATTCTTGGCAAATGCTTTCGCTCTCGCTCGAATTGTTGTCAGGCATGTGCCATGGTCAGCTGCTTAGTGAATTGTTGGTGGGCGTGGCTCTATGTTGTCGGCAGGCGTGGCTCTGTGAGTTGTCATCGTATCCCATGGTCTTAGAGTTGGTGGGCGGGTCTCTGTGAGTTGGCGGGCGTGGCTATACCGTGCGTATCCCATGGTTGTCTTGCTTGTTCTGTCGGCTTAGTGCATTATATATATAGATGCCAAACCCAGTAGACATTTCACAACTATCTGGGTAAGTTCGTGCCAGGTCTTTCAACAGAGATTCATCCCCTAACAGAGTTACTGAAGAAAGACGCAGTGTGGGTGTGGGACACACCACAACAGCAAGCATTTGAACGGGTGAAAGAAATGTTATCATCCACAACAGTATTAGCCTATTATGATGTGCAAAGGCTCACAATTGTGTCGGCTAATGCTAGCAGCTATGGCTTAGGAGCTGCATTGCTGCAGACACATGGAGACAGAGCACAACCTGTGGCCTTTTGCTCTAGAACATTGACAAAGGCAGAGCAGCAATACTCACAAATCAAAAAGAAGTGTCTTGCGATGGTATGGGCATGCGAGAGGTTTGCCCATTACCTCCATGGGTTAAGAGAGTTCATTCTGCAAACAGATCATAAACCCTTAATCCCATTAATCAACACATGTGATCTTGATAAAACACCCCTGAGATGTCAACTTCTCCTGATGCGTTTGATAAGATTTAATGTAAAAGCTGAGCATGTTCCAGGCAAGTTACTTGTGGTGGCTGACACATTGTCACATAATCCAGTGCGTGATAAGGAATACCCCAATACAGAGGCAGAGATACAGGCCCATGTTGAGTCGGTGATCAAGTTCAGGCCAGTGTCTGAACTAAAGCTAAAAATCTATATTACTAAACCACAGTTAATTTATGCACGACGGACGCACCGAGGTGCATGCGCACTGCGGCCTTTACGCCCGCCCCAGAGTCCAGAGTCAAACACAGCGGCTTCCCAAAACGCGGCGGCGCCCGCCCCAGAGTCAAACGCAGCGGCTTCCCAAAACGTGGCGGCTTCCCAGAGTCAGTATGTGGCGCCCAAATAACACAACATACTGTGCCGTGGCATCCGCCCCAGAGTCAAACGCAGCGGCTTCCCAAAACGCGGCGGCTTCCCAGAGTCAGTAGGTGGCACCCAAACAACACAACCTATGAGCGCCCCCGCCCCAGAGTCCAGAGTCAAACGCAGTGCACTACACTTGCTCTAATCCACTGTGCCAGTAATATAGATCACATAATGGTCACAGACTCTAACCCAGCGGCTTCCCAGACTCAGTGGCTGGCACACGAACACCACAACCTGTAAACTAAACTTGCTGTGCTCCACTCTGCCAGCAGTCGGTGTCAGCAAAGGCAACGGAATCATGTCTCCACAAAACGAAACCGCCTTAGTACAGATATGCTTATTTAATTAAATGACATTTCCCCAGACGCACCCACCCTCCATCATATGTCATCCATCCAAATATCGGACGAAACAGAAACTGATTGCCATTCTTGGATTTACGATTCTCTAGAGAAGCTACAGAGAAAGACTCTGAATTATGAAAGGTAAAAGAGTTTCTCAGCAATGGTTGGCCTCGTCATGTGCCTTATGAGCTGCAAAGGTTTCATGCAGTAAGGGCATCTTTAACTGAAGCTGAGGGCTTACTCTTGTATGAGGACAGGATTGTCATTCCATTTGCTCTTAGAGAACAAATTTTAAATCGTTTACATGAAGGACACCTTGGGTTAACAAACTGCAGACAAAGGGCTAAAATGTCTGTATGGTGGCTAGGGATTGGAGTAGAGATTCGCAGAAAGGCGTCAAGCTGTAACTTTTGCAAAGAGCATAAGCCTACTCAGTAAAGAGCCACTTATACCTAACACTTTACCACCAGGATCCTGGTATAAGATAGGGGCAGACCTGTGTGAGCTCTCCGGAAAGGATTATCTATTGGTGGTAGATTATTATTCAAAAGATATAGAAATAGCACAGCTACAATCAACTACAAGTCAGCACATCATTGCCAGACTTAAGACCATGTTTGCAAGATGGGGAATTCCACCGGAATTTTTTTCAGACAATGGTACTCAATTCAGTTCCATGGAATTTGCTTAGTTTTGTTTAGATTGGGGTATCAAACATACCACATGTAGCCCTCATTTTCCACAGGCAAATGGTGCAGTTGAGAGAGCTGTGGGGACTGCCAAACACATTTTGAAGCAACCAGATCCCTACTTGGCCCTTTTAAACTATAGAGCTACAGGAGCAAGTCCTGCCCAGTTGATGCTGGGAAGCCCAATATGTACAAGGGTCCCAGTGATAGATGGAAAACTTCAACCACACATCTTTCCTTTTAAAGAGATAGCTGAAAATGACTCTAAGGCTAAAGCAGGCTATAAGTTTTTTTTTTGATGAAAGACATTCAACACGCACACTTCTTTCTTTGCAACCAGGAGAGAAGGTGCTTCTTAAATTAGATGGAGACAAGGGTTGGCAAACACCAGAAACTGTCATAAGCCCAAAGGATGAGCCACGCTCATATTTGGTGCAAACAAGTAATGGCTCGGTACTGCACCGTAACAGACATCACCTTCAGTCAGTACCAGTGGTGGCAACTGACAGCAAACAAGATGAAGGTAGCCTATATCAACCTCAGGAGGATCTTGGTTCACCTGCTACATCTACGTCTTTGGAAAATTCTTTGCCTACCACAATATATATATATATGCAAGTATGTTAAGCTACAAGGGTATTTCTCAAAAAGGGGGAGATGTGGTGAGATGTATATATATATATATATATATATATATATATATATATATATAACTTGTATATAATTAGATAATAAGCACTACAGTTCCCATGATGCTTTTAGACAGGACATACAGGGACTGTGGGAATAATGGGTGATTTGGGGAGTGGTTGGTTGGAGTAATAAAAAACGTGCATTTCATTTAGTAACCTGTTTGGAATTTTGACTTTCTTTAATCAAGTAAGACCGAGGTGGCATGACACTAACTCAGTTAAAGGCTTTTCATACTGGTAAGATAAAGAAAGCTACACTGATGAGCTGTAACCAGTTTTCATCTTTTGCCTCCTTTACCCTTCTGAATATATGACTTCAGCATAGTTAATATTACATAGCAACAGGCACAGATGGAGGGGCAAAGAAAACTATAGGCAAATATGCTGAGCCAAGTCAAATCTTGACAGGTGTAAGCCAAATGAAATTGCCATAACATGTGGTCAAGGTATGTGGGCACTTAAAGATATCTCTTGCAGGGTACAGTATCACCTTATAGCATGAAGTGACAAAGATGCAATCAATGTACTATTTTGAATTGAATTATCTCATATATGGCACAATTTGGTACAGAACTGAAATTTTGTAAAGTTGACTTTTATTCATGTTTCCTTAAGAGGCATTAGCTCTCCGGAAATATGTTCTTTTCAATTGCGGCATTTTAATTAACCTGAATTCAAATAATTATAAATAAAAAAGGTATTATCCCCACCCCTCATGCAATAAGACGGTTAAAAGATTACACGAGAAGCATAAAGGATAATCTAGCTCTTTACTGACGGGTTCATGTGGTATTACAAATGGGAAGTTTATGACAGACATATCAAGCATGTGGGAGACTTGACCTACGCAGTCTTGTCATCTTTCGTCGCCACGCTGAAAGGATTTTAACCGGACAGAAGACATAATCTTCTGCCCGGCCTCGGACGGAAGACATACTCTTCCGCCCGGAAGCTTCAAAGTGTTGGCCTTAGGTGTCCATTCTTATATACTGGTTGCTCCATGTGCAGGCTCCTTGGCTCCGAATCCAAACAAGGTCAGGACAGGACTCAAACCACACCTTCAAACATACAGGAATAGCACAATGCCTACATACAGTTCTCATTCTCCCAACAAGGGAAGAGAATAGTGTACTGACAGAAGACAAAAATATACTGGTCTGTCTTTAGGCTGACTAATCAATTCTCCAGTTGTCCTTTGGCTCTCTAGTCCTGTGCTTGGCTCGGCAATTCTAAATACTGATGCAGTGCCCCTGTGTGCCATACTTGGTCGGCCTGTATGAATGAGTCTATAACAGTGGGCACAGAGAACAGTGACATTAAACTTAATAAAAACACATAGTATAACAATTCTTCTAACATAAAATATTTTTATTGGCCTAATCTTCTAGTGCAGTGGTTCTCAGTTTCAGTCCTGGGGACTTACTGTGGCTATAGGTTTTTGTTCCAACCAACTTCTGTTTTTAATTGGACTGCAAGTCTAATAAAGTGATCTGTTATTACCCAGTTTCTGTGTTTGGAGTCAATGTAAAAATTACAAAATTAAGTTTTATTAAAATGTACTAAGCAGTTATATGGGAAATGTATTTTTTACTTTTTAACAACATTTTTATCCTGGTTTTCATTGTTCTATTCCAGATTTTCTGGGTATTTAATCCATTATTTACTAATTAGTGGTTCTGACACTAAAGTAGTTGTAACCTGTCTTCATTCAGTGTTGTTTCCCCAGGTGTCTGCTCTGCTTCTTTTTAATTGTCATTATTAGAATACAACGAAAGAAGCAAACTTCACCAAGATCAATTATTATCACTGATTGCGACTCTGAGTGGAACAACAGAGGTTCCCCAGGACTGAGTTTGAGAACTCCTGTTCTAGAGCCATACTTGATTAAGCAAACAGTTAATATGAGGGATGTTCAAAAAGTTTCCACACTTTTTTTAACTCTATTTATTAAGAATTTCAAAAACAAATTACATCACTTTTCTACATAGTCACCTTCATTTGCAATACAATTTTCCCAGCATCATACCAACTTTTTAATGCCCAATTACTACTCCTCCCTCCCTTTCCAACGAAAATATAAAAATGCAGGAACTTTTTGAACATCCCTCGTACTGTATATACTGTATAATACACAAATATATAAAAAGGGAGAACACAACCTACTTTGTGTAGCTGAGATGAAAATAACAGCAAAGATAAACAATTGTAAAGTCCACATGGTATTTCCTGGAGTTGCAAAGGGAGATCTCAACTTGTAGATTAACTTTTTCTTCTTTTCAGGGAATCACACCATTTAAGTTGTATCTGTTAAAACCATACAATAAAAACAGATTAAGTACTGCCAGTTGTACACAAATAACACACAGCAAACTATAACTGTCAAAGGTTTCATTTTCTTTTCTTTGTTATAGCTTGTCTAAATTCATCAGTTTCTAATGGAATGGTAATCAAATCGTCTATCTTGAAAATGTATTGCTGACATTGTTGATCAAACACATTTTGGTGACAATGTATGAAATGCTTTCACAAAATAAAAAGAGCCCTTATGCCAATACCTATTTACTAAATATCAAAAAAATTTGCATATTCTACCTGTATATATGACATCTTATTTATTATTTGGAAATCTCTTATTGCATGTCCAAATTTTTTTCAATTTCTGCATGACACTACATAACAAACACCTGATGACCCCCCCCCCCCCCCACACACACACACACATTTTCCATAGTACTTTCCATCTCTGGGCAATATGTATTTTTACAAAAAATTATTGTACACAGAAGCCTTGGTCTAATGTATATGAAAACCAGAGTGAAAAACAGAATATGGAACAGGTGAGACATGAGGAAGAAATTATTACAAAACAATACCAAATGAATGATTTTATGTCCATAATAGACCTATAATCCAGATAGGTTCTCCCTGAAGCACAAAAAAATCATCTCATGCTGCAAAGGATTAAGTCACATCTCACAAATGCTCCAGAAACCAAGCCAAAATGTAAGCCAACTACTGCATAAATGCAAAAAAATAATTACCAAAAAATGTATCACCTGAATGATACCTTGACAAATGAAACTTATACATTACTAGCTGTGTAAACCCATGCTGTAAAAAGCCTTGGGTTCCAGAAACTATTGAAATCATCAGAAATAAAACTGAAATGAAGAGATGTCAGGTAATTGAAAAGAACTACTCTGAGCATCTCTGTCCTATGAGGATTCGATTTGCAGACGTGCTTGCATCACTTGTGCATTAGCGTAAGGAGGAAATGTAAAAGGGATACCATTTTGCCGATGTTAGTGGCTAAGCGACTTTGTTTTTCTTCTGACATTTCGTTTTGCTGACGTGATGGCCCCGCTTGTGTTATTAGCAGCTAAGCGAGTTTTCTGTTTCCTCGAAGGTGGAGCCCTTACCTCGACTCTACCTCTCACTTCCGGGCCAGACAGACAGACAAACTTTTAGACATTTATATATAAGATTGGGTTGGTTGATTTTTATGTGTTTTTTTGTCTAAATACCAGCTAACTTTGCCCTCTAACAACCACTACTTGAGTAACGCTTTAGAACTAAGAGGTCTATTTATTCATTTACAGTACAGTATTAGAATAAAACTGACACTCATGATTAGTGTTACTTTAGAAATGTTTATGCATTCATTTATTTTTACAACTGAAGCATGGGAAAGTTAAGTGACTTGCTGAAGGTCACACAATGACTTGGATGGTGGAATTGTAAGTGATTATGTGCTAAAACATTTCAACAGGTGAGTTATCAAACAAACAGAATATGATTTCCTTTCTCATCAATGACAACTGAAAAGACAATCATATGTCTGATTCTTTTTTTGTCATTTTAATGGCTCCAAATTGAACATTTTTAAATGCCTTTTCAATGTTACTTTGTATTCTGCACTAAGTAAAAGTACATTTTGATAAGTGTGGGTAGACTGGAGAAAACAGACAGCATATGAGCTTCCTTACATTAACACTTCTTATTGCAGTTTGTATTATAGTACATAATGTCCCAATAAAAAAGACTGACCACAAAGAACTGTTGTTGAGGCATTCTTGTGTCAGTACAAGCACCTCTGAGTTGACCATGACTGTTCATCACACTTTTAAGGTGAATCAATTATTCCTGCAAAACAAATTGTGTATCAGTTTCTCTTTCCCCACAAAATTATTTCTTCCGATCCTCTGACAGATAACACACTGTACAGATTTGTGTTTATGCGTCCATTAGGCCAGATTATTTAGAAACACAAGGAGATCGACCAGATTTACGCATATTACATGCGGATTTATTTATCAATAGCATCCAATGACACTGAAACTCTGTGTTCTCTGGTCCAGTGCTATACTTGCACTTCAGAATAGAGGAATAGTAATTTCCTCAAGCCAAACAAGGAAAAAATGTAAATCTTAGTTGTTTGCAGAAATTAGGGCAGGTTTTAGAAACAAACTCGATCACTTGGCACTTCACATCAAGGCAAAAGTAGAGATTTATATGTTATAATGGATAAACACCTAAACTTTAAAATTTATATTAACCTTATTACTAGAGCTGTATTTTTTTATTTAAGGAATATTGCAAAATTTAGACCTCTTACAACACGCAAGATACTAAAAAATTATTTTACACTTTTGTTTTTAATCAACTAAATAACTGTAATGCTCTCCTACTACAATGCTTTGTTTATTATTCCAACAGCTAAGCATAAAAGGAGTGTTGAGGTGGAATTTTGCTGTTATGTACTAAAACCCTACAATGCCTTAACAATAGAGATGTGCAACAAAAATGAAAGGTTAGAAGAACATACAGTAAAGAACATTTAGGTCATACACACTGGCAAAGAGGAGGAACCATTAAGTCAATGTGTGCTGTGCAGAGAAACCTTTGTAAATGAGACCCTGAGGCCAAACTATGTTATCACCTCAAAACTAAACATTCTTATTATGTGTCTACACTGCTTGAATATTTTCAGGCCAAGGTAACAGAACTACAAGACAAACAGTGCTTTATTGAGTCCGTATATTACCAAGATGAAAATGCTAATACAGTGCATGCAGTGTACCTAGTGAAACACATTGCTAAGACTGGGAAGCCACATACCATAGGAAAGGACTTGATTTCATTTCCTGCCAAACAAATAGTAAACGTGATGCTGGGTAGAGGGCTTTCAAGCAGATGAAATAGCTATCTTTGCCAAAAAACACAGTTACAGTGGTGTGAAAAACTATTTGCCCCCTTCCTGATTTCTTATTCTTTTGCATGTTTGTCACACAAAATGTTTCTGATCATCAAACACATTTAACCATTAGTCAAATATAACACAAGTAAACACAAAATGCAGTTTGTAAATGGTGGTTTTTATGATTTAGGGAGAAAAAAAAATCCAAACCTACATGGCCCTGTGTGAAAAAGTAATTGCCCCCTGAACCTAATAACTGGTTCGGCCACCCTTAGCAGCAATAACTGCAATCAAGCGTTTGCGATAACTTGCCATGAGTCTTTTACAGCGCTCTGGAGGAATTTTGGCCCACTCATCTTTGCAAAATTGTTGTAATTCAGCTTTATTTGAGGGTTTTCTAGCATGAACCGCCTTTTTAAGGTCATGCCATAGCATCTCAATTGGATTCAGGTCAGGACTTTAACTAGGCCACTCCAAAGTCTTCATTTTGTTTTTCTTCAGCCATTCAGAGGTGGATTTGCTGGTGTGTTTTGGGTCATACTGTTGCAGCACCCAAGATCGCTTCAGCTTGAGTTGACGAACAGATGGCCAGACATTCTCCTTCAGGATTTTTTGGTAGACAGTAGAATTCATGGTTCCATCTATCACAGCAAGCCTTCCAGGTCCTGAAGCAGCAAAACAACCCCAGACCATCACACTACCACCACCATATTTTACTGTTGGTATGATGTTCTTTTTCTGAAATGCTGTGTTCCTTTTATGCCAGATGTAACGGGACATTTGCCTTCCAAAAAGTTCAACTTTTGACTCATCAGTCCACAAGGTATTTTCCCAAAAGTCTTGGCAATCATTGAGATGTTTCTTAGCAAAATTGAGACGAGCCCTAATGTTCTTTTTGCTTAACAGTGGTTTGCGTCTTGGAAATCTGCCATGCAGGCCGTTTTTGCCCAGTCTCTTTCTTATGGTGGAGTCGTGAACACTGACCTTAATTGAGGCAAGTGAGGCCTGCAGTTCTTTAGACGTTGTCCTGGGGTCTTTTGTGACCTCTCGGATGAGTCGTCTCTGCGCTCTTGGGGTAATTTTGGTCGGCCGGCCACTCCTGGGAAGGTTCACCACTGTTCCATGTTTTTGCCATTTGTGGATAATGGCTCTCACTGTGGTTCGCTGGAGTCCCAAAGCTTTAGAAATGGCTTTATAACCTTTACCAGACTGATAGATCTCAATTACTTCTGTTCTCATTTGTTCCTGAATTTCTTTGGATCTTGGCATGATGTCTAGCTTTTGAGGTGCTTTTGGTCTACTTCTCTGTGTCAGGCAGCTCCTATTTAAGTGATTTCTTGATTGAAACAGGTGTGGCAGTAATCAGGCCTGGGGGTGGCTACGGAAACTGAACTCAGGTGTGATACACCACAGTTAGGTTATTTTTTAACAAGGGGGCAATTACTTTTTCACACAGGGCCATGTAGGTTTGGATTTTTTTTCTCCCTAAATAATAAACACCATCATTTAAAAACTGCATTTTGTGTTTACTTGTGTTATATTTGACTAATGGTTAAATGTGTTTGATGATCAGAAACATTTTGTGTGACAAACATGCAAAAGAATAAGAAATCAGGAAGGGGGCAAATAGTTTTTCACACCACTGTAAATGGAGAACTGAGGACATGGCAAAGAATGCATCTGAACAGCTGGTAAGGAGGCTTACAATGAAGTTCTTTCTATGCCTTCCACAAACCTGGCAAATCAAATTGCCACATGGAAATATACACAAAGATTTGTTGTAAATCCTTACCCAGCATGTAAACTGTGCAGACTACTTCCAGCGTTATTAGAACATTAGTTTGATGCCCAACCTCTCATGTGGGAACTTATCAAATGCTTTCTGAAAGTCCAGATAAATTATATCATATGCGCCACGTTGATCATATCCTTTTTGTTGCTTCCTCATAGAATTCCAGCATATTAGTAAAACAAGACCTCCATCTTCTGAACTCATATTGACTCTTCAGTAACTCTTTTCTTGTCATTAGTAGCTCAATAATTATAATTACTAATTAGTAGTTTTATAGGGCGGCATGGTGGCGCAGTGGTAGCGCTGCTGCCTCGCAGTTAGGTGGACATGCAGGTTAGGTGGATTGGCGATTCTAAATTGGCCCTAGTGTGTGCTTGGTGTGTGGGTGTGTTTGTGTGTGTCCTGCGGTGGGTTGGCACCCTGCCCGGGATTGGTTCCCTGCCTTGTTGGCTGGGATTGGCTCCAGCAGACCCCCGTGACCCTGTGTTCGGATTCAGCGGGTTGGAAAATGGATGGATGGATGGATAGTTTTATAACTCCTTACATTAATTTTCCTGTAATGTATGTTAAGCTTGCTGACCTATAGTTACTTTTTATATAACGCGATAATATTTGCATTTTCCAGTCCATCAGAATTTCACCAGTACACAGTAACTTCCTAAAAGTATGCATCAAGGATTTATATATGCACTCACTAACCTCTTTAAGAAATTGAGGGTAAATATTGTCTGGTCCTGAAAATTTGTTTGATTTCAGCCTTTAATCTAAGCAGTACTTCTGTCTATACAATTTCCAGATCACCCAGTACCTCCTTAGTAGTCCCTTTTACTGCTGGGAGGTTATCTACTTCATTACGAGTATAGAGCAGCTGCTATTTCTTTGTCTGTATTTTTAAATTCCCCCTTACTATTCCTGATGCACTTCACCTCCTCCTTGACTTTTCTTTTACTGCTGAAATACTGAAAGAATCTCTTTGGGTCATCTGCTATATTGCTCTCTAACTGTCTTTAAGCCTCCCTAATATCTTTCTTAATGGTTGCCCTCACGTTCTCATATGTCCTATGATTCTCATTGGAGTTATCAGTCGTATATGCCTTACACAGCTAATTTTTCCTTTGCAGCTTCTTTTTAACTTTTTATAAAGCAACTGTTTTTTCTTTAATTTCTACTAATTCCAAATTTAGGTATGTACTTGTTCTGTATTACATGTAAAACATTTTTAAACTTGTTCCACTGCTCCTCTTCTGTCTCCATCCTTAAACTCTTATCCCAGTCTATCCTCCCTAAAGATTGTCGCATCTCCTAAAAATCTGCTCTACCAAAGTTAAACTTAACAGTTTTAGTCTTTGCATCCACACTCTTCCAAAGCACTGAGATTGGCATTATATTATGGTCACTTAACCCTAGTGTATCAATCACCTCTATGCCGTTAATCTAGACAAGCTTCACCCCGTGTTGATGCTTTAACATACTGTGTCAAAAAACAGTCACTGATTACTTCTAAAAACTACTTCTCTTGTGCTCTGCTATTTGTAAAGTAATCCTTGTTTAACATCCCCCTGTAAACTTGCCTTTTTAATATTACTAAATAGATGTGCATTGTAATTACTGTCTGCATTAGGCAGTCAATAAGACATGTCTAAAATAATGTTTCTTTCACTAATGCTTTCTAGGCAAAGCCACATGTCCTCAATTAGATTTGGCTCATCGTCCAGATGAATAGGGCTTGTGGTTTAAATTCTGTTTGAAATAAACAGCAACCACACCTCCTTTTCGGTTCTGCCTATCTTTCCTAAAAAATGTGTATCTCTCTATGTTATACTCATCCCCATCTTAGTTATTTAGCCAGGTTTCCATTATTGCTATAGTATCATAATTATGCTCCTCTACATACATCACCAACTCAATTGTTTTGTTTTGATACTTCTAGCATTAAAGCAAGCTATTTTTAATGTGTTACTTATTTTACTTTTACATTTAAACAATGGGTTATAATTTACATTATTTGTAAATTGCATTTTTACTGCATTTTTATTTTTACACTATTGTATGTCCCTCCATGTACAGTTCAAAACCTGGCCTGGCCTAAACTCCCTGTCCCCCCCATACCCAAGTTTAAACAATCTTGAACTAACCTACTCATACAAAAAAATCCTGGGACGAGACGTGACTTTTTCAGAGAGATACTTTCAAGTCCAACGAGACGAGACTTTGTGCTTAGAGATTTAACCACACCTGGGGCTGGAAATAAAAGACAAAGAGTGGATGACAAAGTAGAATGTTGTAATGAGGTTCAAAAACGTTGGCGCGATACACATGCAGAGCAGGTTAGAGATAATGAAAGTGCTAAAATTCGAAAGACTCAAAAAAATAATAGTAAAGATCGCATTAGCGCAAACAAATGGAAATTATTACTCAGTGAAATAACGGAACAGTGAAAAGAGATTGAATATATTGTTTGGATTTAAACTTTAAGTCAGAGACTTGTAGATCGTCTAATTTGTGTTGCCAACAGGGAAAAGTAGTGTTTCTTCCCAATGAAGAGGCATATCCGCAAGAGTTAAAAGATTTGTTGTTTGGTGAAACTGAAATCCACATACGCAAGCGGCAGAGACACTTATGCTATTGCTCTCTTAACTGCTCTACTTTCCTGACAATTAAGAACTGTTCAACCTAGAAAAACTTGTTTACTGAATATCCACTGCTAGTTAATTTCTTTACTGCTCTTACAGACACTTGGGCCTAATCAGCATCTAAACGCTTTGAAGGCAGCCACTGAATTTCTTTGTTTTCCCACTAAGGAATCGCTGTTTCTGTTACTGAACTGGTGTTGTATGCTAGTGAAAGCTATTTCTCCTTATTACCCTGTCTTGCCGGCACTAATTTGAATAAAAATATAAGAATAAGTACACATAATAAGTATAATATAATAAGATTTTAAGAGCAAACACAAAAACAGCAACTCTTAGCCTCTTCTCTCTCATTTTCAAAGATGACATCAGTATGTCTCCAAGATGGGATTTAGATGGGATAGACTGGTCTAAATGTTCAGGATTAAATTCTGATGGAGCTGATTAAGCAAGCACAATGAGCTTATCACTCATGTAAAAGCATTGGTTCCACAATAGTGTTGCATATCTATTGAAAAATTAATAATTGATAATTATTGCCCTGGATATTATAATTGAGATAATTAACTTAAATTTATAATACTACAATGAAATGGATACTTTGATGTTACCAATTGTATATACTGTATACATACAATACAGTAGATGCTCCGTTTAGCAGGGAACCACTTAAAAATTGTTAATGTGAAATTGTTAAAAAAAATTTAAAATTCAGTGTTTAAAATGATAATGGTTTATTTTTTATCTTTTACAATTTTTTACAATCAAGATATGGCACAATTGTTTTTGTAATACGGTACATACAATACATTATGGTAAATAATGATAAAAATGGTAAATATGGTAAAAAATTATTAAATAAATTTTAAGCATATCAAAAACATTTTTTAACAAATCTTACTTCTGAAAAACCTGCCATCACTGCTGAATTAAGAAACCAATGTTTCCATGTGTCTGTAAAATCAAAGCAGATATAAAAATATTAAATAACCCCAATGTAAGATTCAGAAGTCAATGTAACTACAACCTAATATTGTACAGGTAGGTGTGATGGTGCAGGTTGTCTCTGTGCTCCTGTCACATCTAGGAGCCTCTTGAACCTGCCACCATCTGTAACGTAACGAAAGTATGAGCTGAGCAAATGACACACACAAAACAAGGGGTAGGTGCAAAGGTGGAATAGTGCTTATATTATAAACAAAAGTGTCCAGAGTGCAGTGCTGTCTTCAATAAATAAATAAGCCAATAAAAATGGTGACTGTCTGTGAGTAAAAAAAAAATCTGAATTAAAAATGAGACTAAAACTAACAACCATCAGATATTTCATGGTCTGTCAGACGAGCCCAGCACGACTACATCTCCCCAGCTCTCCCGTTGCTTGCTCAGCCAGTGGAGACACTAGCAGCCACAGTCCTCGCCACCCAACCCCCCGTCTTAGCTGCCTCCAAGCAGTGCCAGCCAGACAACGCAGGGTTGATTGTCCTTGCTCCCCTGGCGTACCTTGGATCCCTGGGGTAAGACTCCCTCTGAATCACATCCACTTCTAGAGAAATAATCAGTGGGGACAATCCGCCCATAGAGCACTGATCCTTCACAGGGCCATCAACAGCACTTCCTCTCATACTCAAACAGGATGGCACATCCAGCCTCCTGATGCTGTTCTCACTGCCTCTCTTTCTGTCTTTCCTTTTTGTCCGATCTTTCTGTCTAGTTTTTTTTTTCTCTCATCTCATCAATAAGGAGTCTGATGGGGACATCTAGACTTTAGAAGGGGGACCGTGTAACCTGGGTAGATTTTGCAGAATGTTAATAAAGTTAATGTCAAAGTTAAAATAAGTGTGGTTGCCTAGCTTAACACCTGTTAGTGCTCCCTCATTGGTCCATCCTCAGGCAGTGTCAGGTAGATACAGGGACAGGATTGGACAAAAAAGGGAGGACTGGAGGAACACGGAAGTAAAAGAGAGGACAGGGAACACATGTGGAGAGAGTGGAATGCCATTAGAGAGAAAGGATAACTTTAGCGGAACACTGAAGTGAGACACAGCTATAAGCAGACAGCTGTAGCAATATGCTACACTAGTAGAAAAGAAGCTGCAACATAACGCTGACTTCTTCTTTCGGCTCCTCCCATTAGAGGTCGCCACAGCGGATCATCTTCTTCCATATCTTTCTGTCCTCTGCATCTTGTTCTGTTATACCCATCACCTGCATGTCCTGTCTCACCACATCCATAAACCTTCGCTTAAGCCTTCCTCTTTTTCTCTTGACTGGCAGCTCTATCCTTAGCATCCTTCTCCCAGTAAACTCAGCATCTCTCCTCTGCACATGTCCAAACCAACGCAATCTCACCTCTCTGACTTTGTCTCCCAACCGTCCAACTTGAGCTGACCCTCTAATGCAGGGGTCCCCAACCCCCGGTCCACGGCCCACTACCGGTCCGCAGCCATCTGACAGCCGGGCCGCGAGAGAACTGCCGGCAACGGCGACTCACTCAGACTTTTCAGAACGCTTGGCGGGCGGGGAGAGAGGAGAGAGACCGAGGTGAGAGTCTATTACAACAAAGTATTTTTATGGTCCCGACAGTTTCCCCATATGACATGAGTCTATAGAAATCACATTACTACGAAGTACATTCAACAGATGCTTTCATTACAACGAAGTGACCTTGAAATGCTTGAACGAATCATCCACAGAGCAGTTAGATCTGTGGTCGCAGCTCAGATGTGCACGTTTGCACAGCGATCCCCAAACATAAACATTGTAAAAAAAATCTCTTTCTTCGAACTTTCCTTGTACTGTTTTTTTTTTTTTTTGCTGTTTTTGTTGACTGTGGTTTTCATTGATTCCTTTTGCTTATTGCTTGTCAACATTTGAAAAACATCCATTGGAATTTAACTCATTGTCACCCTCCTATAGAAATGGCAGACACGAAAAAAAGATTGCAGTGTTAATGTTTGTGATGTGCAATCTGTTGGAATGGCAAATGTAAAGCATATGTCTTTGTTATATGCAAAAAAAGAAGAAAAATCTCAGATTGCAAACGTATGCGAACTGCTTAATAACTTTAATAATAATAGAAATGTTATATAATTGTGTATAAAACTGCCCCCCAAAAACCGGTCCGTGGAAAAATTTGCATCTAATAAAGTGGTCCTTGCTGTCAAAAAGGTTGGGGACCACTGCTCTAATGTACTCATTTCTAATCCTGTCCATCCTCGTCACACCCAATACAAATCTTAGCATCTTCAACTCTTCCACCTCCAGTTCTGTCTCCTGCTTTCTGGTCAGTGCCACCGTCTCCAACCCATATAACATAGCTGGACTCACTACTGTCCTGTAGACCTTCCCTTTCACTCTTGCTGATATCCGTCTTTCACAAATCACTCCTGACACTCTTCTCCACCCATTCCACCCTGCCTGCACTCTCTTTTTTCACCTCTCTTCCACAATTCCCATTACTCTGTACTGTTGATCCCAAGTATTTAAACTCATCCACCTTCGCCAACTCTACTCCTTGCATCCTCACCATTCCACTGACCTCCCTCTCATTTACACACATGTATTCTGTCTTGTTCCTACTGACCTTTATTCCTCTCCTCTCCAGAGCATATCTCCACCTCTCCAGGGTCTCCTCAACCTGCTCCATACTCTCACTACAGATCACAATGTCATCAGCAAACATCATAGTCCACGGGGACTCCTGTCTAATCTCGTCTGTCAACCTGTCCATCACCATTGCAAATAAACTGAGTGAAAGGTCTGATTTGTTACAAGCCGAATGAGCTAAATGGTTGAAAGTAAATTTAACTATTGGGTGGCAACACCAAACAAAAGAACTCAGGGCCTTGCATACTGCTTAAGAAGGAAAGGCTGTGCAATTTCCTTCTGTCCTGTGTAGGCTCCTTTTAACACTGTTGTCTAATTGGATAAGGATGTGAGTACCAACTCCCTCCGACAACTTCATTGAGGTGTGTCTGACTGAGCTGCATCACTGCATGTGCATGTGGCGTGATGAGCCAGTTTCCCAGTTAACCAGTTAACCGGAGTGTAACACACTCACGCATAATCGTACCCAATTGGTGCCTTCACCTTCTTGGAACGGGATTATTCATTTTAAATTGGCCACTGATTGTTGAGCCATGGACCCGCTATTCCATCCATCCATCCATCCATTTTCCAACCCGCTAAATCCGAACACAGGGTCACAGGGGTCTGCTGGAGCCAATCCCAGCCAACACAGGGCACAAGGCAGGAAACAATCCTGGGCAGGGTGCCAACCCACCGCAGGACACACACAAACACACCCACACACCAAGCACACACTAGGGCCAATTTAGAATCGCCAATCCACCTAACCAGCATGTCTTTGGACTGTGGGAGGAAACCGGAGCGCCCGGAGGAAACCCACGCAGACATGGGGAGAACATGCAAACTCCACGCAGGGAGGATCCGGGAAGTGAACCCAGGTCCCCAGGTCTCCCAACTGCGAGGCAGCAGCGCTACCCACTGCACCACCGTGCCTCCCACCCGCTATTCCTCAGTAGGTAAAAGGTATAAATGTAAAAATGTACCATATAGCAAGCTCACAAAGTAATTAGATGGTGATACACGATTACAAACTTCTGCTCTGGTGTTGTAGCTGCGTTTTCCCAAAGTTTACAAAATTCAGCAGCTCTAACTCAAAAAATGAGATTCAACAAAAGTCTGACGCGCAGAAATGATTCCACAGACAAAATATCTTCGTTTTTTAAAAGTTTAGTTAAGTTTCAAAGTAAAACAGTTCACACAAAAAAGAAAATTAAAATAGCAAAAAAAAAAGGAAAAATTATAATAAGAAAAATTTAGTTATAAGCTTAATTTTGTTACATCTTAAATCGTTACTAATCACTTATAATTTCTGAACCATTTCAAAACGTTTCCGAACAATTTCAACGCGTTTCCGAACCATTTCAAAGCGGTCAGAAAACTTTATGCTTATCCCATTTCTAACTTGAAAATGGGTCTTTCAAGTCCATGTTTACTGGGACCTGTTCTAAACACAACAAGAGCTTATTATCACACTGTTTCTCAGTTATAGCAAGAAGGTTCTATCTCTTACTAACTTATAGGGGGAAAAGACTATACCATTGTCTATGACTATGGAAGAAATTATATTCTATTCAAATTAAGCAAACATTAATATGAGTTTAACTCAAAACTTTAACTTTCTAAGATTGGCTCTTACATTTGTCATTTAAATAATGTAGAAGAATACACTTCAGCCCCATCAAATAAAAAGAACATCACTGTCTAAAGCAAGCGAGCGAGAGAGAGGGGGCTGGACTCATAAGGCAGTTAAAGAATACACCGGGCTTGTTTTTGTTTTCACTTCTGTTTACAGCGATTGGTTTGTAGCGTGCATTGTTGCAATGTTACTTTTCTGGGTAGTTTATTAAATTACGGATTTTCAAATGTTCATTTTTTTCCCTGTGCTTAAAACTCATTAAAAAAGTGTTTTTAGCGAGCGGTTCGTAGCGCTATAGCGCGAATTGTTGCAGTGTTAGTTTTCTCTGTTGTTCAAGGTTTTCTCAGTGTTATTCAATGTTTTTACATTTAGTTTACTATTACGCTGTGCCATCTATGGTATTATTAACTATATTTGTTCTTAAAAACTTAAAAAAATATATATTTACATACAGTTCGTATGGTCTGAAACGGATTAATTGTATTTACATACAATCCTATGGTGGAAATTGCTTCAGTTCACGACCAAATCGGGTTACGACCAGAGTTTTGGAGCGAATTATGGTCATGAACCGAGGTTCCACTGTACATAGTTTAAGAACCGTAACTCAAAAAATGAGGAACTGCTGATGAGAACCCAGTTTGATATTGTGGTAAAATAGATGGCAGTACATTCTCAGTTTTAGTACTTGACCAATACTTTGGTATCTGTTTATAAAACTGAAATTAAGATTTAAAGTTAAAATGATTTTCATATTACTTTAGACAAGCCTGTGAAGATGTTTCTTTACAGCTTTAAGGAAGGAATTTTTACCTTTGTTGAACATTAAGTTCAAGCTCAAGCTCTTTAATGCCATTGTGCAGCACAATGAAATTACTTTTATGACAACCCCAAAGGTGCATTTAAAGAAAATAATAGAAATAACAATTTAAAATCAGAATTCAAATAAAAAAAGAGGAGAAAATAGAATAGTCATACAAATATGTAAAATAATTTCAAATATCTGCGGTGGGTTGGTACCCTGCCCGGGATTGGTTCCTGCCTTGTGCCCTGTGTTGGCTGGGATTGGCTCCAGCAGACCCCTGTGACCCTGTGTTCGGATTCAGCAGGTTGGAAAATGGATGGATGGAATTTCAAATATGTCATATACAGTGTTAAGTGATCAAGTAACCAGAGCAAATTATTATTGCCCAATGTACAGTAGCATAAATTGTTATAGCACCTATTAATGAATAGTATATTGCATTTTATATATTGTATTATAATTAGTATATTGTACATTACCAATATAGCTTATTGCAAATAATTAAAAATGATCTCAAACTGAGAAGAGTTCAGAATGTTTCTGGCATATGGGGAAAAAGCTATATTTTTTAGTCTGTTTGTCCGTATGCGGATTGATCTAAAGCATCTACCTTATTGGAATAGCTCAAACAAAGAATTTCCAGGATTAGTATTATCTTTGAAAATGTTTTTGGTGCTTCACACATATCAAGTCTTATACGAGAGTTCAAATGATGGCCTTTACTGTTTTTACGACTGCAGGGCTTCCTTAGCAGCCTTGGTACAGGTGTTGTAACAAGTCATCATGCAGTTAGTCAGGATGCTTTCTATAGTGCATCTATAGAAATTGACAAGCAGCTTCTAGGCGTGTTCAGCTTTCCTTAGCTTCCCCAGAAAATAGAGGAGTTGTTGTGCTTTGCCTATTACAACCAAGGTATTGTTTTTATTTGTCCTAAAGTCCAGAATAACTTCTTTTGTCTTTTTGATATTTAAGACCAGGTTGTTGATGTCACACCATGCTGTCAGGTTCTGAACCTCTTCCCTATATGCAGCTTCATCATTGTCTGATACAAGTCCAAAGACAGTCGTATCATCTGCAGATTTAACAATAATGTTTGATTCCTGAATGGGTTGACAATCATGGGTGAAGAGTGCTTAGAGGAGGAGATTCAATACACAGCCTTGTGGTACACTGGTGCTTAGGGTAAGGGTGGATGATGTTTGTTTGTCCAACCTGACAGACTGGGGGTGGTTGGTGAGAAAATCAAGTAGCCAGTTGCCAGAGGAAGGAAATCCTAGTGGAAAGAGTTTTTTTGATCAGCTGGCTAGGTACAATAATGTTAAATGCCGAGCTGTAGTCAACGAATACCATCTTAACATAGGTGTTGGGATTTTCCAGGTGTGAGAGGGCAGTATGCAGAACCACACAGATGGCATCCTCAGTCGGTCTGTTTGTCTAGTAGGCAAACTGATGTTGGTTTACATCAGCCAGGATGGAGGTTTTGATGTGGTTGATTACCTGTCGTTCAGAGCACTTTGCAATGAAAGCGACTGGTTGATTGTCATTAAGACAGGCTATCCTAAGTTTTTTTTGGAACAGGCATGCTGGTCATGGATTTCAGACACATGGGGACTACACATGAGGAGAGAGAGAAGTTATAGAATATATGTGTAAATACCTCCACTAGTTGGTCAACGCAGGCCATGAAGCACACAATCTTGTACATTATCACCAACTGCTGCCTTCCTTATGTTGATGTTGCTGAGTGGCCCTCGCACCTCATGTATGTGTAGGACCAAAGACTGCAAGTCTGTGGTCAGCTCAAAGCTGACTGGAGGCTGGTTAATGTCCTTGTCAAACCATGCAAAGAAACTGTTAAGTTCCTCTGCTAGGTTGGCATTATTATTGGCCAGCATGTATTGTATATCATTCTTTTCATAATCTGTGATTAATCGGATGCCTTGCCACATTCGCTGTGAATTTCAGTTACTATCCTCCTCAATACGTTGTTTGCATTTAAGTTTTGCAAATTTGATGCCTTTCTTGAGATTAGCTCTGGCAGCTCTGTAGGCTGAGGTGTGTTCTAATTTGAAGTCTTTGTCCCTTTCCCTGAGCAGCTGTTTGAGTTCACTATTCAACCACAGTTTTTCATTTGGGTAAACTTTAATCCTTATGTTGACAGTGACATTGTCCACACATCAATTAATATAAGACAGGACAGATGAAGTATATGTCTCTAAGTCTGTCTGACGAAAAAATATATTCCAGTCTGTGTGTTGAAAGCAGTCCTGGAGTTTGGAAATGGCAACTTCAGGCCAAACTTTAAAAGTCCTGCTAATTGGATTAGTACTGTTAATAGGGGCTTTGTGCGCTGGAAGAAGAAACAAAGATGATCAAACTGACCGAGGTGTGTGTGTGGAATGACCTTTCAGGCATCTTTTATGTTTAGACGTTATCTAAGGCATTGTTTAAGGTGTTTTCCCCTCTGGTTTTACAATGTACATACTGATAAAATCTGGGGAATACATCCTTAAGATTTGCTTGGTTAAAATCCCTGGTGATGGTAAAAACTGCATCAGGGTGTGAATTCTGTTGTTTAGTGATAATGTCAAACAGTTGCTTAAGCACTGACTTAACATTAGCCTGAGGTGGTATGTATACTGCTGTAACAATAACAACTGCATGTTCCCTTGGTGGGTAAAATGGTGAGCATCTTACCATTAGATACACCACATCCAGAGAATATAACTTGTTGACTGTGGTTAAATTAGTGCCTCAAGTATTATTATTATAGACACACAGTCCTCCACCTGTTTTCTTACCGGAATTGGGGGTTCGAACAGCTCACTGGAGTGGGTGACCTGCAAGCTCAACTGCTGGGCTGGTATGATGGAATCCAGACACGTCTCAGAGAAAATCAAAAGGCAACAGTCCCTTGTAGTTTCATGTGTGGAAATATCCAGTCGGAGCTCATCCATTTTATTGGTGAGTGATCTAGCATTAGCAAAAAGAGCACTAGGAAGAGGCTTAGCTAGTAATCCTGCTCTCTTACTTCTCTTTTGCTTTCTCTCTCTGCATCATCTGTGTCGCTTTCTTCCAAGCGCAGGAGTAATCATAAGTCTCAGTGATCTGAGAGTCTCCTGCGGTATTGCTTGCGTGTTAAAATAATTCCTGTGCTGTTTCAGCCGATCTGTAGAAGCTTTTGGTGACTGTAGTGGATGCTCACTTTCATTTGTAAAATGATGAAAGTCAATATTAAGAACATTATTAGCAGAAAGAAAGTTTAATAATGGAACTTTATAAGATACATACTATTAAAAGGGTAATCATGCAGACCAGTAGATTTTCCTTTTTTCAATGACCTAAATAGCACATCTAATTCTACTGAAGTCAACAGAAATACTAAAAGTATTGCCTGTACTGAAGGGTCTACTGTGTGACTTCTTTCTAATATGAGGATTCTATCCCTAATGCTTTCTAGTCAAATCCAAACATCCTCACTAAGAAATGGCTCACCATCTAACTGAAGAAGACTTAAATTCAAATCCTGCTTTACAAAAAGTTTGACACTCCCACCTTTTCAGTTCTACCTAAATACTGTGCAGCTACATATAAATTGAACTCAGTAATTTTATTCTTAATCCTCTTAGCATAAAGACAAGTAATTTAATGTATTGCTTATTTTACTTTGGCTCTTAACAGCTGTTGTGATGTAAGATTTTGCATATAACTTGATAAATATTTTGTATTTCTTTATTTTTAATTTAGGCAAAGCAATGTAATTTAGTGTTACATTAGTGAGAAGCATTCATGTTTACCCCCCCCCCCCCCCTTAGGAATGGGTCTCTTTGAATTTTACGACAGAGATGGGGGGGATGTGCCTTAAACCAGAGTATTTCTCTGCTAAAGTCTTTCAACCCCCACAAGGAAGCCAGGTTACCTTAACATATGGTTTGGGGGCAGGTGTTAAGATGTTCTTTTTCCCCATTGGTCTGAGGTATGGCTGTTTGGAATTGGCTTGTCTCAGAGTCCTTTAAGTACTATGATGCCCTATTGGCTCTAGGGGTTGGACAGAACATCTATAAATTTACTTGCTTAACCTCACACTATCTCTCTTACTAACCAACATATGATGAAGAAGCATCTCTCTTACTAACCTCTGATGAAGAAGAAGTATCTCTCTTACTAACCTCTGATGATGAAGAAGCATATCTCTCTTACTAACCTCGGATGATGAAGACAACACAATGAAGAGCACAGCTCGGCAGCCATATTGAACAGGCATGCGACCTGTTCAGAAGAAAGCTGAGCACCAATGATGCCTTAACGAGAGACATTTTAAATAAGTACAAGTCTGTGTGCCGGCTGAAACTACACATCACCATTTAATCAGGTTGTATGGTTGTCAGTATTCAAATGTACTTTGCATATTGTTATCATTTATGAATATTATCAATAATACATTATTTTATGTGTAATTTAACTCCTGCTTGTCTTTTACTATACCTAATCGCCTGAGGTTATAGATATAGAAGGGAAGGTGGGGAGGAGTTATATGGTACATTACCTTATAAACAGTGGTAAGTCTGAGATTAGAGGCTTTCTGACAAAGGCTACATATTAATAATACAATAGGGGAAAGTGGAGCAATACATTACTCTACCAAGATAAAACAACAGCATACTAAAACTTTCAGAGTAATCTTATATGATTGTATTATGCTGCTGTTTGCAGCATTACATGAAGTTCTAGACCTGGCTTGTTTTAAACTCCTTCCTTATCCCCATTCCCTAGTTTAAACAATTCTTAGCTAATGAATTCATATGCCTCCCCAATATATGTGTGTCCTTTTGGGCTCATATGTATCCTACCACAGCAGAACAGTCCCAGTGTACCATAAATCTATGCTCCTGTATCATAAACTAAGATTTAATCCATGCATTAAGCCTTCTAATCTGCTTAGTCTCAGAGTCTCAGAATTTATACCTTATTCTGCTCCTCAACTTATTCACTAACTCTTTAAATTTTGATTGCAGAACTGAAAGCCTGCTCTTACATATGTCATTTATTCCAACATGGATAATGAAAACTGGATCCAACTCTGGTCTGCCAAACAGCCTATCCACCCTTCCAGGGTGGTCTCTTAAATGTACACCTGGAAGGCAACACACAGTACAAGACTATTTCTGAAGCAAACCTGCATCTAAATCTCCCTATTCACGATTCCCCTACTATCACTACTTCTCTCTTCAACGTTAATTTTGAGGTGACCTATTGGTGCTCCTTATCACTGCATTTCACCACAGAGGTATCATTGTCACTGCCCAGCTCTACAAGGTCCTGAAAATGGCTCGAAACCTAAAATTCTTCAATTGATGCCCCAGGACTGTATGGACCTCTTGACACGCACATACATCTGACCATAACCTAAGTCTCTTCAAGCTCCCATATGGGGGTTCACACTAAATGACACCTTAGCAAGATCTGCCAATTCCTTACTACAGTGCATGCTATCTACCTTCTCCTTCCAAAGTTCAGCAACTCGAAGCTTGAGATACTGGATCACCTGACATCTTCCACAGATGTAAGCCTCCTAGGAGCTTTCCAAAAATCAAAAATCAGGCAGGACTTTCTTTGTATTGGTCTCTTGTTTATATTTAATGGGATAACAGTTAGACTTTCTCAATTAAAATATAGATTAAATATGACTTTAATGAACTACAATACCTGCTTAATACCTATTGACCCTTTTCTACTACCTACTATTATGTGGTTTCTTCCTGCTGCAACTTACATACTTTAAGCACCCTGCTGAATGTGTTTTCATCACTTACTAGGCTTTCCCTTTCACTTCCTATTTCCTAAGAAACCCTTTATTAACAGTTTCCTTATATTTTAACTCAACACAACTATAAACATTTAACTGTGTATGTGCCCTCCTTTTTAAATGTACTCTTTACTCATAACCTCACCTTCCTCTTAATATCCATTCTCATTGGCTTGTGTGTGACATACCTAACTTAATTAGTAGTCATTTACTGGGAAACTCACTTACTTACTACTGTAGAGTTATAAAGCAAACAGTGCTATTCTGTTGTTACATTTTAATAATTCAGGTACTCATCCAAAAGTCTACATCTTTTATCTACTGTATGATGTTCTTAATTACAAGGAGAGATCGGGGTGGACAAATTGGCAGTTCAGATGCCCGGAACTATCCATCCATCCATCCATCCATCCATCCATCCATCCTCTTCCGCTTATCCGAGGTCGGGTCGCAGGGGCAACAGCTTGAGCAGAGATGCCCAGACTTCCCTCTCCCCGGCCACTTCTTCTAGCTCTTCCGGGAGAATCCCGAGGTGTTCCCAGGCCAGCCGGGAGACATAGTCCCTCCAGCGTGTCCTGGGTCTTCCCCGGGGCCTCCTCCCGGTTGGACGTGCCTGGAACACCTCACCAGGGAGGCGTCCAGGAGGCATCCTGATCAGATGCCCGAGCCACCTCATCTGACTCCTCTCGATGCGGAGGAGCAGCGGCTCTACTCTGAGCCTCTTCCGGATGACTGAGCTTCTCACCCTATCTTTAAGGGAGAGCCCAGACACCCTGCGGAGGAAACTCATTTCAGCCGCTTGTATTCGCGATCTCGTTCTTTCGGTCACTACCCATAGCTCATGACCATAGGTGAGGGTAGGAACATAGATCGACTGGTAAATTGAGAGCTTTGCCTTACGGCTCAGCTCCTTTTTCACCACGACAGACCGATGCAGAGCCCGCATCACTGTGGACACCGCACCGATCCGCCTGTCGATCTCACGCTCTATTCTTCCCTCACTCGTGAACAAGACCCCGAGATACTTAAACTCCTCCACTTGAGGCAGGATCTCGCTCCCAACCGTGAGAGGGCAATCCACCCTTTTCTGGCTGAGGACCATGGTCTCGGATTTGAAGGTGCTGATTCCCATCCCAGCCACTTCACACTCAGCTGCGAACCGATCCAGAGAGAGCTGAAGATCACGGCCTGATGAAGCAAACAGGACAACATCATCTGCAAAAAGCAGTGACCCAATCCTGAGTCCACCAAACCGGACCCCCTCAACACCCTGGCTGCGCCTAGAAATTCTGTCCATAAAAGTTATGAACAGAATCGGTGACAAAGGGCAGCCCTGGCGGAGTCCAACTCTCACTGGAAATGGGTTTGACTTACTGCCGGCAATGCGGACCAAGCTCTGACACCGGTTGTACAGGGACCGAACAGCCCTTTTCAGGGGGTCCGGTACCCCATACTCCCGGAGCACCCCCCACAAGATTCCCCGAGGGACATGGTCGAATGCCTTTTCCAAGTCCACAAAACACATGTAGACTGGTTGGGCAAACTCCCATGCACTGTCCAGGACTCTACTAAGGGTGCAGAGCTGGTCCACTGTTCCACGACCAGGACGAAAACCACACTGTTCCTCCTGAATCTGAGATTCGACTATCTGACGGACCCTCCTCTCCAGAACCCCCGAATAGACTTTTCCAGGGATGCTGAGGAGTGTGATCCCTCTGTAGTTGGAACACACCCTCCGGTCCCCCTTCTTAAAGAGGGGGATCACCACCCCGGTCTGCCAATCCAGAGGCACTGTCCCTGATGTCCATGCGATGTTGTAGAGACGTGTCAACCAAGACAGCCCTACAACATCCAGAGCCTTGAGGAACTCCGGGCGTATCTCATCCACCCCCGGGGCCCTGTCACCAAGGAGTTTTTTGACCACCTCGGTGACCTTAGTCCCAGAGATGGGGGAGCCCACCTCCGAGTCCCCAGGCTCTGCTTCCTCATTGGAAGGCATGTTATTGGGATTGAGGAGGTCTTTGAAGTACTCCCCCCACCGACCCGAGTCGAGGTCAACAGCGCACCATCCCTACCATATACAGTGTTGACACTGCACTGCTTCCCCCTCCTGAGACGCCGGACGGTGGACCAGAATCTCCTCGAAGCCGTCCGAAAGTCATTCGCCATGGCCTCCCCAAACTCCTCCCATGCCCGAGTTTTTGCCTCAGCAACCACCGAAGCTGCATTCTGCTTGGCCTGCCGGTACCTATTAGCTGCCTCCAGAGTCTCACAGGACAAAAGGGACCGGTAGGACTCCTTCAGCTTGACAGCATCCCTCACCACCGGTGTCCACCAACGGGTTCAGGGATTGCCGCCACGACAGGCACCGGCCACCTTACGGCCACAGCTCCGGTCAGCCGCCTCAACAATAGAGGCACGGAACATGGCCCATTCGGACTCAATGTCCCCCACCTCCCTCGGGACGTGGTCGAAGTTCTGCCGGAGGTGGGAGTTGAAGCTACTTCTGACAGGGGGCTCTGCCAGACATTCCCAGCAGACCCTCACAACACGTTTGGGCCTACCAGGACTGACCGGCATCCTCCCCCACCATCGAAGCCAACTCACCACCAGGTGGTGATCAGTTGATAGCTCCGCCCCTCTCTTCACCCGAGTGTCCAAGACATGTGGCCGCAAGTCCGACGACACAACCACAAAGTCGATCATCGAACTGAGGCCTAGGGTGTCCTGGTGCCAAGTGCACATATGAACACCCCTATGCTTGAACATGGTGTTTGTTATGGACAATCCGTGACGAGCTCAGAAGTCTAATAACAAAACACCACTCGAGTTCAGATCGGGGGGGCCATTCTTCCCAATCACGCCCTTCCAGGTCTCACCGTCAATTGCCCACGTGAGCATTGAAGTCTCCCAGCAGTACGAGGGAGTCCCCAGAAGGTATGCCCTCTAGCACCCCCTTCAGGGACTCCAAAAAAGGGTGGGTACTCCGAACTGCTGTTCGGTGCATACACACAAACAACAGTTAGGACCCATCCCCCCACCCGAAGGCGGAGGGAGGCTACCCAGGCTCCAAGTCAGGGGGCAATAAGTATGCCCACACCCGCTCGGCGCCTCACACCAGGGGCAACTCCAGAGTGGTAGAGAGTCCAGCCCCTCTCAAGGAGATTGGTTCCAGAGTCCAAGCTGTGCGTCGAGGTGAGCCTCGACTATATCTAGCTGGATCCTCTCAACCTCGCGCACAAGCTCAGGCTCCTTCCCCTTCAGAGAGGTGACATTCCACATCCCAAGAGCCAGCTTCTGTAGCCGAGGATCGGACCACCAAGGTCCCCGCCTTCGGCCACCACCCAACTCACACTGCACCCGACCTCCTTGGCCCCTCCCATAGGTGGTGAGCCCATGGGAAGGGGGACCCACGTTGCCTCTTCGGGCTGTGCCCGGCCGAGCTCCATGGGTGCAAGCCCGGCCACCAGGCGCTCGCCATTGAGCCCCACCTCCAGGCCTGGCTCCAGAGGGGGGCCCCGGTGACCCACGTCCGGGCGAGGGAAAATGCCGTCCAAATTTTATATATTTTTATATTCCCCTCCTCGAACCGACACCTTACCGTGGTGGAGGGGTTTGCGTGTCACAATGATCCTAGGAGCTCTGTTGTCCGGGACTTTATGCCCCTGGTAGGGTCACCCAAGGCAAACTGGTCCTAGGTGAGGGATGAGACAAAGTGCGGTTCAACAGACCTCCTATGACGAATAAAAAAATTTGGACTGCCTGGAACTAGTAGTCTTAAAATTGGACTACCAAACTATAGACTAGCAAAGCCCAGCGGACTACCAAATGTTTCTATCTTTGGTCTATGCAACATTTTCCTAATTAAAAACAATGTGATAAAAACAAAAAACCCAGTTCTTCATGTATGATCTTAACTGTGGTGTCGCTTTTAAAGATGACTGTTAACAGCTCACCAGACTTTCACAACCACCTTTCAAGGATTGGTTTATGCTTGAAGCGTCCACACTGATTGCGAGAGCAGTACAACAAAAATGACAACATTTATTTGCAGCATGCAATTATGTGCCGATACAGGGGCAGGCTGTGTACCCTAAATGATGAATTTTGAGGAGAGGTTAGTTACATGGGTGCCAGATGATGAATGAAGGGCTGTATATGATGCATCAGGACATCAAAGCGCACAAAAATATTATACTTGCACTCCCTTTGCTGCTTCTGCTTAATGGGTCTGCACATACACCAGGGTATATCAACCGCATGGAGTGGGTGGGAAATTCGATTTGAAGGCATGCAGTCTCAAATCATTGGACCACTGTTTTTTAAACTATAGGTCTCATCCATGTTTGTGATGAGGTTGCCACATGACTGTGTAGTAAAGTTAGTCGAGTCAGTCCAAGAACAAATTTTATACCTCTGTTTGTTATGTGAAAGAATGCTGTTAACTCATCAAAGTCAGCTTTCATTTCTGCTCAAAAGTATGAACAATATTTTCCACAACACCTACCACAATGATTAAAACAATCAAACTGAGGTGACTGAAAAACAAAGATAGGAATAAGTAAGGGGTAGGCAGGAGGAAATGACAGATGAGAACGTAAGATAAAGGAACCGCAGCACAATGTTGAAATGTAACTTACTGATGCGGTACAAGAATGTGATGCTTTCTGAAGTATTACGAATGGCAAGTGAAAAGGATTAAGATATATATGTTGTACAATGAAAGAAATTTCAGTGGCCATGGTCATAGTGAAAAGTCAAGCAAAATGACACCTTTTATTGGCTATCTAAAAAGATTACAGTATGCAAGCTTTCAAGGTAACTCAAGCCTCTCCTTCAGGCAAGATGCCTCAAAAACTTGCCTATTGTAATCTTTTTAGTTAGCCAATGAAAGGTGTCATTTTGCTTGACTTCTCACTACATCCATAATGGCTAACACGGTACAACACCCTAGTACTACAATGGCCATTATCGATTGTTCATCATGTGCTCACTATTCAGACATACACTGAATAAAAATCTGTAGTAGTGTTGCAAGGAAAATTAAGTTTAATGTTCCTCAGTGAAAAGAATTCCATCTTGTCACACTATTCTAAAGTGCTTTGATAAATTTCATTATAATGGTATTGCAAAGGAAATGTTTTGACCACTGAGAATTGTAAGAACACAAGAAACAATCAAAATGTCGAGGCAAGGTATAGACATTCATTAGAACAATCTAGATGAGAACATGCCATTCAACCCAAGCTTATCAGTCCTATCTACTTAATTCTTTAAGAATAACATCAAGCCTAGTTTCGGAAGTCCCTAAAGTCCTACTGTTTACTACATAACTTGGTAACTTATTCCATGTGTCTATTGACATGGTGTCAGTCTGCAGCATTAAATATTTAAAAGAGGACATTTTACCAAGTTTTTAAAGATGTATTACATCCCCATTATAAAATAAAGATAGTACATACATTTTTAAAGAATAATTTAACCTTTCTTACTCAGTTTATTGAATTGTTAAATGAAACCTGGAAAAAAGAACTATTTGCAAACTCGAGAAATATTGTATGTATTGTTAAAGGCAACACTCTTTTGAAAAATATTATTTGAAAAATATCCTATTTAAGACCAATAAATAAATGGCATTGATTCATTATTTTTGACGACTTTATTTCTTATTCAATGTCATTAATCAAGTGACTAAGTTAAGCAACCATTCATACTGTGCCATTAAAATATCTTCAAATCTACACCCCAAGAATGTATTTCTCTCAGCTTAATGTGTTTTGAAATGTAATCAGTAATTGTTTTTAACACAGTCTGTCAATGCACCAACACTTGGGGAAGCCTGTCTAGACTAAGTGATTTGTAATAATCAGAATAAAATTGAGGATATAGAGGTAATTAGAATACTAGTGTCAAGTTACCATAATATAAAACAATTCTCAGTGTTTTGGAAGATGAAGGATTTAAAGGTCAAAACTTTTAAGTTAAACTTTGGTAGGGTAATTTTTGAGCAGATGTGGCACAGTCTAAGGAGGATGGAGTGGGATAAACTTTTACGTGTGGATACAGTTGAGAAGCAGTGGAACAGGTTTAAAAATGTTTCACATATAATGTAGAACAGGTACATACCAAACTTGGAATTAGTAAGAAGTTTAAAAACTCTGCAGCAGCTTAATAAAGAAAAAGTAACTGTATAAGGTGTATAAGACTAATAACTCCAATGTGAATGGTAAGATATATGAGAGCCATAGGACAACCATTAGAAAGGATATTAGGGAAGCAAAAAGGCAGTTAGAGAGTAATATAGCAGATATGGCGAAAGATGACCCAAAGAGATTCTTTCAGTATTTTATTAGTGAAAGAATAGTTAGTGGGTAGAGGAAGTGCATCAGGAATAGTAAAGGATAATTAAAAATATAAACTGTGAAATAGTAGCTCTCAACTCACATTTTTCAAAGCACATAGAAACTCTCGCTGGTTTAATGAAAACACTCGAGCTCTTAAATTAGAGTGTCGAAAACTGGAGCGCAGATGGAGAACAACAAAGCTACATGTCTATCAAATTGCATGGACAGAGAGTGTTAATAAATATAAAAAAGCCCTCTTTAAAGCTCGGTCAGAATATTATTCTACATTAATAGATAGCAATAATAAAAATCCTCGGGTACCGTTTAGAACAGTGGCTAAATTAACAAATGGAAATTCAGATCAACAGTACAAAATACCAACAGACATTAGCAGTACAGACTTTATGAACTTCTTCAATGAGAAAATTAAATATATAAGATCCCAGATCTCTGCATCACAGTACAAACCAAATACTAGCTTAGCAGACCCTGTCTCACATTGCACTCAGCACTTTAGTAATTTTAATCCTGTAACTGAGCAGGAAGTCTTAAGTTTAATTTTTAAAATGAAGCCCACTACTTGTTCCCTAGATCTAGTGCCAGCAAAACTAGTAAAAACTGCAATGGATGTTCTTGCAGCGCCTATCCTAAACATTATCAATAGTTCATTATTGCATGGCACAGTACCTGATACACTAAAAGTGTCAGTCATTAAACCATTACTTAAAAAGTCAGACCTTGACCCACATATACTAAATAATTATAGGCCTATTTCAAATTTACCGTTTCTCTCTAAAATACTAGAAAAAGTAGTCGCCAGTCAGCTTCAGACACACCTTAGGCATTACAATTTATTTGAGAAATTCCAGTCTGGTTTTCGCACTGGTCATAGTACAGAAACGGCACTAACACGGGTTGTAAACGACATTCTGATATCCTCTAATGAAGGAAACTCCACTATAATTATGTTGTTGGACTTAAGTGCAGCGTTTGACACCATCGACCATTCTATTTTACTGCACAGGCTAGAAAATGATGTTGGGCTTACAGGCACCGTTTTCGTTTGGTTTAGTTCTTACTTATCAAATCGATTCCAATATGTACAGAAGTGTGCTGACAGTACTCCATCATTATACACAGAAGTTCAATATGGTGTTCCGCAGGGCTCAGTACTGGGACCTTTACTGTTTTCACTTTACATGCTTCCACTGGGATCTCTCATTAGGAAACATAATGTTAATTTTCACTCTTATGCAGATGACACCCAGTTATACCTTTCATTTAAATCAAATGAAGTTTCTCCAATGTTGTCTTTAATTAGTTGTGTTAGCGAATTAAAGGAGTGGATGAATGAGAACTACTTGTCTTTAAATACAGATAAAACAGAGATGTTAATTGTTGGAGGGAATGATGCTGATCACAACAATATTTTGTCATCATTTAACTCCGTTGGAATCCCAGTCAATTTTGCTGAATCAGCCCGCAATCTAGGAGTTATCTTTGACTCTAGCATGTCATTTAAAGCGCATATTACAAAGTTGTCCAAAACATGTTTCTTCCATCTTAAAAATGTTAGGAAATTAAGGCGCTTTTTAAATAAACAGGATTCTGAGAAACTAATTCATGCATTTATCTCTAGTAGGATTGACTACTGCAATGCAGTGTTCACTGGATGTTCAAACTGTTCTTTATACAGCCTCCAGTTAATCCAAAATGCGGCTGCAAGAATTATTACAAGAACAAGAAAATACGAACACATAACTCCAGTTCTTAAATCCTTACACTGGCTCCCGGTTAAGTTTAGGGCAGATTTCATAATCCTTCTTTTAACATATAAAGCATTAAATGGTCGAGGTCCGGCTTACTTATCTGAACTTATCATGACTTACAAACCTGAGAGCACATTAAGATCTCAAGATGCCGGTCTGCTTATGATTCCAAGGATTAATAAAATAACTGGGAGGTCGAGCTTTTAGTTACAGGGCCCCTAAACTGTGGAATGGTCTGCCTGCTACTATAAGAGATGCAACTTCGGTCTCAGCTTTTAAATCCCGGCTGAAGACTCACTACTTCAGTTTAGCATATCCTGACTAGAGCTGCTGATTAGCTGTACAGACTGCATCTCTATTGTTAGTCATTAGCACTTAAACATAAGTAACATGACAGTTATAATTGTATAATAACCCTCACTTATTCTGTTTTTCTTCTCGGTACTCAAATGTGGCACTTGGTGCCATGGCCCACCTGCCAAGTTGTTTTGCCTGCCTAAGGAAAAGTCATCCCAGATGGAGGATCGCAGGAATCGTGGGAAAGAGGGGTCCTTTCATCGGATTGGCTGGCCCAGCACTGTTTCAGCCGTAAAATGGCCAAATGGGGGAGGCAGCTTGAAGGATGAGGTCTCCAGGACTCTACACAAATCCAAATCTTATTATGGGATATATCATCAACTGTTAAATTCTGCTCTGTACTTCTAAAATTTATATTTTTTATTTCTTACTATATTGAGGAATTGTTCTGTTCCGTGTACTGCATTGTATTGTATTGACCCCCTTCTTTTGACACCCACTGCACGCCCAACCTACCTGGAAAGGTATCTCTCTTTGAACTGCCTTTCCCAAGGTTTCTTCCATTTTTTCCCTACAAGGTTTTTTTTGGGAGTTTTTCCTTGTCTTTTTAGAGAGTCAAGGCTTGGGGGGTTGTCAAGAGGCAGGGACTGTTAAAGCCCATTGCGACATTTCCTGTGTGATTTTGGGCTATACAAAAAAAAACTATTGTATTGTTTTTTTATGAGGTCTTCACATGTGAGAAAGTGGATAACCTCTTATTGATAAAAGCAATTAGTAAGGAGGTATTGAGTAATTTTGAAATTGTAGAGGGAAAACTATTGCTTAGATTAAATAGGCTGAAATCTAACTATTCACTAGTACCAGAAAACATGTATCCTTGAGATCTTTAAGAGGTTACGAATACATATATAAACCCTTAACACATTTGTTTAGGATGTCACTCCACACTGGACAAATTCAGATGGGCTGGAAAATGGAAAATTATCCTGTTACATAAAATTGGTGATTGGTCAGATTAAAGAAACTATAGGCCATTATAGGGCCTCGGGCTGCTGCTATTATTAACATATATAAATGATTTGGATAAGAATATAAATAGGATTCGGAATATTATTATGAATAACAAGTAGGTTAAGTTTGCAGATGATACCATTGGAAGAATCCATTGAATTATTACAGAGGGCTTTGGACAGCAAACAGGCTTATGCACATTTCTGGAAGATGAAATCTAATATAAGTAATGTACTGTATTACACATAGGAATTATTATATGTCATAAGTAAAAATGGTGGGCAGCACAGTGGCACACTTGGTAGCGCTATTGCCTCACAGTTAGGAGACCCGGGTTCGCGTCCTGCGTGGGTTTCCTCCGGGTGCTCCGGTTTCCTCCCACAGTCCAAAGACATGCAGGTTAGGTGCTTTAGTGATTCTAAATTGTCCCTAGTGTGTGCTTGGTGTGTGTGTGTGTGTGTGTGTGTGTATGCGCATGCCCCGCGGTGGGCTGGCACCCTGCCCGGGGTTTGCTTCCCGCCTTGCGCCCTGTGTTGGCTGGGATTGGCTCCAGCAGACCCCTGTGACCCTGTAGTTAGGATATAGTGGGTTGGATAATGGATGGATGGATGGATAATGGATGGATGGATGGAAGTAAAAATGGTAGCATTGAATATAAAATGGGAGGTCTAAAAATTGAAAGTACACCTTATAAGAAGGATTTTGGAGTCGTAGTTGACTGACCACTAACAATTGACAGACAGTGTTCAGAAGCCATTAATGTTAAATTATATAAAACATTATGTAGAATAGAAGTTCAAGGAGTTTATGCTCAAGCTTTATAGAGCATTGGTTGGACCTCATCTGGAGTACTGTGTGCAGTTTTGGTCACCCAGCTATAAAAAAAACATAGAATCACTAGGAAAAGTCCAGAAAAGAGTGCTAGATTGAATCCAGAGCTACAGGGGATGAGTTATGAGGAAAAATTAAAGGAGCTAAGCCTTTTTAGTTTAAGCAAAAGAAGTGTTTAAAATTATGAAGGGAATTAGTACAGTGGATTGAGACTATTGCTTTAAAATGAGTTCATCAAGAACAACGGGAAACTTGTTAAAGGTAAATTTTGCACAAACTTTAGGAAGTTTTGTTTCACAAAGATAACAATTGACGCTGGGAATAAATTACCAACTTGTGTGGTAGACAGTGGGAATTTAGGGAATCTCCAAACTGGACTTGATGTTATATTGGAGGAATAAAGTGGATAGGACTGTAGAGTTCTGTTGGGTTGAATGACCTGTTCTCATCTAGATTTTTGTAATGTTCTAAATATTTACACTGGCAGTGATATAACCCAGGTATCTCTTTCCGGCTTAGAATAATTATTATTTCATTAACAATATGTTTACTTTAAATTTTTCTTTATTAAAACTCTTCATGTGAGAAATATGCTTAAAATTAAACAAAAGAATTTACTGATTATTATTGTAAGAGCCATTTGCTAGTTGTTTAAGCTATATTAAATGCTTGCCTAAATATTAGTGTATAGTCTATGGGAGGTTTTTATAACCCCCACAAGTTGAGTTGAATTGGTATATTCTAACTACTTCTTGCCCCTCTAACTATAGAATAGTCTCAGTCAGTGACCTGCCTTGCCATGTGAAAGGCATGGTGGGCACACGGTTTTAAACCATGCCTTACGTGCTCAATAGTATGAAAGTTAACGTGCTCTATTAAATGTGCAGTGCCATACGTTAGAACATACTGAATACAAAATATATCATCTTTAAGTATACAAAAACTGAAGTTTGACAAGAAAAGATATGTTTATAGAAGAAACGCTTTTTCTCTTTTTTTTATGCCTTTTATTCTACATGTGTAACAAACTTTTCTCTTTATTCTTATGTGGATTATTTGCTTTGAATTTTTACTAAATATTTTAAAACAAACTTTTGGACTGAGAGATTTCCTTCAGTACGCGTTTTACTGGTGTTTGATCCTGCCTTACGCAAAGGCAGATGCATTAAAAATTTAAAACCTGCCTATGATTAAAAGTTTAAAACCTGCCTAAGATTAAAAGAAAGAGACCTGCCTGTTTAAGCCTCACATCGATCTATGACAGAAGAAACAGTGAGGATTTGAAAGACTGGACAGGTACTTTAATCGTTGTCTTTCGATCGAAGTTGAACATTTGAGAAAACTGCAATCGCTCCTTGTGTGACTGTATAAACTAAGATAACGGAGCCTGAATACCTTAAAAGGAACCTGTTCTGGTGCATGATCGACATGATATCTCTGCCTGGAAGCACGAGGGGACATCAAACTCAGCAGAGAAGCTTGAATGGCTTGAGTGGTTACCCTGACGATTGTGATACTATAGAGGAGGACTATTTCCATGACAACAGCAAGCAGTTCACCATACCAGCACAGACAGGGTTAATCTCTGGATGTATGGCAATTGGCCAACCCTTCAGTAACTGGTGCTGATCTTCAGTCGGAAATAGACGAAAAATGTGGCCTGTTATCCAGCTTGATAAAGCGCATAAAGGATTTACAAAAAAATTACTCTAACTCTGAAAAAATAAAAACAATTATCAAGAATTATTTCTTCATCCTGAGAATGGAATATGAAAGGTTAAGCGATGAATTTAATCCGTGCAAAGCGACGAAGGCAAAAAGAAAAGGCTACATAAGGTGTTTTGATGCTATACTGAAGACTCTACGTATGTTTATGGGAAAGTTGATGGAATGGGTTTTGGAAATACGTCAAAATAAAAGATTTGTCAACGACATCACTCCTGCCGACAGTGTCTCTCAAGTTTCTGTAAAAACTAAAAGTCTAGCAAGTTCGGCAGTTACCTCAGTTAGTGTCCTCAGGACTCAATAGGCAGCACACGCTGTGCTGCTAGCCAAAGCAGAGACTCAAAAAAGGCAGCAGACTCTAGATTTAGAAAAGGCACAGCTAAAGGCGAAAAGAGATCAGCTCGCGTTAGAGGCTGCAATCGCAATCACTGTCCAAGTAAACCAAATCCCTATAATGTTCCTGAGAAACCAGATGTGAGGAAGGAAGAACCATATGACACAAGCATTTGTAACTTTTCATATAGAAATTAAAGTAAATTCGAGCCTCGCCAATAGCATTATGAACAGCAGAATAAACAGCAAAATAAGGCACAAGTACCTCATGTGCCATATAGAAAGATCCCAATATTTGATGGCGATCCAGTGAACTATGTGGATTTTATTGGAGCATTTGATCATGCTATCAATGAGGTGATGGAGAACCCTCAGGATAAATTGGACTTCTTATCACAATTTACTAAAGGTTCACCCCATGAAATTGTTAAAAGTTGTAAATACTTGCCACCAGCAGTAGGTTACAAAAAGGCCAGAGTGAAGCTCGAAAGCCTTTATGGAAACCAACTACAGATAGCAGATGCATACATTAGGAAAGCCAAATGGTGGCTGCAAATAAAGTCAAACAATGGAGAAGGTCTGATGAATTATGCGGTCTTTCTTGGTAGCTGTATGAACATTATGTCCAACATAAAGGACAGACATGAATTTTAAAGTAGCGATAACCTTTGTACTATAATCTTCAAGCTTCCACAAGATCTACTAGGACCATGGCAACACATAGCTCAGAGTATTGAAAGTATGGAAGGCAAACAAGCACAACTCGTCAACTTAGTGGACTTTCTGGAAGAACAGGCAACAACAACTTTGGATCTTGTGTACAGAACAGCCCCTCAAAGTAATACATTTAAGAAGGAAGAGGACAAGACTGATCAAGGAAAGTTTCCTCCAAAAGGTAGCCTGAGAAAAAGCAGTTTTGCTATAAGCTTCGCTGTTGCAGCCAAAAAGGGGAAAACAAACACCTCAATCAAAAAGGCGGAGACAGCTGGTCGTGCATGCGGTAATCACTGTCTTTTTTGCAATGAAAGTCATTATCTTGTTGAATGCAGTGCAAGTCAGAAACTAATACAAAAGTAGAACTGACTTTTTAAGATCTAAGGGCTTATGCTTTAAGTGCCTTAAGCAAGGACATCTTAGAAAAGACTGTGTAGAAAAAAATAAATGCCAAATATGCTCTCATTTACATCCAGTCATTCTGCATATGAATAAGGAAATGGATACCGATGATAAAGCCACAACTCCTAAAAAGGAGAACACTAATTCAGAAAAGAAGAACATTTCTTCTTCACATATTTCTGTGGAGACTTGTACTGCTACCGGGGCCGGTAAAATGTGTGTCCTAGCTGTGATTCCAGTTAAAGTTAAGTCTAAAATGAATGAAAAATGTGTAGAAACATATGCTCTAATAGACTCTGGCAGTACAGTTACATTTTGCACAGAAAGCTTGCAAGAACAGTTAAATCTTCCTGGAAGAAAAGCTCAAGTCAATATAAGCACTGTAGAAAGGGACAAAGTAAATAAACAGAAACTAGTAAAATGTTCAGTTTCATCAGAGTTACGAGTCTGATACAAGAACTTTATACCAGTGAAAAGGGAGGACATCCCTATGCAAGAAGATATCATGAGATGGTCTTATCTCAAAGATGTGCATCTACCCCAAACAAAGGCTGAAGTAGGTTTGTTAATAGTTACAAATGTCCTTAAAGCCATGGAGCCATGGCAAGTCATAAACTGTAAAGGTGAAGATCCTTATGCTGTGAAGACGGCTCTTGGATTGATTGTTACTGGCCTAATAAAGGGGACAGACAATGAAAGACTGCAAAGTTATACAGTTAATTGTGTGTCAATAATGGAAATAGAACAAATGTTACTCTAGCAATACAATACAGACTTTCCAGAGAGCAGCTGTGAGGAGAAGGACGAAATGTCACAGAAGGACATTAAGTTCATGCGCATAGCCACAAGAGTCTAGTGGATGGACACTATTGCATTCATCTGCCTTTTAAAGATGAGACACTTAAAGTGCCAAACAATCATGCTATTGGTCTCAACAGAAAACTTACATGGACTCCAACATTCTATGAGGACTAAAAAATTTTCATAAAGGACATTTTAGACAAAGGATATGCTATTAAGGTACTCACTGAACAGCTGTCTCTCAAAAAAGAGAGTGTGGTACATTCCCCACCATGGAGTATATCATCCAAAGAAAAATAAAATTAGAATGGTTTTTGACTGTACTGACACTTACCGAGGCTTCTCATTAAGTGAACAGTTGCTGAAAGGACCTGACTTACCTAATTCACACATTGGAGTTCTTACAAGATTCAGAGAGCAGGAGATTGGTTTCGTCCGTTTATAGGAGATGGACGTCTGAAGCAGAGCTCCACTAGCAGCGGCTTTATTTTCCCACGTATTTCATATTATTTAGAGGTGTCCTGTACAGTAATCCCTCGCTATATCGCGCTTCGCCTTTCGCGGATTTTATATGTAAGCATATTTAAATATATATCGCGGATTTTTCGCTGCTTCGCGGGTTTCTGCGGACAATGGGTCTTTTAATTTCTGGTACATGCTTCCTCAGTTGGTTTGCCCAGTTGATTTCATACAAGGGACGCTATTGGCAGATGGCTGAGAAGCTAGATTGCTTACTTTTCTCTCTCTCTTGCGCTGACTATCTGTGATCCTGACGTATGGCGATTGAGCAGGGGGGCTGTTCGCACACCTAGACGATACGGACGCTCGTCTAAAAATGCTGAAAGATTATCTTCATGTTGTGATCTTTTGTGCAGCTGCTTCCTGAAACGACGGTGCTTCGCATACTTAAAAGCTTGAAGGGCACGTATTGATTTTTCACTGTTTGTTTTCCTCTGTCTCTCTAACTCTCTCTCTCTCTCTGCTCCTGACGGAGGGGGTGTGAGCTGCCGCCTTCAACAGCTTTGTGCCGCGGTGCTTCGCATACTTAAAAGAAAAACAGCCCTATTGATCTGTTTGCTTTTCTCTCTATCTCTGTGACAGACTCTGCTCCTGACAAGCACTCCTTTGAAGAGGAAGATATGTTTGCATTCTTTTAATTGTGAGACGGAACTGTCATCTCTGTCTTGTCATGGAGCACAGTTTAAACTTTTGAAAAAGAGACAAATGTTTGTTTGCAGGGTTTGAATAACGTTCCTCTCTCTCTACAACCTCCTGTGTTTCTGCGCAAATCTGTGACCCAAGCATGACAATATAAAAATAACCATATAAACATATGGTTTCTACTTCGCGGATTTTCTTATTTCGCGGGTGGCTCTGGAACGCAACCCCCGCGATGGAGGAGGGATTACTGTATTTTACCCGACCAAGGAACTTCCACTACAAAAATACAAGCATGAGTAACAAGAAGAAAAGTCAGAAAAAAACGGAAAAGAAACTTAAAGCTGTATCAAAGTCTGGACAGACTTCCGGCCTGAGTGCAAGTGCAAGGTATGGCCTCACGGAGACTGACCTGGAACAGGAATTCCTGGGACCCCACTCCATTGTATCGTCTCCAGCCGAGAGTGAAAATGGGAGAGAAGGTGCAAGTGATACAGGTCGCGATGGATCGCCGATTTCTGAGGATCATTCGAGACTAGAAAAGGCTCTGCAGGACATGCTCTCATCTACTCATCGCGAGCCTGCTGTAACAGGAGTTGCATTTCCACTCGTGGAGCACGAAAGCCGAAGCGACATGTCCGAACTGAAAGAGATGATCGCTACACTGGCCACTGCCATGGCTACGGCCATGAATGAGCTTAAGAAAGATAACAAGAATGATCTTAAGAAGGTGACAATTGAGCTCAAGAAGGATAACAAAGATAAGGAAACGCGTCTATTTAAACATTTTGACGTGAATTTTAAAGGCATGTTGGAGAAATTAGTGGAACACATTGAAGAAACTAATTCCAAACTGAAAATGCTTGACGACCATATTAATGACGTTTCAGATCAGCTGGAAGACGTTAAGCAGGGACTCACGGCTCGAGTGGAAACAGCGGAACAACTGGCATCTAACGCCGATGAAAAAGCCTCAGCTGCGAACTCGGAATGCAAAAAACTTGGAGACAGACTTGCAGCCCTGGAGGATGGGTGCAGAAGAAATAATATAAGAATTGAGGGTATACCTGAGAAACGAGAAAGCTCAAGCCAGTGAAATTTGCAGTAGAATTACTGTCTAAAAATAATTGGAGATGACTTTAAACTCGACATTGAGATAGCCACGGCTTATCGCACAAAGATACCAAGCGCCTTTAAACCTAGGTCTTTTATTGTCCGCTTCGAGCGACTACGATGTAAGCTTGATGTGATAGCACTTCTCAGACGCAAGCAAGAGATTATATTCGAAAATAATCTTATTCATATTTTTCCCGACTTCTCACCATCAACAGCTGCAAAACGCAGATCCTACATCGACATTAAAAAGTTGCTACGGAAAGCCGATATCAAATACAGCCTCTTGTATCCCGCCAAACTGAAAGTGGAAGTTCAAGATCAACATCATATTTTCTTAAGCAAAGAAGAAGCTGAAAAAGAACTAAAGAAGCTGTTTCCGACACTTTTTTGAAAGTTAATAAGGAGCCATATTCTATCAAGGCACGGGAAGGACCTATGATCTGCTCTCTGGATCCATGTTTAAAGAGACTGGTATTATAATTATACATCCCTTTTTTCTTTTTTTTTTTCTTTTCTTTATCTGGACTTTACATGTCTGTTTTAATCAGAGTTATAGAGTTATAGACGTGAGTGTGAAAATGTGGAAGTAATTAAAGTAGGATTCGTTTTTTTTTACTATACCTTAAAGTAGACTGTTTAACTTCATACCCTTGGTTTATTGCTTTTTCTGCTATTAATACTATTACCATTATACAATTACAGTAGGAATTACCAGGTTTATCCTAGACTAGTTTTTAAAATCATTCCCAGGGTTGTTTCTTTTTTTTTTTTTTTTTTTTTAATCTTAATATCTTAACTTAAAAGCACTGAAGATTATTTCAAGCTTAAATATTGTTAATGAGAACATTTTCGGCAGATAGTATTAAGAATTTAATTGCAAAAGATATCTCTGTTTAAATTCTGTAACGCCGCTGCAGGGGTGGGGTTTGTTTTGGACGTGCTCTGTCTCTTCGTATGTCAGAGGACTGGAACATCGCGAAGTGGGATCTAGCCTCATGTGGGGGAGGCAAAATGGGGGGGTGGGGGGATAAAGGGGGGAGAGAAGGAGAGCAGGTTTTATCTAATCTATTCTTGTAATTCTTATAATTATAAATATCAATGCAACAATAGGCTAAAATTCAATAACTCATGGGGAATCTTGAAACTAAGATTAAAACTGCCATATTACCAATTAAAACTATAAATGACATTAAAAACTCAGAATCAATGTCTCCATGATGGGACAGTTAACTTTGTGAGCTGGAATGTTAAAGGCCTGAATCACGAATTAAAGAGGAAGAAAGTATGCTCTCACCTAACAGGCTTAAACGCTAAAATAGTATTTCTACAGGAGACCCACTTACTAACCAAGGATCAGTTCAGATTACAAAAAGACTGGACTGGCCAAATGTTCCATTCTAGCTTTATAAAGAAAACTAGAGGGGTGGGAATTCTCATACATAGAACAGTTCCATTTGTAGCATCAGATGTAGTGTCGGACCCTGAAGGGAGATACGTGATGGTCATGGGCAACTTATATAACAGTAAAATGATTTTGATAAATGTTTATGCACCCAATGTTGATGATAAGGAATTCATGCAAAATCTATTTGCATCCATTCCCAATGTGAACACTCATAAAATTATAATGGCTGGGGACTTTAATTGTGTTTTAAATCCACTCTTAAATAGGACCCCTGTGACAGGGGGGACGACATCTAATACTGCAAAGATAATTACACAGTTTTTGAATGATCACAACTTATCAGACCCCTGGAGGTTTCTTAACCCAAACTCAAGAACATATTCATTCTACTCACCAGTGCATTATAGCTACTCAAGAATTGATTATTTTTTTATAGATAATAATTTCCTGCCTACAATTAAATCATGCAAATATGACACAATTGTTATCTCTGACCATGTCCCTCTAGTCTTGGAGCTAAAATCAATAAGCCCCTCATACTCACCTCGCAGATGGCGTCTTAACCCTCTTTTATTGGCAGACAAGAGCTGCACAGAATTTATATCCAAACAAATCAGCTTCTTCCTAGAGACAAACACGTCCACAGAGGTTTCTGCAGGAACACTCTGGGAAACTCTAAAGGCTTTCTTAAGAGGACAGATTATTTCATATCTTTCCCACAGAAATAAATTAGAAACCAAGAAAGTGTCAGAGCTAAGAAATGAAATTACTAGAATAGATGAAGAACAAGCCAGGCGTCCAAATGAAGTTCTCCACAGGAAAAGGCAGGCCCTACATACAGAACTTAACATCTTAACAACTAAAGAAACTGAACAACTTATTTATAACTCTAGACAGCATTACTATGAACACGGAGAAAAAGCTAATAAGCTTTTAGCTCAACAAATTCATAAACAAGAAGTTCACAATGCAATACTAGTAATCACCAACAAGAATGGAGAAGAAATCATCGACCATAATAAAATAATGCACACATTTAGAGATTACTATAAGTCTTTATATTCCATTGAGCCCAAATAAGACAACACACAATCTAATGCATTTCTGGATAATTCACAAATACCACAAATAGATGCTTTAAGTGCTGAGGAACTGGATAAACCTCTAACGCTAACAGAATTACTAGACGCTATAAAGTCACTACAAAGCGGGAAATCATCAGGCCCTGATGGTTACCCCGTAGAGTTTTATAAGAAATTCTCCACTCAGCTAGCTCCACTCTTATTGGCAACATTTACAGAAGCTAGAGACAACCAAATGCTACCTCAAACATTTCGACAAGCATTAATCACCGTCTTTCCTAAACAAAATAAGGACTTGTTACAATGTGCATCATATAGACCAATTTCACTCCTGAATAATGATGTTAAGATACTCTCAAAAATCCTAGCTATAAGGATGGAGAAAGTGCTGCCCTCGGTAATATCACAAGATCAAACTGGATTTATTAAAGGCCGACACCTATCTTCAAATCTCCAACTCTTGTTTAATGTTATATATTCACCAGCAAAATCAAACACCCCAGAGATATTACTATCATTAGACGCAGAAAAGGCATTTGACATGATCGAATGGAATTACCTTTTCACTGCATTGGAGAAATTTGGGTTTGGCCCGAATATTTGTGCTTGGATCAAACTACTGTATACCAATCCAGAAGCTTCAGTTTGTATTAATAACATTTGCTCAGACTACTTTAAACTAGAACGTGGTACCAGACAAGGATGTCCCTTGTCGCCACTGTTGTTTACAATCGCTATTGAACCACTGGCGGTTCACTGCCAAAATTCTTATCAGATAAAGGGGATCTATATGCAGATGATTTGGTCTTATTTATATCAGACCCAGAAAACACTGTCCCCGCTGTTTTAACAGCACTAACAGAATTTCAAAAGATATCTGGTCTCAGAATTAATCTGAATAAAAGTTTACTCTTTCCAGTGAATTCACAAGCATATAATATTAGATTAGACACCCTACCTTTTACCATAGTAGATCAGTTTAAATACCTAGGGGTAAATATCACAAGTATACATAAAGCTCTTTATCAACAAAATTTTGGCGTCTGTATGGAAAAAATTAAGCAAGACTTGCATAGATGGTCAACCCTTCATCTCACTCTAGCCGGAAGAATTAACATTGTTAAGATGAATATCCTTCCTAAACTTCTCTTTTTATTTCAAAACATTTCAATATATATCAATAAATCATTTTTTAAACAGTTAGATTCAATAATAACCTCATTCATTTGGTACTCAAAACACCCACGTATCCGAAGAGCGACCCTACAAAGACCTCAGGCAGAAGGTGGCATGGCTTTACCTAATTTTCAGTTTTATTACTGGGCAGCAAACATACAAGCCATAAAATCCTGGACACAAATAAATGAACATACACAGGCTTGGTCCGCAATAGAAGTAAAATCCTGTAGTACTTCTTTATATTCCCTGCTCTGCTCTCCAGTAAATGAAAGTTATCGCAAATATACTAATAACCCAATTGTGCTTTACTCACTCAGAATATGGAACCAAATTAGGAAGCATTTTAAGATGGAAAATCTTTTATCAGTGGCACCTCTGCAAGAGAACCACCTCTTTCAACCTTCGCAAGTAAATCCAGTTTTTAATACCTGGAAAAGTTTTGGATTAAAATGCTCAGAGATCTTTATATAGACAACATATTTACATCTTTTGAACAATTACGTTCAAAATTCAACCTCCCAGCTACACATTTCTTTTACTATCTTCAAATTAGAAATTTTGTTAAACAGAAATTGCCCGATTTCCCCCACCTTGCCCCCTCCACAATGCTGGAAAAAATACTGCTCAATTTCGAGGAAACAAACACTATTTCCACAATATATAAAATCTTATTAGAGTCCCTACCTTTTAAAGATCCAAGAGGACATTGGGAAGAAGATCTCTTAATCAATATATCAGAAAAGGAGTGGAAAGTAGCAAAGCAGAGGATTCACTCGAGTTCTATATGCGCAAAGCATAGAATTATTCAACTAAAAATTATATATCGAGCCCATCTGTCTCGCTTAAAACTGTCCAAAATGTTTCCAGGGCAGGATCCAACCTGCGAGTGCTGCAACCAAGCTCCTGCCTCACTGGGTCACATGTTTTGGGCCTGCACTAAACTAACATCATTTTGGACAAAAATTTTTAAGTGCCTCTCAGACAGCCTTGGTATCACAATCCTCCTAACCCATTAACAGCTGTGTTCGGTGTTCTTCCAGATGGACTTGAATTGGAGAAGTACAAGCAAACTGTGATTGCATTCACTACACTTTTGGCATGCAGACTTTTAAATTGGAAGAATCCTAATTCTCCTCTTATAAGTCAGTGGGAAACCGATGTTTTATATTATTTGAAATTGGAAAAAATCAAATTTTCAGTTAGAGGATCTGTACAACATTTTTTCAAAACATGGCAGGATTTAATCAATATTATTTTAGAATAAGAGAAATAACTATTATTGCATTTAACTCCCTTCTCCATCTCTTATTTACATAGATATTTACTTCTCCCTTTCTTCTGTTTAATGTTGCCTTATTAAAAAGCCTAAAGCAATTTTCCTTTAGCTAAGCTCTCCTTCTCAGGGGTGGGGTTTGATTAGTCTTCATATTTGTTGGGTTATAAATTGTATGTATGGAATGATTACAATGAAAATTAATAAAATAAAAATATAAAAAAAAAAGATTCAGAGAGCAGCCAATTGCTCTCATAGCAGATATTAAATCAATATTTTATCAAGTGAAAATTTCAGATGAAGACACTGATCTTCTTCATTTCCTGTGGTAGCCTGAAGGTAATCTAAACAATGGACTAGAGGAATGCAGGATAACAGTACATCTTTTTGGTGCTACTTCCTCACCAAGTTGTGCCTCTTACGCTTATGCTTTACAAATTTTTCTGAAGAAGCAGTTAACATTGTGCTTCACAATTTCTATGTTGAGGATTGTTTAAAGTCTGTTGCTACAAAAGAACAAGCCATAAAACCTTCAAAAGATCTTCAAGCCCTGTGTTCCAAGGGAGGGTTCCATCTAATAAAATGGATTAGTAATAGCAGAGCAGTCTTATTGTCCATTCCTAAGGAAGACAGGGAAATTGATCAGAAGGACTTAGACTTCCCAGTTGAAAGAGCCTTGGGTGTTCAATGGTGCACACAGACTGACAGTTTCAAGTTCCAAGTAAAGTTGCAAAATAAGCCCGCTACAAGATGTGGTATTCTGTCAGTGGTCAGTTCAATATATGATCCACTCGGATTTTTATCACCAGTTATATTGCCCGCTAAACCTATTTTAAGGGAAGTGTGTAAAGAGAAATATTGGAGGGACAAAAAAATGAAAGTTAAGTATGTCCAGCAATGGAAGAAATGGATGGATGATTTGCAGCTACTTGTGGATTACCATGTATACAGGTACTGTACATAAATCCAATTGGATTTAGTCATATAATGTCTGTACAAATGCATCATTTTGGAGATGCTTCATAAGATGGGTATGGCACTGTTTCTTATCTGCTCCTAACTAATAAAGAACATAAGAGACATTGTTTATTCCTAATGGGGAAATCAAGAGAGGCTCCACTGAAACCTATACCAAGGTTAGAACTTACAGCAGCTATGCTAGCAGTCAAACTAGATAAGATGCTAAAACAAGTACTGCAAATTCCACTGCAGGAGTCAACCTTTTGGACTGACAGCACCACTGTATTAAGGTACATTGCAAATGAAAGTGCATGCTACAAAACATTTGTTGCCAAAAGAGTTACACTGATAAGGGAGTACTCTCAGCCCTTGCAATGGAGGTACATTACATCTGCACAAACTCCAGCGGATCAGGCATCAAGTGGATTGACCATAGAAAACCTAATCAAAAGTAAGACATGGATTCAAATCTGCTACAACCAGAACACAAATGGCCAAAGAGACCAGATGAAGTGGACTTGCTTATTAATGGTGACCCAGAAATCAAAGGATGTATAGTAAGCACAACAAGTGCGGAAGAAAAAACTGAAATAGTTAAAAGATATAGACTATTACTCAGAATGGTTAAGCTTAAATAAATCAGTAGCGTGGTTCCTTCGGCTCAAAAAAAGTGCTACTGCATCTGAAAGAAGAGAGAAAGGCATTCCAATATAAGGTCAGTCAATCTGAACACAGCCCAGAAAGACAAAAAATACTAATCACAGAACATATGAAGGAATACAAATCAACAATGAAGCTAAAGCCACTGTCTCTGAAAGACTTGTCTAAAGCAGAAAAGGAACTTATTTGTCTAAGTCAATTTCAAGATTATCCAGAATAAATATAAAAGCTTTACACAAAAATCACCATATAAAGAAAAGTTAGCAAAACCTACAAACTTGACCCAGTCATACATGATCCTAAAAGTTGGAGGAAGACTCAAAAAAGCTGCTATGCCAGAACAGGCAAAACACCCTGCAATCATTAACAAGAATTCACATGTTGCTACTCTCATTTTGCAGCAAATTAATAAAGAAATTGGACATTGTGGGCATAATTACAAGATGCTAAACCCGTTAACTCATGGGTTAATAGTCAAGTCATCGAGACAATGCCAGACGCAAAAGGAGCAGTCAGAAGAGTTTGTATGCAAACCAAAACCAGCACACTGGACAGACCTGTGAACAAACTGTGCCTGCTCCAGGAAGCAGCAATTAATTGAAATGACTAATCTTAAATTTTGTATGCTTAATTTGTTTAGTTGTGCTTGTTGTGCATTAACATTTAAGTATAAGTTTACATTTAAGTTTTAAGTAATGTTAAAATAATTGATTTCTGCTCTTAGCATAAATAATTTGGAGCCAGATGTTTAAGAGCCATTTGCTAGTTAAACTATATTAAATGCTTGCCTAGTGTATAGTCTATGGGAGGTTCTTATAACCCCCACAAGTTGAATAGAATTGGTATATTATAACTACTTCTTACCCCTCTAACTATCGAATAGTCTCAGTCAGTGACCTTCCTTGCCGTGTGTAAGGCATGGTGAGCACACAGTTTTAAACCATGCCTTCCGTGCTCAATAGTATGAAAGTTAGCGTGCTCTATTAAATGTGCAGTGCTGTACGTTAGAACGTACTGAATACGAAATATATCATCTTTAAGTATTGAAAAATTGAAGTTTGACAAGAAAAGATAAGTTTATAGAAGAAACACCTTTTTCTCTTTTTTTTTTTGCTTTTTATTCTACGTGTGTAACATCTTTTTCTCTTTATTCTTGTGTGCTTATTTGCTTTGAATTTTCACTAAATCTTTTAAAATGAACTTTTGAATTTTTGGACTGAGAGATTTCTTTTGGCACACGTTTTACCCGTACTTGATTCTGCCTTACACACCCGCAGCTACAATTATTATTTGTGTCTCTGCTGTCATTACGGTAAAAATCTTTTTTTGGTACAGTAATTTATATGGTATTAATTTTCTTATTGGGGTCATCAGATTAAAAAGTTTTAAAACTTTGCATTTCAGCAATGATATCTCCTATTATCAGTTCTAAAAACAGCTATCATTGGTCATATGGTTTGAAACTGCATGACCCATTCTCTCCATTGAAAAAGAAGATCCCATAAATCAAGGATTTTGCCAAAAAGAAACCTAGAAATAAAAAAAATTTGACTAACGTGACTGCATAAATAGTGTTCCTATATGACTAACATTTATGAGAACAATAGTTTTAATTGTGATATTCAGATTATTAGATACAATACTACATAATACACAATACAATTTATTTTTATATAGCACAAAATCACACAAGAAGTGCTGTAATAACCTTTAACAGGCCCTGCCTTTTGACCCCTTTCCAGGTGCAGTGGGTGTAAAAAAAAACACAAGTAATCCTCAAAAGTACAGAGCAGAATATTAGATGTCAACATTAACATGAGAGTATGATTAACAAGAATTTTCTAGTTTATTTGAGTGATATTACAGCAACTTTTTTATAAACTGTAAATTATACCATGCGAAAAATAGAAATTAATTAATAATGAAAGTCTGCTTATTATTCCAAGAGCTAAGCATAAAAGAAGTGGTGAGGCAGCCTTTTGTTGTTATGCACCAAAAATCAGGAATACAAACAGAGCTGTGGAACATTTTAAAAAACTCCAAAAAGCCCTCTTTTTTATTTTGTGTTTAGATGTATTTTAGTTGTATTCCTAATATACTATATATAGTTAAAATTATTGAATTCTTCATAAATTTTCATGCATTATTAATCTCTTCTGTTCTCTGCTTTCCTTTCCAGTTTCTCTGCCACCACCACCTGATCGAGGCACTGTGCAGGCACCTGTGATGATAAAGGCAGGTGCCTCAGCTGTCCTTAGAACCTACTGCATTGAATCCTATGTAATAAAGCCTAGAAACACTGAAGAATAACTTAAGAACATATATGTAAGGTAGAATTCCCAGTGGGGACTGGGTGACCTTTTGGCCTTGGAAGCCCTGCAGATTTTGTTTTGCTTTTTCTTTCTTCTAGGCCATCTAACCTTATCATCGTATTCATCTTTAAAGACTTAGAATACAATATCTCTCTATTGTAAAAAAAAATCTTGGAAGGGAGACTAGGGAGACGAGACGTGATCTTCTCGGAACTTCTTGGAAGACAATTTGATGTCCCGCGAGAGACACTTTAACGTCACGCGAGACAAGTCAGTGAGACAACATTTAAAATAAGTTCACTGACATCTAACCTTGTTTTGGCAGACAAGCTTCATGTGCTCCCAGCTCTTAAAACAACGACAAGCAACAAGCAGAAGACGCAGCTTGCCAGCAGCAGCAAGCCATACAGATGATCCAACTGGTACTCCTTAACATGCATTCAGCCAAACCCACCCCCTTCACAACGCGAGCGGCAGAGACACGAAGTGGCAAAAGGACAGCTGCTGTACAGGCTTTTAAATGATCGATGCATAGCACGACAAGCAGAATACACAGCTCGCCAGCAGCAGCAACAGCAATAAGCCAGCAGATGATCCAACCGCTTCTCCTTAGCGTGCGTTCAGCCGCCCCCCCTTCAAAACGTAAGCAGCGTTATATGTCCTGCGAGTAAGAGATTTAACCACACCCGGGGCTGGAAATAAAGGACAAGTACAGTATTGTTTTTACAAAAGTTTTAAAGTAAAAGTGAAAATAATGCATATGTAACAATGAAACTAACAATCTCTTTAAATTGTATATCCGGTAAACCAAACCCAGGGGTAGGCAAGCGAAGCAAGCAGGGGGCAGAGCCCCTAGTATTATACAGTAATCCCTCCTCCATCACGGGGGTTGCGTTGCAGAACCCCCCATGAAAGGTGAAAATCCGCGAAGTAGAAACCATATGTTCATATGGTTCTTTTTATATATTTTAAGCCCTTATAAACTCTCCCACACTATTATAAACATTTCCCGCACAATTATACAGCATAAACCCTTTGTATTCTCTTAAATATTAGGTAAGATTCGTTGAAATTATGTATGTAAACACAGTTTATATACAGTAAAACCTAAATATTATTTGAAAGATATCGAGCGTCTCCGATATCACATATGTTACAGCCATTACGACAGACAGGCCACCAGCAATAAATACGTACAATGCAAGAAAAATTGTATACAGTAAAATGTGTGTACAGTGACACTAAACTATGTACATGTAATAAGTACTGTACATAGATAATTAATTATGGTTACTCACCAACAATGACATGACGACTTGTCCGATAACGATGAGTTTAATTTTACTGCACAACAGCTCTTCTAAAGGAGCCTCTTCAGGCGATTGTGTAGCATTGCCGTTGTTCTTCTTCTGGCAGTCTTCAATCCAAATCCCTAAAGCAGATTCCATCCAGACTACTGCCTTATCACGTCCACTTGCAACTCATTTTGCGCCCTGGTTAAAGTACACTGCGGCTGTAGATCTTATATGCTTTTCCTCCTTTTTAAATAAAAAGAATCGTGGACTCATGCCGTAATGGTGTCCTGCAGCAGTGTAGCTGTTCCCTTCCTTCAACATATCCAAAACTTTTACCTTTTCTGCAATCATTTGCATCTTCTGTTGGCGCTTGGACACGGCCCCTGAAGCAGTAGCAGGAGCACGTTAATGCTGAATGAGTGAGATGAGACTTCCTGGTTAATGCAGCACTCCGTCGCTGAGCCAATCAGCACACAGGAACTTTAACTGTGTGCTCTGATTAGGTCGCTTCTCAGTCATCCGCCAATAGTGTCCCTTGTATGAAATCAACTGGGCAGACCAACTGAGGAAGCATGTACCAGAAGTAAAAAGACCCATTGTCCGCAGAAACCCGCGAAGCAGCGAAAAATCCGCGTTATATATTTAGATATGCTTACATATAAAATCTGCGATAGAGTGGAGCCACGAAAGTCGAAGCGCGATGTAATGAGGGATTACTGTATAAGGATTCTACTTTTATCATCCTGGGTATGAAGTTAATCTGCATCTAGCCCTGCACGTAGGCCCTCCAACCTGAAGGGAATAACTTGGGGGTTGGTGGAAGAATTGGCACTCTAGCCACCATAAAAAACCTCACACTGTTCCATTCCATCTGAATTAATGTGGTGCTGAGGTATCACTCATTGCATGGCTGCACTCGGGTCCTAATCTGGGATCCTGAGGTGGTTTCTCATGTGGTGGGTGCAGCAATATGCTGTATCAGTGCGTGCTCCTAACCTCTTTCTACTTTTATACTAATTATTTATCTATGTCATGTAAGCTCATGTATTATTTATTTACTTAATAATTTAACTTGTTTTTCTTTTCTTGTAACTATTTCTTTGACATGAAAATGTGCTATAGAAGTACATGTTGCAGTTATAAATTGTTTTTAGAAATTCTGGCAAATCCTACAAATCTATAATAATAAAAGGCAAAGCCCTCACTGACTGACTCACTCACTGACTGACTGACTCACTCATCACTAATTGTCCAACTTCCCGTGTAGGTGGAAGGCTGAAATTTGGCAGGCTCATTCCTTACAGCTTACTTACAAAAGTTAGGCAGGTTTCATTTCGAAATTCAAAGCGTAACGGTCATAACTGGAACCTCTTTTTTGGCCATATACAGTAATGGACTGCAACTCACTGGCCGTGGGAGGCGGGGTTGCGGGGGTTGCGTATCGTGTCATCACGCCTCCCACGTAATCATGTGAACTGACTGTGAAGGAGAAAGGACGGCCTTATATGGTGTTTGTTTATAAAACAGCGGACAGGCGACGTCAGCGCAAGAGGCGAAGCCACAGTTTAAAAAGGTTTACTTTTCTTCTTAATAAAAATTTTAAAGCAGTACTTCACCACTGCGAAGCGCGGGTATTTTGATATATATCAAAATATATCGCGTCATTACGCCTCCCACGTAAGCACGTGAACTGACCCACTGCCGTTTGCAATGCCATATTCGCGAGATACAAGTTTAATGAGAAGACACGAGGTATAAACGACAGTCTGGATCACATTGTAACAGAGTTAATATTGCTGTAGCGAGAAACTTTAACTGCCGGGTCTTAGCTAACATTAAATAAACCCGTGGACATCACAACATCACACAAGAGACCGGCTCACGTGAAGTGACTGAACGCAGCAGGAGTGATCACTTCGATGAATCAAACCTGTTCAAAAAACACATTACACAATTGATAAGGTACGAAAACATAATGAAAAAAAGCACGGTATAAACCGTAACTTTAAGTTAAATTTATAGAAACGCTCCCGCTACCGTTTGCAATACCATATTAGCCCCTGCGAAGCACGGGGATTTTGCTATATATATTAAACTATTTCAACCATTCTATGATCTGCTTCTCGCAACTGAAAGAGGGCACCGTGGCAGAAGTTAGCTGGCTTGCTGACCAACCACAAGCGTTACCTGGTAGGTAACCACCCATACAATCAGATTGTGAATCAGACTATGAATGCCTGCAAAGTAATTACCCCGATCTACATGCTGTCAAATGAACGAACCACACGCCGTGGCACAACGTTAGGGGCTTCGCCTCTAGCGCTGACGTCCGAGGTTTAATTCCCGTAAGGAAGTACAGTGAGTGTGTACGCCTGATGAGCCCACAATTACGGCGAAACACGTGTCGCGTACTATGCATCTTCAAAGCACGGTGTAAACCGTAAGTTTAAATTGAGTTTATAGAAACGCTCCAGCTGCCGTTTGCAATACCATATTCGCGAGATACAAGTTTAATGAGAAGACACGAGGTATAAACGAGACTTTGTAACAGAGTTCAAATTGCTGGAGCGAGAAACTTTTAACTGCCGGGTCATGTCGCGTGTTCTCGAGTAGGTACACCAAAAAATGTATACCTTTATGCATGTAATGGGCAAACAAAAAATGTACTATACCCAAAAGCACTGCAGTAGTACTCAATGTATCTTTACTTCTTAAATTTTAATGTTTTACTGTTTAATAATTTATACGCTTCTTATATGTTGTTCAAATTCTTTTATCAAAATACCAGTAACAGCGCACTGCACGATAACGTGGAGTGAATACACTTCACATGACCATTCATGTTATTTATCCTCTTTCTCTGTACGTTTACCATTTGTTTGCTCAGAGGTTGATGCGCTTGCTGCTTAATGAGCAGCTCTTCACCCTAGCGTCCCGCTGCTTCTCTTCTTTCGTTGGCATCTTTTCCCGTTAAAACTGATTAAGTTAGTTTTTGTGTTGCAATAACTTAGTATGGTGCGCACAGCTGTGAGTTGATTCTACAATAAAATAAAATAAAGATAAAAAGAGTAATAAAATCATCACCCTGAAAGCGAATAGTACACGTGACGTAGTGTATGTGTACCAAATTTCAAGTCAATAGATGAAACGGTTTGTGAGCTACAGATGATTTAAAATCCTGGACAGACAAACGAATAGCCACGGTAGCGTATTATAGAAGAAAATTTTACTGTTTAATTTATATTTACATGCAATGTGCTTCTTATATATTACTTCATATTCTCATATGATAATGATGTTAATGTTGTTTATATTGATTTCTATGTTATTGTAAGTTCTCTTTATTTGTGGAAAAATAAATTTGGCAATTAACAAACTTATTTTATACATACTACATTTTATTTTTTTCTCTTGCACTCAGTGAGCGAAGCCACTGGGTAATCAGCTATATATATATATATATATATATATATATATATATATATATATATGTAGATATGTATATATATGTGTATATATATGTAGATATGTATATATATATATATATATGTGTATATATATATGTAGGTAGATAGATAGATAGATAGATAGATAGATAGATAGATAGATAGATAGATAGATAGATAGATAGATAGATAGATAGATAGATAGATAGATAGATAGATAGATAGATAGATAGATAGATACTTTATTAATCCCAATGGGATATTCACAAAGGCGAGTCTTGGCATGTAAAACTCCATGCCCACGTTGTAAAAGTAAGTGTGTCCAGGGAACGAATCCACATAAAATAAATTAATACGATAAAGTAATAAAGTAATAGGAGTGATCAATAAATAAAAATAGAAATAGAAAAATAAAAGTAAAAAATAAAAGTAGAAAAGTACACATACAGTCATACATGGAGCTGCTTAAAAGGCTGACACTCTTGGCGGCGCCGGATGTTAATTATGTACATATGTGTTGTGACAGACGACCGGCTATGGACTCCGGTCGTCACCCCCAGGCCGCTAGGAGGAGCCCTCCGGACAGCATATTTGTGCCCCGAGTTCCAGCAGGGCCTCATGGACTTTGTAGTGTTGTGACACAGCCCTGCTGGATACCTTGGGGGCCGCCAGGAGTCGCTGTAGGAGGGCTAGTGGGCTCTGGCATGCCCTATAACCCGGGAGTGCATCTCAGTCACGTGACTGGAAGAAGCGATGTGCTCCCGGGATGAAGAAAAGGACTGTTTGCCCTGACCCGGAAGGAAAACGGACTTGTGGGTTTGGCTTGGAGCCACTTCCGGGTCAGGGGATATAAAAGGACTATGGGTAAGCCCAGACACTGAGCTGAGCTGGGAGGAAGGGTGGCAAAGTGTCTGGGAGTGTGGAGGATTGATTATTGTTATTATTATTGAGTATTGTGGAGAGGAGGGTGCTTGGTGCACATTATTATTATATAATAAATAATAATTGGACTTTTATCTGGTGTCTGACGTCTAGTCTGAGGGTTCAAGGGGTCACGGAGACCTTTAATCAGTCACAATTGGCGTAGTCTCGGCAGGATTCTCTGGCCGTCGGATTTGGCGGAGGACCTGTATTTAAAAAAATTTTTTTGTGGACAGAACCCCAAGAAGACAGCGTCAGGACGCACGGAAAAGTTCACCATACTCCGTGGGCTGCGCTGATGAATCTCGCCTCATATCTGGTCGAGATGGGAAAAAAATCCGGAAAAAAGAAGGTACACACCGATTGGATGAAGACCGCGACCGACGCCGAGCTGACCTGGGCTTACCTGACTGGGTGAGAGGTGGACCGTGAGCCGATAAAGGCTGAACAAGCCCGAAGGGCACAACAGCAAGAACGCTGTCAGCAATCGGCCGCGCCGAAAGCCCTAATTGGACTAGGGACACCGCTGACAAATCTGGAGGTATGTGCCGGGAAAAAGCCCGAAGTTTCGGGCAGTTTTTCTTCCTATTTTGCAGAAACATACCTCCAGAGAGCGGACGGCACGTCAGATGCCTGCCACGTACCTCACCAAGATGGCCGCGGTACACAGAAGGCAGGCCAGGCTAGGAGTCGTCAATCTACCAGCCCATTCGAGGAAAACGACCACGTGACCTCGCGCGATGGAGGCTGGGATAGTGAAGGTCAACAACGGTCCTTTGGTGAGGTCAGTTTTCCCCCGACGGTTCAGAGCTCCCTGAAGGGGAAGGGGGCGGCGAGCGAAGCAGCGCCAACTTCACATAAAGAGAAAGAGGGGCTGGATGTGACTGAAGGATCTGCCATTAATGGAAAAAAGGCAGACCTCAGTCGGCTTGTTGCAGCCACCCGTCCCTCAGAAGACTCCATTTCCCAGAAGCCTCCGCGAAGCCCCGCAGAGCACGTGCCGACAACGGACGTGCACATTGGCTCTCGGCCGGTAGCAGCCCCCAGGCCGTCTAAAATGCGGGACTCAAATCCCCAGGTGCCTTCGCGAAGCCCAGCAGAGCACGTGCCAGGAGCGGACGTGCTCATTGGTTCCCGGTCGGCAGGTGATCATAATAAGGAAGTAGCCTTACTGCCGACCGAGACAAATAACTTTTTAAACTTAGCGGAGCTCGACGAATATCTCGAGCACCTAAATATTTTCTTCCAGGGACTACAAGAGTTAAGGAAGCGTGTGGAGGAGCTGGGAGCTACGGCCGAGGCGCCACTAAAGGGACTGCAGGGATTCCTACGGCGACTGGGGCGAGAAGCTCCTCCGGTGATCGATGCGGGAATACAGGTGAGTCCTGCCCGTATCGTATATAATAAGGGGACACAGTGTGATCCGGCACCGCGTTTAAAAAGTAGCGGCTGCCAAAGCACTGTGAACCCGACATTGGAGCGTGGTACCATGACTGATTGGCCGGGGGAGGAAGCGATCGTTCAGAGGCATGCGTGTGACGTGGCCTGCCGGAGCGAATCGCCACTCCAGACCCCGACTGATAAATTAAGGGGGTTGTCGCTCGTTACTGGAGGGGCGGAGGAAGTGCCAATCTCCCCGGTACAGCTGAATAGTGCTGTTACCCGGAGCGATACGGTACTAATGACGCCGCCTCCGAGTTTACATAGGACAACGGGCGTGCAAACAGCAAAGAGGCTCTCTCTTTTCCATAGAGAGCCTCACGCTGTACACAAGCCCCAGAGAAAGCAGGAGATCCCCGAATTAAAAAGAGGGTCTCCTGACATAGAAAAGAAACGGGCAAAGAGCAGCAAAGCGGCTGTTAACCCCTCCTTGGCGGAGGACAGGGTGGAGCTGACGGAATTCCCGAGGTGTTTCAGGTCTCGGGAAGAGAGGCCACCAGGAGGACGTCGGCGGTGCTACAACTGCCGGCAACCGGGCCATGTGTGGAGGAGTTGTCCCCGGAGGACAGGGGAGCGGTGGGATAGCAGATACACCGTTCCCCCAAGGTTCGCTGGGGGGTCTAGACAACAGAGCCACGGTCCGGATAAAGCGTTCTCCTGGAGGAAGACGTCCCTCGCGGGAATTAACGCTCCGCCCCACTGGTCGTCGCTAAGGGGGAGGGACTGTGACAGACGACCGGCTATGGACTCCGGTCGTCACCCCCAGGCCGCTAGGAGGAGCCCTCCGGACAGCATATTTTTGCCCCGAGTTCCAGCAGGGCCTCATGGACTTTGTAGTGTTGTGACACAGCCCTGCTGGATACCTTGGGGGCCGCCAGGAGTCGCTGTAGGAGGGCTAGTGGGCTCTGGCATGCCCTATAACCCGGGAGTGCATCTCAGTCACGTGACTGGAAGAAGCGATGTGCTCCCGGGATGAAGAAAAGGACTGTTTGCCCTGACCCGGAAGGAAAACGGACTTGTGGGTTTGGCTTGGAGCCACTTCCGGGTCAGGGGATATAAAAGGACTATGGGTAAGCCCAGACACTGAGCTGAGCTGGGAGGAAGGGTGGCAAAGTGTCTGGGAGTGTGGAGGATTGATTATTGTTATTATTATTGAGTATTGTGGAGAGGAGGGTGCTTGGTGCACATTATTATTATATAATAAATAATAATTGGACTTTTATCTGGTGTCTGACGTCTAGTCTGAGGGTTCAAGGGGTCACGGAGACCTTTAATCCATCACAGTGTATATATATATATATATATATATATATATATATATATATATATATATATATATATATATATATATGTGTGTGTGTATATATATGTACATATGTAGATATGTATATATATATGTAGATATGTAAATATATATGTATATATGTGTCTGTGTATATATATGTGTGTGTGTATGTATGTATGTGTGTATATATGTATCTATATATGTATATGTATGTGTGTATATGTATGTGTATATATATGTTTATGTGTATATATATATTTATATATATGTGGATGTCTATATGTATATATATATATGTATATATGTATATATATGTTTGTGTGTGTGTGTGTGTGTGTATATATATATATATATATATATATATATATATATATATATATATATATATATATATATATATATATATATATATATATATGACAGCAACACTCATAACAATGACAACACAATTACATTGACAATCATGTTACGTTATTTTTAAAGTGTTTCCTTTTCTTTTTCATAACCTCTTTAACACACTACTTCTCCGCTGCGAAGCGCGGGTATTTTGTTAGTACATAATATAAGTGTACAAATAATAACTACTTGAAGTGTTTATATCCTAAAGACATTGTCTTCCATGTTAAAACCTATAATTTTCACAATACATAGAATATGGACTTCATTCGGCTGCTCCTGTTAGGGGTTGCAACAGCAGATCATCTTTTTCCATATATTGCTCTCCTCTGCACCTTGCTCTGTAACACTCATCACCTCCATTCGGGGACCCGAAGTAAGGAGGGAGAAGACAGAGCTTGCGAGAGAGGAGTGGAGGCAGTTGAAGAGAAGTAAACAGGACTGAGCTTGTGGTTTGTGCCCGGTGTTATTCTGTGGTGCAATAAAAGTGTGTTTTTGGGACATCTGGAGTCCGTGTCTGTCTGTTGCTGGGCTAATCGTTCACACACCCAATGCAAATCTTAGCATCTTTAACTCTGCCACCTCCAGCTCTGTCTCCTGCTTTCTGGTCAGTGCCAAACATGGAAAAAATTAAATAGAAATCTTGATATGTGCTTTTAAAAGATTTAGAACTCAAATATCTAATAATGTATATTAATAATATTTTTTTTCACCATAATATTTGTGTAAATGTTGTGTGTTTGCCATGGATTGTGGTTGAAGAAACTGATGTTTAGAAACCCATTAAGAAAATATGTATACTACTAGCGAAAAGTTTTAGAACACCTGTTTTTCCAGTTTTTCTTCAAATTTAATCAGTTGAAATGCAATGAATGACCTAAATTGTAAAATGGTAAGCAGTAAACTGCCAGGGGTTTAAATTTAAAGTTTAGAAAGAAACTGAAAAATGGACATTGTTCCAACTCTGCTTTAAGACAGACAGAGGGTTTTTAAGTAATCAAAAGAAGTTTGGACACCTGTGCAAATTGTTTGCTTCAACTTGCAAGGCTTACTTTACTTTAATTGCTGCAGAGCATTTGTAGGTTGTAACCTATATTAGATGTATCCTGTAGAAGGCCCATTTGTAATATTCTGTAATTCCCTTTTTTATTAGTTTTTGCTAAGCTAAACTTTAAATTTAAATCTCTGGCAGTTTACTGCTTACCTTTTCACGATTTTAGGTCAATCATTGAATTTCAATTGATTAAATTTGAGGAAAAACTGGAAAAACTGAGGTGTTTTAAAATATTTGACCAGCATTTTATACTTCTGGATTTTTATAACGTTTATTACTCATAATGTCACCAAAATAAAACACTTCCTAATTAAACCATAAGTAATTTTTAATACTCATGTAGTCAGTATTGTATGACTTAACATGACTGTGATGGTGAAAATTCCAAACAGACAATGTTAGGTAATTTAGTTTTTAGTACAAATCAAAATTCAGGATTTCAAATTCCATACCTTCACTTTTCACAAAAGTCTTTGTGTTTTTACACGTTCCTCCGAGTGAGTCTGTGCCAGGTCAGGCGCTATACTGCGTCTACTTTCACAATATATACATACTGTGTATGGTTATTTTTCAGTGTCATTTGCAATCATAATGAAAAATTTCATGTTTTATTAAAAATAATATTTAATGTGTTTTATTCTTTTTGTTATTTATATTATGTGAAAATTTGTTGTCACATTGTCTTATTCAAGTTATTTTCTTCAAACATATAAATCTGTTAAACATATTTTACATAATTAAAGATTAGTCCAGTAATATATACAGCTGTTATAAGTATCCATCCATCCATCCACTTCCGCTTATCCGAGGTCGGGTCGCGGGGGCAGCAGCTTGAGAAGATACCCAGACTTCCCTCTCCCCGGCCACTTCTTCTAGCTCTTCTGTGGGAATCCCAAAGCGTTCCCAGACCAGCCGAGAGACATAGTCCCTCCAGCGTGTCCTGGGTCTTCCCCGGGGCCTCCTCCCGATTAGACGTGCCCGGAACACCTCACCAGGGAGGCGTCCAGGAGGCATCCTGATCAGATGCCCGAGCCACCTCATCTGACTCCTCTCGATGCAGAGGAGCAGCGGCTCTACTCTGAGCCCCTCCCGGATGACTGAGCTTCTCACCCTATCTTTAAGGAAAAGCCCAGACACCCTGCGGATGAAACTCATTTCAGCCGCTTGTATTCGCAAATCTCGTTCTTTCGGTCACTATCCATAGCTCATGACCATAGGTGAGGGTAAGAACATAGATCAACTGGTAAATTGAGAGCTTTGCCTTGCGGCTCAGCTCCTTTTTCACTACAACAGACTGATGCAGAGCCCGCATCACTGCGGATGCCGCACCGATCCGCCTGTCGATCTCACACTCCATTCTTCCCTCACTCGTGAACAAGATCCCGAGATACTTGAACTCCTCCACTTGAGGCAGGATCTCACTCCCAACCCTGAGAGGGCACTCCACCCTTTTCCGGCTGAGGACCATGATTTCGGATTTGGAGGTGCTGATTCCCATCCCAGCCACTTCACACTCAGCTGCGAACTGATCCAGAGAGAGCTGAAGATCATGGCCTGATGAAGCAAACAGGACAACATCATCTTCAAAAAGCAGTGACCCAATCCTGAGTCAACCAAACCGGACCCCATCAACGCCCTGGCTACGCCTAGAAATTCTGTCCATAAAAGTTATGAACAGAATCGGTGACAAAGGGCAGCCCTGGCGGAGTCCTACTCTCACAGGAAATGGGTTCGACTTACTGCCGGCAATGCAGACCAAGCTCTGACACCGATCGTACAGGGACCAAACAGCCCTTATCAGGGGTCTGGTACCCCATACTCTCGGAGTACCCCCCGCAGGATTCCCCGAGGGACACGGTCGAATGCCTTTTCCAAGTCCATAAACACATGTAGACTGGTTGGGCAAACTCCCATGCACCCTCCAGGACCCTGCTAAGGGTGTAGAGCTGGTCCACCGTTCTGCAACCAGTACGAAAACCACACTGTTCCTCCTGAATCCGAGGTTTGACTATCCGACGGACCCTCCTCTCCAGGACCCCCGAATAGACTTTTCCAGGAGGCTGAGGAGTGTGATCCCTCTGTAGCTGGAACACACCCTCCAGTCTCCTTTCTTAAAGAGTGGGACCACCACCCCAGTCTGCCAATCCAGAGGCATTGTCCCCGATGTCCATGCGATGTTGCAGAGGCGTGTTAACCAAGACAGCCCTACAACATCCAGAGCCTTGAGGAACTCCGTGCGTATCTCATCCGCCCCTGGGGCCCTGCCACCAAGGAGTTTTTTGACCACCTCGGTGACCTCAGTCCCAGATATGGGGGAGCCCACCTCTGAGTCCCCAGGCTCTGCTTCCTCATTGGAAGGCATGTTAGTGGGATTGAGGAGGTGTTCGAAGTACTCCCCACACCGACCCACAACGTCCCGAGTCGAGGGCAGCAGCGTACCATCCCCACCATATACAGTGTTGACACTGCACTGCTTCCCCCACCTGAGACGCCAGATGGTGGACCAGAATCTCCTCAAAGAAAGTCGTTCTCCATGGCCTCCCCAAACTCCTCCCACGCCCGAGTTTTTGCCTCAACAACCACCAAAGCCACATTCCGCTTGGCCTGCCGGTACCTATCAGCTGCCTCCAGAGTCCCACAGGACAAAAGGGTCCTGTAGGACTCCTTCTTCAGCTTGACGGCATCCCTCAATGCCGGTGTCCACGGGTTCAGGTATTGCCGCCACGACAGGCACCGACCACCTTACGGCCAGAGCTCCGGTCAGCCGCCTCAACAATAGAGGCACGGAACATGGCCCATTCGGACTCAATGTCCCCCACCTCCCTCGGGATGTGGTCGAAGTTCTGCTGGAGGTGGGAGTTGAAGCTACTTCTGACATGGGACTCTGTCAGACGTTCCCAGCAGACCCTCACAACACGTTTGGGCCTACCAGGACTGACCGGCATCCTCCCCCACCATCGAAGCCTACTCACCACCAGGTGGTGATCAGTTGACAGTTCCGGCACACTCTTCACCCGAGTGTCCAAGACATGTGGCCACAGGTCCTACGACACGACCACAAAGTCGTCGAACTGAGTGCCAAGTGCACATATGAACACTCCTATGCTTGAACATGGTATTTGTTATAGACAATCCGTGATGAGCACAGAAGTCCAATAACAAAACACCGCTCAAAAAGGGTGGGTACTCCAAACTGCTGTTCGGCGCATATGCGCAAACAACAGTTAGGACCCATTCCCCCCACCTGAAGGCGGAGGGAGGATACCCTCTCGTCCACCGTTGTAAACCCCAATGAACAGGCTCCAAGTTGGGGGGCAATAAGTATGCCCACACCCGCTCAGCGCCTCTCACCGGGGGCAACTCCAGAGTGGTAGAGAGTCCAGGCCCTCTCAAGAAAATTGGTTCCAAGCTCTGCGTCGAGGTGAGTCAGACTATATCTAGCCGGAACCTCTCAACCTCGTGCACTAGCTCAGGCTCCTTCCCCTTCAGAGAGGTGACATTCCACGTCCCAAGCTTTTATAAGTATAATACTACAAATTAAACACAGAAACCTAAAAGTACCAGAAGTTGGTAGTAATTTTAAGATTACTACTTTTCAGAAGTAAGAACTATATCTGAAACCATTGTTGATAAACGCACACCTCCACTTAAATGAAAGATTAACTGAGGCTGTCTCTAAGCAAGCAGCAGTTGTTTGGCTCTTTTTCACTTCAGATTGCCATGTTGTTTTCTCTCAGTTGTTGCAAATACTTTTTTGTGTTTTGGTTCTTGGCAATGCACTGTCTCTGCACATCGGTAGTCTAGTCTAATTCTATGCTTCATCCAAAATGCTTCTACTGGCTTTTTTGCCTGTTTCTCCAATTATTTGTCTGAGGATCCCATAATCCCAACAAACTAGACTGTGTTTTTATTCGCTTTGTCATATCTGCATAGTCTGCTGGCTGGCAGTAGCTGCTACATGCTATACTTCTGTGTAGTCAACCAACATTCTATTCATCTATGATGCATCCACATTTTTCACATATTCAATAAAATGCAGTTATTTCAGGAATTTGTGTGTTTTTTTCATCTTGTTTATTAATGTTATCCCTATTCCTGTGGTGCCAGTTTGTGTTTTTTATATGGTCACTGCTATCTGGCAACTACGGCCTTTGTACTTTGTATAGCCATGGCCATGTTGTTTACAGTTGCAATGCCTATTACCTGTTATCTGAAGTTGAGTGGAAAAGGTTAAGAACATGTGGGAGATAAGGACATGAAGAAATCATGGATAGTAGAGGGGAGGACAGGTCAGAGATGTGAAAGTAAATAGTCAGTGGTCTGGTTAAGGGAGATTGAAAAATAGGATGTTGTTTCCTTAAGAGGCATTAGCTCTCTGGAAATGTGTTCTTTTGAATTGCGGCGTTTTAATTTACTTGAATTTAAATAATTATAAATAAAAAAGGTATTATCCCCACCCCTCATGCAATATGATGGTTACAAGATTACACGAGAAGCATAAAAGATAATTTAGCTCTTTATTGACGGGTTCATGCTGTATTACAAACAGGAAGCTTACGACAGACATATCAAGCACGTGGGTATCTTGATCTACTCAGTCTTGCCATCTTTCGTTTGCCACGCTGAAAGGATTTTAACCGGACGGAAGACATAATCTTTTGCCTGGCCTCGGACGGAAGACATAATCTTCCGCCCGGCAGCTTCAAAGTGTTGGCCATAGTTCCATCCTTATATTCGGGTTGCTCCATGTGCAGGCTCCTTCTCTTGGATCCAAACAAGGACAGGAAAGGACTCAAACCCCACCTTCAAAAACACAGGAACAGCACAATGCCTACATACAGCTCCCATTCTCCCAACAAGGAAAGTGCGCCAACAGAGGACAGAAACATACCAGTCTGTCTCTAGGCTGACCACTCAATTCTCCAGCTGTCTCTCAGCCCTCCAGTCCTGTGCCTGGCTCGGCAATTCCAAATGAAGATGCGGTGCCCCTGTGTACCATACTTGGTCTGCCTGTATGAATGAGTCCATAACAGTGGGCACAGAGAACAGTGACATTAAACTTAAATAACAAAACATAGTATAACAGATGTGTAAAAGGGCAATTTTGTATGGCACTTTTATACATATGGAAATGGTGTGAGACATCTGAATTTGTATAAAAATACTGGAGAAGGGGAACTAATAAGTAAGAAATTAATACACCAACCACTGAATCTAATTTTTAACTTAACTTGTCCTAGAAAGTTCCAATTTATCCTGTCAATGGCCTTCACTTCATCAATTGTGAATAGTGCATAAGGACGAGGTAGAGATGGAACAGATTCAATAATATAAGAACAGTGATGGAAGATGGTCTGGATTTATTAGTTTCCTGATGGAACTTTAAATACAATTAGCAAGTGCTTTTGCCAACAATTTCATATAAGAATGTATGAGGAAGACAGGATGAAATCTAGGGAAGTTACAAGGGTGTTTGTTATGTTGCGTGCTATTAATTTCACAAACACACACAGACACTGACTTTTTCCGTATAGCGGAGTATCCGACCACACACTTCTTTATTGCCTTAACAAAAAGAAACTCTCTAGTATACACCACATATCCATTGCTTGGTGCCACCTACTGGTTACTATCGGCAATGTGAAACAGGTACTTTAATACAATACATAACATATCTCCTCCCTGCTAAGATTGATTGTCAATAACAAAGATATATATATATATATATATATATATATATAGGGCGGCACGGTGGCGCAGTGGGTAGCGCTGCTGCCTCGCAGTTGGGAGATCTGGGGACCTGGGTTCGATTCCCGGGTCCTCCCTGCGTGGAGTTTGCCTGTTCTCCCCGTGTCTGCGTGGGTTTTCTCCGGGCGCTCCGGTTTCCTCCCACATTCCAAAGACATGCAGGTTAGGTGGATTGGCGATTCTAAATTGGCCCTAGTGTGTGCTGGGTGTGTTTGTGTGTGTCCTGCGGTGGGTTGGCACCCTGCCCAGGATTGTTTCCTGCCTTGTGCCCTGTGTTGGCTGGGATTGGCTCCAGCAGACCCCCGTGACCCTGTGTTCGGATTCAGCGGGTTGGAAAATGGATGGATGGATGGATATATATATATTTTTTTTTTTTTTGTTGTTTTTTATATATATAACAAATGTATCTCAGAACTCTGAAAAAGAATATATCTCTGAACTTGAACAGTCACACATTTGTATGTTCTCCATCTCGGTGGGTGTTCACTCATCATGGTAGCGTAGTGGTGGTTTAGTGATCCTCACAGGATAATGTCTGACAGTCTCTGTTACCAGAGTATGCTCTGTGTTTTGTGAATCAGTGGACTTGGGTGTTTTCGGTGGTATATCTATCTCTGGAACTGGATCATTCTTGTCATGGTGAGATGTACTAGGGTGATGTGTGGTACTATTATCACTCTGGGGAAGTAACACCGGGGGGTCCACAGGAAGGTTCACTGCAGACTGCTGAAGCTCTGGATTGGGTCGTGTCAGCATCTGGTCCACATGGCGTTTCCATACTCCTTGTTGCCCCACATTAATCTTGTATGACACTGGTCCAGTCTTCTCCATGACAACACCTTGGGTCCACTTCTCCTCCCCCTTACTATAATCACGCACGAGGACAGGCTCTCCTAAATCAAACCGTCTGTCCTTGGAGTGTGGTTGGCGGCGCTCTTGTTGAGCATCTTGTGACCTGTGCACTACACCAGCAATATTGGGTTTCAGGAAATCCAGCCGTGATCGCAGCTTGCGTCCGAGGAACAACATAGCTGGTATCTCCTTTGTTGTTGCATGAGGGGTATTGCGGTATGTTAAAAGAAATGTATCCAGGCGTTGTTGCACAAGTGCTGTGCCTCTAGAAGATTTTAAGGAATGTTTGAATGTCTGCACGAAACGCTCGGCCAAGCCATTGGTGGCAGGATGGTACGGTGCTGAGCGGATATGTTTTACTCCGTTGGACTTCAAGAATGTACCAAACTCTTCAGAACAGAACTGAGGTCCGTTGTCGCTCACAAGGATGTGTGGAATGCCATATCGACTAAAAAGGCTCCTGAGCACCTGAATGGTCTTACCGGCTGTGGTGTTGTCCATAATATGTACCTCAGGCCACTTGGAATGTGCATCTATCACTATCAAGTACATATTTCCTTCAAATGGACCCACAAAGTCCACATGTATCCTTTCCCAGGGACTAGTGGGCCACATCCAAGGATGTAAAGTTGCTAGCCCGGGCTCTTTTTGCATACTCTGACAAGAGTGGCAGGATTTAGCTTGGAGCTCAATTTGAGAGTCGATGCCAGGCCACCATACATAACTGCGTGCCAAGCTTTTCATTCGCACTATACCTGGATGTGCTATATGGAGCTCTTTCAGAACCCGGGGACGCAGTTTTGGTGGAACAATCACTCTCACACCCCACAGGAGGCATCCCAGTTGTATTGTGAGATCATGCCGGCGCAGTAAGTAGGGTGCCATTTCTTCATCTGCATCCTTTGCAGCTGGAAAATGCCCAGTGGTGACCATTTACACAACACGAGATAAAATAGGGTCAGACATGGTGTGCCGTCTGATCTCGGTGTCACTAACTGGTAGAGTGTCCAACTGAGATGTGTAAAATATGTCTACTGCGCTTAGTTTCTCTTCGTGAGCATGGGGGATTGGTAAGCGTGAAAGACCATCAGCATTGGCATGTAATGCACCTTTCCGATATTGAATGCTGTAATCATGCGCAGACAGGAGGAGTGCCCAACGCTTCATTCGGGCGGCAGCCATTGAAGGCGTACTTTTCGATGGGCTCAAGATGGAGGTTAATGGGCGATGGTCCGTGAGCAGCGTGAACTTGTTACCATAGAGATAGTGGTGGAACTTGCGTACTCCAAAGACTATCGCTAGCGCCTCCCTCTCGATCTGAGCATAATTTTGTTCCGCTTTACTAAGAGATCGTGATGCATAGGCTATCGGTTTTTTCTTTGCCATCAGGCATGACGTGTGAGAGCACAGCTCCGACCCCATTAGGTGAAGCGTCGCACGCAAGTCGAAGGGGCAGTTCTGGATGATAATGAGTCAATACGTCCTGCGATACTAGGAGTAATTTAGCTTCCTGGAAAGCGGACTCACAGGCTGATGTCCAATGCCATCGCTTTTCCTTATTTAGCAGTTCATTCAGTGGTTTCAAGATAGTGGATAGGTCAGGGATGAAGCGTCCATAGTAGTTTAACATTCCCAGAAAAGAATGCAATTGACTAACCTCCTGTGGTGCTGGGGCCTCCACAATGGCACGCACCTTTTCTGGCGATTTGTGAAGTCCTGCTGCATCAATTATGTGACCCAAATATTCCACAGACTCCTGGAAGAACAAGCACTTCTCTTGCTTGAGATGCAGGCCATACTCCTCTAGCCTACCCAGAACTGTATCCAAAGTTTTGAGGTGGGTCTGCTCATCAGGGCCACTCACAAGGATGTCATCCAGGTAACAGTGAGTATACGGCAATCCAAGAAGCACTTGGTCCATAGCCTTCTCAAATAAAGCGGGTGATGACGCTACACCAAAGGGTAAGCGATTAAAACAGAATAGTCCTTTTTGCGTTAAGATAGTCAGCAGCTTCCTAGACTTCTCTTCCACCTCCATCTGTAGGTAGGCATTTGACAAGTCTAATTTACTAAAGCGTTGACCACCTGCTAGCGAGGCAAAAAGGTCCTCAATGCGTGGAATCGGGTATTTATCCACACAGAGAGCTGGGTTAAGTGTAACCTTGAAATCCCCACATAGTCTAATTGTGCCATCCTTTTTGCTTACGGGCACCACGGGTGTGGCCCAGTAACTGTGCTCCACTGGTGAGATCACCCCAAGCGCAGTCAAGGGTTTTAATTCGGCCTCCACTCGAGGTCGAAGAGCATAAGGGACGTTCCGTGGTGGACAGAATTTGGGTGCACTGTTAGGTCTGAGAGTCAGTCTGGCCTTAATTCCTTTCATTGTGCCTAGCTTTTTAGAGAAAACAGCTGAGTGTCTCTTTAACACAGACTCCAAGTTTTCTTTTTTTCTTTGCTCAATGGCATGCACCATCTTTAAGTCTTTCCAGTTCAGTTTAATAACTCTCAGCCATTCTCTACCAAACAGTGGGGGTGCATCTACTTTCACTACATCAAAGGCAACTTAGCACATTGATTATTTAATTTGACCTGCACTTTGATAACCCCTTCTGGTGCCAGTGGCTCCCCAGTGTATATCTTTAGCATGATATCCGTGGGTTGCAGAGCCACTTGGCTCAGTGTGCTTCTGTACTGCTCCCAAGGAATCAAAGACACTGCAGCTCCAGTATCCAATTCCATTTCCATTTTCTTCCCATTTACTATAGGCAGCACGGAAATTCGTGAATATTTGCCTTTTTGAGACAAAGAATACAGTCCTAACTCATTGTCAGTATCAGATTTATTTTCTTCACTCTCACTTTCATCTTTCTCGGCCTCAACCTGATGAATTCTCTTCTTATTAGTTTGCATCCTTCTCTTAATGGCATTATCCTTTCGTGTAAGATCTCCCTCTTTCCATTTCTTTCCTCCGTTCTGATAGCTTTTGGTTTTGTTCCTACACATGTTCTTAGTGTGGCCTTTTTTTCCACACTGGTGGCAGTCACGGTCTTTATACCAACAATCCTCATCAGTATGATTCATTTTCCCGCAACAGCGGCATTTGTCACAGTTTTTAGAAAGCACCACATTCACTTTAAGGGAAGCATTTAACTGCTGCACGTCGCGCGCTGCCGTCTCCGCGGAAACTGCGTAATCCACTGCTTTCTGAAACGTGAGATCTTTCTCCGTCAACAGGCGCTTCTGAACAGTTTCAGACTTTAGTCCACAAACAAACCTGTCTCGTAGTGCGTCTTCCAAATATGCACCAAACTCACAATGTTCTGAAAGACTTTTCAGCATCGCTACGTACTGTGCTATCATTTCCCCTTCCCCCTGATTACGCTTGTGGAACCGATATCTTTCTGCTATCACAAGTGGTTTCGGGGAGAAATGGGCTTGTAAAACTTCCACAACACGGTGATACTCCATCTCTCCTGGCTTCGTAGGTGCTACCAAACTGCGTAGTAGTCCGTACGTTTTAGGTCCCATTACACTAAACAACACAGGCAATTTCTTTGCGGCCGTAATGTCATTAGCCAGTATGTAATGTTCAAAACGTTCAATATACGTCGTCCATTGCTCACCAGCGTCCTCGAAGGGATCCATCCGTGCGATTACTCCAGCCATGTCGTCGGCACCTTGCACTCCACGTTAGACTCAGCGGTGGAAAAAGAGGCTCCTTTAAGTCTAAACCAGCTCACTAGCTAGCCAATACACAGCGCGGTCGGTTCTTTCGTTGACACAATTCGTCGCCAATTTATGTTATGTTGCATGCTATTAATTTCACAAACACACACAGACACTGACTTTTTCCGTATAGCGGAGTATCCGACCACACACTTCTTTATTGCCTTAACAAAAAGAAACTCTCTAGTATACACCACATATCCATTGCTTGGTGCCACCTAATGGTTACTATCGGCAATGTGAAACAGGTACTTTAATACAATACATAACAGTGTTTCTATTGTTTAGAAAGTAATGTGAGCAAGGTTTGTTTAAATGATGGATGTCATTTTCCCACAGCCTATGTTGCTCATTAATGATTCATAAAATATTGAATGTTGAATCCTAAGTACTAAACAAACAGTCAATATATCAAGGAATTTTCCGAATTATATGATGTTAAAAGTGGTATCATTCAGTGATCAGTGCAGGAGCTGCTGGTCTTTTTAATATACATAAAGAATACGGAAAAGAATATACTTAATAAGCTGCTTAAGTTTGCAGATAATACCAAACAAGATGTAGAATCAGCTAAATTGCTACAGAAGGACATGGATAGCATACAGGCTTGGGAAGATGTGTGGCAGATGTAATTTATTTTACTGTGCTGTGTACTGTGTTCAGTTTTGGTCTGCATATTACAAAAAAAAAACATAGCAGCACTGGAGAAAGTCCAGGAAAAGTGACTACGCTGATTTTGGGATTAAGAAGTGTATGCTATGAGAACAGAGTGAAAGAGCTGAATGTTTTTAGTTTAACGAATGTGGCACGCAGCTGGGGGTGGTACCCAGCCAGGACGCCCAGGAGGACTGGAGAAGGGCTTGTGCCTCCTCCAGACCACGAGGGGGCGACCGCCCTGGTTGCTTTGGGGGCCACGGGTACTGAGCTTTGAAGCTCAACCCTGTAAGGGCCCATGGTCACCGCCAGGGGGCGCCCGGATGCCTTGGCAGCCCTGGAAACTCAGCACTTCCGCCACACCCGGAAGTGCTGGGGGGAAGAGAAGCAGGGACACCCGGAGTGCTTCCGGGGTTGCAGCCGGCACTTCCGCCACACTGGGGAGTGTCGGTGGAAGATTGCTGGGAAACACCTGAAGCACATCCGGGTGCTTATAAAAGGGGCCGCCTCCCTTCATTCAGGGCTGGAGTCGGGTGGAAGAGGACGAGGTCTGGGAGAGGAAAGAGGTGGCCTGAAGAGAGGAAAGGCAGTGTGTGTTTGCCTGGACTTGTGGGGTGATTGGTGCTGTGGCACTGAGTTGTGCTTCACTTGAATTGTAAATAAACGTGTGTTGGACTTAAAACGATGTCCGTCTGTCTGTGTCTGGGCTGCTTCCCACACGAAACAAAGATTAAGAAGTGGCATAATTGAAGTGTTTATACATATAAAAGAAATAAGTACAGTAGATCACAGTTGTTACTTTAAAATAAATGTTGCATAATGAATATGGTGACACAGTTGAAAACTTGTTAAGGGCAGATGTTACATAAATGTTAGAAAATTTTCTTTACACAAAGAGCCATAGACATATTGAATAAACTACAAAGTAGTGGAGAGTAGGATTTTAGGGAGCTTCAGATCTTGACTTGATGTTATCTTTGACAATCTAGAGCAGGCATGTCAAACACGCGGCCCGCAACAAGAAATCCGCATGACAGATCCTAGTTAGCACTGAACTTGTACAAAATGATTACTATCGTTTGTGATTGAATCATTCTGCATCTTCGGTGTTACTTATTGACTTTTCTTACTTCTGCCTTCTGACAAAAGCGTGTTTTCCCATGGCATTACGGTACCGGAAACATCATCTGCTAGTATAGCCACGAGCCTTGACCAAAGTTAATGAGCCGCAGCGTCACAACTGAAGTGCTAGGCTGCAGCAGCAGGCAGCAGGGGCGGCCTTAGGCATGTGCAAACAGTGCCGTCAAATCCCAGGGACTGCCACGCCAATATATATATTGAATATAAAACAGAAAGAGAAAATAACGACACAGCTGACGGCAATGTGGCTGAAAAACATTGTGTTTCTTGTTAATTAGTACGCTGTATTTACAAATGTTGCTAGAGTCGGAGCAGTAAGCTATATGTAGTATTATAACGTTCTGCCGTAATGAAAATATTATGGGCCGCCACTTGGTTTACAAGTTACGGACACGCGTATATAGAAGCGTGTCATGAGCACGAGACGGCTATGCAGTGTCCGCAACGGATGTAGCCATCCGCCGTGCATAACATACAGTATTGACATTGCCAGGCGAAGGGGCCACCGATTCTTTCTCTGCCCAGGGCTGCCATGAGCCGCCCCTGTTAAGGCTACACTACTGACTGGGCTGCTGAGACTGGCCACTGGGCAGAACTGACCATCACGAGTAGAAATAGCCCGCATATTTTCACGTTTTTTTGCTCTAGTTTCATGTAATTTTGTGCTAGTATTGTAACGAACAGTTAGTGCAGACTACAGCTGAAGATCTGAAGTTGACGCGAGAAGTTGGTGAGTTGTTTATTAACATATTTTTGTGATTTTGAGTTTGTAAAATTATTGTAGGTCAGGTGGCTTTTTGCATATCGCGTTATTTTACAATATAAACTTTGAAGTCAACTTAGTAAAGTAAAATTTGATTTTTGAAAGATTTGTTTTCCAACTTGAATTACTGAGCAATGAATTCAGTGAGCATTTTCAAGATTTCAGTTCACACAAACAGGGCATTGCGCTGTTCTCTTACAACGTTGAGAATGCGCCTGAGAATATCCAAATGGAATTGATTGATTGATTTCTGAAGGCAAAATACAACGAAGTTGGTGTGCCAGGCTTGTATGCTTACCTGCCACCCTCGTATGTGCAGATCCGTAAGTTGGCATCAAGAGTACTGTCAATGTTCGGAAGCACTTACCTTTGTGAGCAATTGTTTTCATTAATGAAAGTTACCAAAACCCCACATCGCTCAAGACTTACCGTCGAGCATCTTTCATCCCTCATAAAAGTTGCAGCTGCACAAGATTTCCAGCCTGATATTGACTAACTGGTTACTAACAAGAGATGCCAAGTGTCGGGACAAAAGAAATAAATCTCACACTGTAAGGCTACTATATAAGCAATGAATATAATATAATGAATATAATATAATAAAGACCTAGCTAAGAGGCTAAGACTCTAATTCTACACTGTTGTATGGAGACTGTATGGAAATAAATTGCTATTCTTTAAACTTTAAACTTTAAGTGTTACATTTTTTAAAGTTTTCAGTATTGGAAAGAAAGCTACAGTAACTTTGTATAATAGTATAATAGTATTTGTTACAGTGCGGCCCGATGACACACGTATGGCAGTCAAAGCGGCCCACCAATAGTAGTGAGTTTGACATGCCTGATCTAGAGGAATAGGATAAGCTTATTGAAATGAAAGGCCTGTTCCCATCACACCTTTTCTAATGTTCTAATCCATAGCCAAAAGTTCAATAACTGTGATAACTAACCAAAATACTTTACTTTAGAATATTTACTATCAGTGGGTTGGCACCCTGCCCGGGATTGGTTCCTGCCTTGTGCCCTGTGTTGGCTGGGATTGGCTCCAGCAGACCCCCGTGACCCTGTGTTCGGATTCAGCGGGTTGGAAAATGGATGGATGGATATTTACTATCAGGGGCAGCCTGGAATTCTACAGCTCTACAAAGGTGACATCATGCATTATTGTCATCCTAGCATATGAACCAGGCTAGTAACTGTAAAAAACTTAAAACACAGAAAAAAAAAATTGTATCTTGTAATAAACAAATTAAGATGTGTCTAATTCAAAGTCACTCCAAAAGTAAAAAATAATAACAGAAACAAGTTTTCAACTCAAAAAATTATAACAGGAAAGAAATCTATGCAAAATTTCTGAAGGAAAATATAAGAATGAAAAACAATATATGATAATAACACGTTTGAATCATTTCCAGTATATTCTGCCACACTTGATAAGGTACATTTTTTAAGAAAATGGACCAGATGATGGGAAAGGCAAAAACCATAGCAGTTAAATAAAACAAGAGATCAATACAAAAAAATCAAACGATCGTGCACCCAAGCCTCAGTGCTAACCCAAACTGAAAATCCATTAGCACAAGCAAAAGACATAGGCCGATACCTTTTCAAAGTATCCACAACTGTGGACAACCTGGAAGCTCATGACACTGAACTTTATACTGTTGCAGTGTTGATGTTACACATTTCACACTTATAGTTGTCATATAGTGACAAGCAGGAAGGCAACTACAAGTCTTTTCTTGTAACTATTTCTTTGACATCTTGTAAAACACTTTCAGCTACATTCTGTGTATGAAAATGTGCTATAGAAATGCATATTGGTGTAAATTGTTTTTAAAAATTATGGTAAGTCTTTCATATACACAATGCAAGTGTAGGAATAATTACCACTTGCAATGTTCATATGCTAAAGACATTGTCTTCCCCGTTAAAACCTATCATTTTCACAATACATAGAATATGGTCTACATTACTGAAATCAGAAAATCATTCATGGAAAAAATTAAATTGAATTATGATATGTGGCAGCATCCATGGAGAAACAAAATAGTGCATATTAAAATAAAAACAAATGTGAACAATTTTTAACCATGCCAAAATGAATTTAATAATAATAATAATTATCCATCCATTTCCCAACCCGCTGAATCCAAACACAGGGTCACAGGGGTCTGCTGGAGCCAATCCCAGCCAACACAGGGCACAAGGCAGGGAACCAATCCCAGGCAGGGCGCCAACCCACCGCAGGGCACACACACATACCCACACACCAAGCACACACTAGGGCCAATTTAAAATCGCCAATCGACCTAACCTGCATGTCTTTGGACTGTGGGAGGAAACCGGAGCACCCAGAGGAAACCCACGCAGACACGGGGAGAACATACAAACTCCACGCAGGGAGGACCCGATAATAAGAATTATTATTATTATAATTATAATAATGATGATAATACATTTTGATTCTATAGCACCATTCCCATGTGTTTCATAGAGTCTCAGAAAGAACAGCAGGGTAAATTTAAGACTGGATACAAATAATATCCGTATATAACACTAAAAGCAGGTAAATACATGATATACTGTACAAAGCTTAAATAGAATAAAATATAAAATCAGATAGAATACTAAATTCAGTACTGGAAGAAACCTCAATAAATTACATAATTCGTGATATAACACACACAAATAATCCTGAGCATCTGAACAGAAAAGTAAACTGAAAAAAGGGGCAGAATGTCAGGTTAAGTTAAACCACATCCCGAACAAATGAGTTTTAACTTTCTTTTTAACACTAGAATTACCAGAGCCTACGAAAAAACTCGTAGATCCGGCCCACCTTAAATCGCTTCTTAAAACCTTTCTCACCTCTCCGCCAGCGTCTTTTGTCATCTAAATGTACTGATAAAGACATGCTGCCAGCAGCCGGCTATTCCATCCCCCCAACGACTTATAACGTAAACAAGCTTTTCCCAGCTAATGCCTTGATTGATTATCTGGGAGTGAAGTGGAGTTTTAGAGTAGAAATAATAAGATTGTTATTTGGAACACACGCATTTCATATGTGTTGCATTTCTACAGTAATCTGTGTAAACACATTGTTAAAACAGAAACGGTTTACAATATTCTAGTAGCAAATGACAAAATGTAGGCATAAACTATATAATGTATGAAGCCTGAAGTCCAAATATCAAAGAAACACTTTCACAAAAGGTACAAAAAAAAGCCACCACCAAAAAAACCCGTCTTAGTGTGAGACATTGACATGACTTTACTATCACTGCCTCCGTGGTGTGACAGTATCAGTCGCTTGCTGGGAATCAGAAGGTCATGAGTTCGATCCTGCACAACTCCCTTTTGAGAAGTGTTCTTGTTTTCACTATTTTAGAATAAAATGATACATTTGATTTCAGTCTGTAACAGCCAGTGTAATTTATGATATTTGTAAAGGTTAGCTTTATTTTTTTAAAATTCACTTTTCATTGTCTCAGTCGCGTTCAGGATCCATCCCTACCGCCCCCCACCTGACACTGCTGTTTTTACATAAAGATGCGCTATAGTTCTGCAGTGTATCACGATACATACGACCGCCTGTTTTTTTCCCCCAGTATTGCCAGTCCCCACGTGTTGCTGTATGCTGTTTCTTTTGTACTCCAGGACATGCAGAGGAAAGCATAGTAAAGAGCAGTAACTTCAGCGCAATATGCAATCATCAGACACTCCCCATCTGATGCTGTTTTCACATAAAGACGCGCTAAAGCTCTGCAGTATACTTGTGACTGCATTGTCGTACCAATGCTTGCGAAATGAAGTGTCTGCATGCACTTTTCGTGGAATTATACGTGTATTTTTTGAGCATGCCCATGTAGCTCAAACACAGGAACATATGTTGATGTAAAAGTATAACAAAACAAGTGCACTTTTATTCAAGACTATAACCGAAGAAAAAAGAAAGCAAGTTACAGTAGGTGGAATGCTAAGAACTGCTGATTTCCATTCTGTGCTATATAACTGTTAACATTTGAATCTGATGATTGCATATAGCGCTGTCTGATTTAGTGTGCACAAGAACATGCAGGTGGCCAGTTGCTGAGTGCTACAACGCACATTTTAAAAAAAGAAAGAGACAAATATATGTGACGTTTTGAAGAAATCATTTTATGACGCGAATAGTACCAATCAGAAAACATCGTCGAAGTAATGCAATATTATTTGAAAACGAACAGCGTCAGGTTGGGTGTGAAGTTATACTGGCGCTATTTGAGTCAGATCAGAAGCTGAATAAGCTGAAAAAGCTCCTGTATCTGACTCTAAGTAAAAAAGCATGAATTAATCAACAGAAATAACCGCGATTGACATTTTAAAGTTAACGATTTACAGTGCATACCAATTTATTAATTCAATGTCCGTTTGAGGAAAAAAAAAACACTTTCTTCAAAGCTGGGAATCGAACTCGCGTCTGTGTGGCACAGTAAGGCAGTGGTGCTCCAAGTCAGCAAACCGTCCTTATAACTTATTTTTTCAAGATCCATAACACACAGACAGACAGAGCACTGCGTAATACAGAGACAGACAGGCAGAGATATACAAATAAACAGGGAAGGCACATGTACTGAAAGAAAAAAAAAATCAACGTGCGTTGTTTCTGCAGCACTGAATAAGCTCACCCGCTCTAACATCACCCCTCCCCCGATCTGACTCTCTAAGTAACAGCGCAAGTACAGACACAAATCAAGTGCATGTGTGTACTGTATAATATTAACAAAAAGAGCAGCTTACTACTGAAAACGGCAAATATAGGAGTGAGTGGGGATCGAACCAGGACTCTTGATTACACTTGGTTTGCGTCTGTACTTGCGCTGTTACTTAAAGAGCCAGATCGGGGGAGGGGTGATGTTAGAGCAGGTGAGCTTATTCAGTGCTGCAGAAACAACGCGCATGTTGATTTTTTTTCTTTCAGTACATGTGCCTTCCCTGTTTGTTTGTATATCTCTGCCTGTCTGTCTCTGTATTACGCAGTGCTCTGTCTGTCTGTGTGTTATGGATCTTGAAAAAAATAAGTTATAAGGACAGTTGTTCATGTTAATTGCAGTCTCAATTGTTAAAAAAATATTTTAAAAGGAGCATCCCACATGAAAATATAACGATCTCATTAACTGACAGTGCATACCAATTTACAAATTTTATGTCCGTTTGAGGTTAAAAAGAAAAAAAAGATGTAACACTTTATCCCTAGCGGGGAATTGAACTCATGTTTGTGAGGCAGAGAAAAGCTACTCGATCTGAGAGGCAAATCTTAGCACGCTACGCCACGGAAGCTGTCATAGGATGTGTGAAGCTTTTGTGGAAGTGTTAATTTGATCTTAGGAACTCAGGCTTTACACATTCCATAGTTTATGCCTACATTTTTTAACATTTATTACTAAAATATGAAAAAGTTTCTGTTTTAGCAATGTGTTTACACAGATTACAGTAGAAACGGAACACGCATGAAATGCATGTATTCCAAATAGCGGTCTATTATTTCTATTCTAAAACTCCAGCAGTTCAGTCACTCCCAGGTAATCAAACAAGGCATGAGCTGGGAAAACTTAGTGAACGTTCTGCGACGGTGGGGGATGGAATAGCCGGCTGCTCGCTGCTCCTCTTAATCGGCACATTTAGAAGACAAAAGAGAGGTGAGAACGGTTTTAAGGTGGGCCGGATCTACGAGTTTTTTCGTAGACTCTGGTAATTCTAGTGTTAAAGAATGTATTGATTCTCATGATCTGATTAATTTAGGGAGGTCATTCCAAAGTCTAGGCTCTATAGAGCTGAAAGCCCTCTCACCCAAAGAGTGCGGGTTAGTATGGGGCACAACAAGATTGACATACTCAGTGGTCCTTTGTGAGCGAACAGAAGCATAGTGATGAAGATGGTCACTAATGCAGTCTGGTGCAAGGCCATTTAAAGCTTTATAGATTATTAATAAAATTTAAGCAGGATAGGTGTTATGTACTCGCTGTTGTTGGTCTGTGTAAGGACTCTTGCAGCGGAGTTTTGAATTTGCAGATGTGATAGAAAATTTTTTATATAGCCTATGTGGGTGGAATAAGAAAAGGAGGAATCAAAAATTACATCAAGATTCCTTATGGTAGAAAAAGGTCTGATGAGAAGATCGCCAAGAGTGAATGAAGGAGCTTATTGCTTTAAATTAGTTTCCCTAAAAGCCTGCAAAAATTTTTGTTTTCCGTGATCACCCTATTTTTCCTGACATATGCGAGGAAAGTCATATTTCCTTATCACCTCACCAATTGCCCACCGATAACTGCTTTTCCTTTGCTAATGTGTCAATTAGCGACACACAGCCTGCACTCATCCATCTCTAATTCAGCCAGTTCTATTCATCCCTCTCTATTTATTACTGCATTAAAGATTTTATCTAGCAATGAGTTGTAAGGAATTATGTAAGTAATGATATATCATTATTTGAAATAAATACATTTCATGCGTGTTCTGTGTCTACAATGATCTGTGTAAATGTACAACGAAATAAGAAATGTTAGGTCTTGTACACACAAAGCTACTCATGCTTTTATTTTTTCTCGCCTCGATTAGTGCAACTCGCTGTATTCTGGGATTAACAAATCTCTGATACACAGGTTACAGCTGGTCCAAAATGCTGCAGCTCGCTTTCTGGTTGGGGCAAGAGAGTATGACTCTGTTTCTCCTATTTTAGCTTCTTTACACTGGCTTCCTGTCAGTTTTCGAATTGATTTTAAAATCTTGCTGCTAGTTTTTAAATCTTTACATGGGCTTGCTCCTGCATATTTATCTGAACTGTGTGTTTTACACCAGCCATCCAGAGTGCTTAGATATTCTGATCAGTTGTCTCTTGTTGTCCCTCGTACCAAGTGTACAATCAAGGGGGACAGGGCCTTTGCAGCTGCTGTGCCTCGCCTGTGGAACTCTTTACCTCATCATATAAAGGAGTCGTCTACAATTGAACTGTTTAAAACAAGATTAAAAACTCATTTCTATTCACTTGCATTCCGTGACCTTCAGTAATACTGATGGTTTCCTCTGTGATTATATAACATTACTTCTATTTATTATGTATCTTATTTTATGTTCATATATTTTATTTCTATTTATGTTTTATGTTAATTGTTTTGTTTTTCTTTTATTCTATAATTGTAAAGCACTTTGGCCACCGCATTACTATGTTGTTTTAAATGTGCTATATAAATAAATTGACATTGACATTGACAAATCAAATATATATTTATTATAGTAAATGTATCCACTTGAATGTGAGTTTTTACTTTTGTGACAATCGCACTTATATGACGTCAATGTAAGTACAATGGCACACAGACATAAATTGTCATTTAGCATTAACTTTTACATGTAACAAATTTACACAGAGTGTTACTCAAAATAAATGTATTTATTATATCAAATGTATCTCCTTGAATGTGAAACACACTCACACATGTATGAAAATGTCTTTATTTGAAAACGGTATTTGGACTTCACAGTCTGTACACATACACACCAAAATGTCATTTGAACAATTTTTTTTATAATATGGCACTAATGTACCCCCCAAAAAAACATACAGAGCATGCCAGAAAGTAATGTATGAGAATAAATGCTATTTTATTCTATTCTATTGAAATGTCTCTATGAGTTGATGACATTTATATCCATTCTTTTCACAAGAGCAGTGATGACCACAGTTGGTGCCACGGTTGATGCCTGGTCTAGACTATTCGTTGTACCAGCAATCAAAGATATGATGCCCCATGTCTGCTATCAAACTGTCATGGGGAATTTGTGCTTTGACAACAAGGACACCCATGCAGAACATGTGAAAAACAACAGATTTGCTGCCATTTTGGACATCTGGAAACATTTTGTTCAGAACTGCATTTTGAGTTACAACCCTGAACAACATATAAGCAACTGTTTCCAGCCAAGTTCTGTTGACCTTTCTTGCAATACATCTCGACCAAACCTGACAAATTTGGCATAACGTTTTGGATTGCAACAGACTTGGAGACAAAGAACACGTGCAATGCTGTTCCTTTTTTAGGAAAGGACCCCAGTCATCCCATGGGAGAAAGATTTTCCAAGAATGTAGTCATAAAGCTTATGGAGCTGTATCTGGACAAGGGCAGAACCGTAACAACAGACAACTTCTTCATGACACTGTCGCTGCCTAATAGATTGCTGCAACGCAACACAACGTTGCTTAGCATAATAAATAAGGTATGATGAGAACTTCCACCTAGAGCAAAAGACACTTCAGGACATGAGGAATTCTCCACTCATCCAGGTATAAAGGCAGGATTTAAGAAGTGTGCTGGGGATGGGGTCCAGTACACAATTGATCAGTCTAATCTAAAAAAGTAGGTCATTAACAAATGCAGATGTGACTGGTGAAAATTTAGAAAAGGAGCTGGCTGGAGTGGGAACACAGGGAAATATATAAATGGGTTTATGTTAGTTGACCACATTTTGTTATTAGTTTAAGAGCCAACCACTCAAAAGACAATGAATATTCAATTGAAATTCTTTAGATGTTTAGCTCAGATCTGTGACCCCTTTTCCTTGTCTTGAGCTGTGAGCCTCTGTAAAGTAAATGTATCCGGATGGTATTGTCGCCGTTAGAGGCATAAATTCATTTGTTTTTTGCTTAATTTCTGTTAAGCACGATATATCAATGTTGGAGTCTGTAATGAATTCTGATAGCACCAATGCTCTCCCATTTAGAGATCTTGTATTAATGCAATATTAGCTAATGAGGGTTTGTTGTACACAGATGCATAACCAAAATTTATCTTACCATACTGCAGATTAATGGCACACTAACACTCTTATTTCTAAAGCCTTCAGATGGATGGCATATTCCTGAACAAATGCTTTTCGTTAACAACCCAGCAGTGGAGGAAACCCAATCCACGATGTAAATATTTCAGGCACCACACAATACCAATGTCTTTTAGGACATTCCAATCTGACCATTTGCTCTGGACAAATTGCTTAATTAATATATGGGAGTTTATCATGAGAGTATTTCAGCATAGTAAAAAGCCAATACTTAAACACAATTAAGCAGAGTAGCACAATGGAGAAAGTGAGATGGGCAGGTTGGTTGCCACAAATGCATAGTGATAGCAACGTTGCAAGAATCCAGTAGAAGCACAAACTGATACCACTGGAGACTGAGCAATTAACTGATTACAAGATATTATAAGATATACTTTAAGATAACGTCCAGAATTTAGATGTTCCAACATATAACCGTAGAATCACAAGAGTGGTCGCCCTAGAGCCGCAAGCCAGGTGGGTGTGTACATCAGTTCATTTCTCCAGTTGAAGCACATATAAAAGTCATTGGCAACAATCCAGTATATCTAAGATCTCCCCGGTGCAAAGAAAAATGAAAATCTGTTCATAATTCAGGCAGAAGCAGGCAACCAAAAGAAAGTTTCATCCAGTGAACCACAAAAATATTCAAATCAGTTGTTCTTGAGGCTGCAAATTCAGTCAAGGCATAGTTCATAAAAATAAATCCAAATTCAATACAAAAAATAGGCAATTGCATCCATAAACAATACATACAGTAAGAGAAAGTAAAAAAAAAGCAGAAAGTGCAATGCTGAACACAAATTTTAATGAAAAGTGTTGTTAACAAGGAGACAGCATGCATAGGTGTAAGGTTCCCTCCTTTGTCATTTTCAATGTCAATTTAGAAGTAACAAAAACATAGAATTGGACATTATATATTACCAAACCCCAGTTACATTAAAAAATGTGAAAGAATACAAAAAAAAACCATAAAATAATACAAAAAATCTTGCACAATCATAGCATATTACTGGTGAACCAGTCTGGAAGTGTCTTGTTAAATACATCTTTCCACCATTAAACCTATTAATAGGTAAAGGGGATAAATTATTTATCTCCTAAAGACAAACTACAGAATTAGCAGAAGTATTTACAGAGATGTCCAGAATAGATTAAGATTTCAGCTAAAAAAATCCATGAGCAAAATGTTTACAATGCAATAAAAATAAATTACCAGCATAAATGGAAATAACATCATGGAGCAAAAAGAGATAACTGACATTTTTGAGGAATACTATAAGTCCTTATATTCCTCTCAGTGTGAAAAAGATGACACAGAAGTTTAGGAGTGTTTTGACAAAATACAAATATCACAGGCAGATATTATTGGTGCAAATCCATCCATCCATTATCAAACCCGCTATATCCTAACTACAGGATCATGGGGGTCTGCTGGAGCCAATCCCAGCCAACACAGGGCACAAGGCAGGAAACCAGGCAGGGTGCTAGCTCAATGCAGAGTACACACACACACACACTAGGGACAATTGAGGATCACCAATGCTCCTAACCTGCATGTCTTTGGACTGTGGGAGGAAACCCACGCAGACACAGGGAGAACATGCAAACTCCACGCAGGGAGGACCCGGGTCTCCTAACTGCAAGGCAGCAGCGCTACCACTCCACCACCGTGCCACCCTATGAAAGTTTTCAGGCCCAGGTGGCTACTCAATGGAATTTTATAAAAAGAAATTCAACTAAGTTAGCTTCATTCTTATTAACAATGTTCATAGAAGCTAGGGAAAATAAAAGTTTAACCAAACATTCCACCAAGCATCAACAACCTCTCGAAAAACAAATACTTCAAACAGATCAATTTCACTCCTGAATAATGATGCTGTGATACTAGCAAAATTCTTAGCCTGAAGGACTGAGAGAGTGCTTTATTCTTTAACATCTAAACTAGATATATTAAAGGCAGATACTTAGCCTTAAATCTTCAGCTCCTGTTTAATGCAATATACCCACCCACAAAATCTGACTCACCAAAAGTCTTACTATCTTTGGATGCAGAAAAGCCTTTAATAAAGTGGAAAGGGGATATCTACTTACTACATTGCATAGATTTGTGCTGAGCCTAGAGTATCTGAATGGATTTACATAGTTCAGAAGCCAGATTATTTTAAATTATTATGAGGTCCTCAACAAGCATGCCCAGTATCACCAATGCTTTTCTTGTTAGCCAGTGAATCATTTGCTATTAATCTCTGGAAGAAAACTTAGATAAACAGGATAATCACAGAAGGACTTCAACAGAAATTATCACTATACGCAGACAAAAGGGTGCTCTATATATCAGACCCCCAATTATCTCTATAAAAATCTCTGCAAAAGTAATTTGAATAAAAGTGTACTTATCATATTGAATTATCTACCATATTATACCAGATTGGATACCTATCCTTTTATAATATCAAAATACTTTAAATATATAGGGATAACCATAACACGTACAATATAAAGATCTTTTTAAATAGAACCTCTCTTTAGAATTGAGTTTAATAAAGGTAAAGCAAGCAAATGTAATAATAAATATATATATTTATGGTTATTGACATTGCCTTGGCTGAAGTAATAAGCTGTGTTAAGGATAAGTCTTCATCTGTTGCACCTTCTAAATTTAGTAGGAAAAATAATTAACCTTCAATTAACTCAGCAACTTCAGTCATGCAGCATTTTCAAAGTCTGTGACACACACACACACACACACACTTGTCACAAAGGAGCTTGAGGCATTGAGTGTTAAGCAAGTACATGAGAGTTGTGAAGAAAGCAAAATTAATCCAATTAACTTGCTAAAATATCACAACTGTAATAAGAACATTTAAAAGTCAGTTCTGAATAAATTATGTATCCTGGGTTAATTTGTTATAATAGAATAAAGGAAAGAAAATGTACAAAGTCTGTGCCTTTTTCTTTAGCGTTAAAAATGATGAAATGAATTTGTATTTGTGTTTTATGGTGTTCATTATTGTGTTGTGTTGATATATTGCAGCAAGAGTCCATGACTTATCTGATTGAAAAATATCACCACGTCCAAAATACAGAGAAAGTGAAAGCTGATTTGCACAAACTTTCACAAATTTGCAAATTTCATTAATATGCTGAACAGACTTCATAGCATCATCACACACAAGGCAGGAACCAGCTCTAGAAAGTAGGGCAGTCCACTGCTGGTCATACTCAGGCATACATCTGAACTCATACATGGTAAATTTGGAACCTCCAGTTAACCTAATACACACTTTATTGTGGATGTAGGGGAACAATGGAAATAAGGGGAGAAATACCACAGACAAATGCAGAATGAGAAAACTCCTTTCAGAACACTATCAGAACTAGAATGCAGAACATTGGATGTGTGATGAAACATTTTTAATCACTGCACCATCATATGGCATTTTAGTAATTTAGAGATTGAACAGAACTTCTATCTGGAACAAATACATCAAACTCGTTCTAAAAGAAGTAAATGCAAGGTTTAAAACAAAGGAGTAAAACATGCGCTTTAGACAGAAAAATATAACATTTACTAGTAGTTTTTTTGAAGTCTGACGTAGCTATGATAGTCAAAATAGAAATAAAAATGTCTAATTAAGAAAACAAAACTCCTTTCCTTCTACTTGCACTCATTTTCAGATGGTATATGGGTATCAACTAAGCAACATTTAGAGCATTATAGCATTGAAAGAATTACAATGAGTTTCAGGGATGTTCTAAACAGTTTTCTAGGGCCAAAACTGACCATCGATTTTATGTTTCTAGAATTTTGATACAAATCTTTTGTTTTTTTTTTACCTTTGTAACGGCCGACCCCTTACCCAGCCGGCAGCTACACCTCCAAGACCTGTGGCCTGGATTATTTACTGAGAATGAATCTAAATATCAAGCCGTACCTCTAACAAAGTACACTTTTCCCCACAATCGACGGTGTAAATATAAACTCACAAAAGCAGGTATGTAAAATTAAACTGATTAAATGTATTAAATGAAACAACAAGACAAATGCAAAAATAGAAAGAAACATATAAATATAAATATCCCTCCACCACATCAACAACGAAACACCACCATATATAAATACAACAAAACCCTCCCTTGCACCTGTAACATATAACAAACAACACAAATAACAAGAAATGAATGATATACTGAATGATTGTGAACTTGAGTCCGGTTATAAAAACTGTCCTGAATACAGATGACTGAACTAGAGAAAAATGCGTTGTTTGATTTTTCCGGCAAATGGAGCAACCTCACCGTGATTCCTCGGCGTATGGTGGATGACGAATCGACCCCGGGGTCTCAGCAGATGAAGGATGAAAGACAGTCAGGCAAAATGAAAAACAAACTGGTGCAAAGGCGCGATGTGAAAAAAACAGCAAGTAAGTTGATATGTGGTTGAAAACAAATGGTCTCCTTTCTCCTCTCCTCTCCTCTCTTCTCTCTCTCTCTCTCTTTACTTAAATAGTTCTGTGACAGCTGTAATTGATTAATAATGAACAGGTGTTTTCCAGGTTTGAGGTTGCGGTCTCCTTCCATCATCTGATACACACATAAACAGCAAACAGGACAATGGAGACGAGACGCACTCAGTACTGACATTTGACAACACTAACTATGTAGCCCCGCTACACCTTTAATTTTTTTACATTTAGCCCCTTCACATCTACACATATAGAAACCTCATTTTCAATATTAAAGTGACATTTTTATAATTAAATTACAGACCAAAGTCATTGCTTGTTTATTTTACATAAATAACATGACATTCTGTAGGCTTATTGTACAGGTCAGATCAGGTCAGGTTGGGGAGCATGCACTGGTACAGCGTGCTTCTGCAGCCAGCACATGACGAAACAGCTCAGGATCCTGGTTGGCAAATCCCCAAAGCAGAGACACAGTCCAGTCCCACCCTCCGGAAGCTAGAGAGACAAGACGTTTCACAAGCCTACCCGTATGGGCCGCCTCATATTGGGACCTGAGTGCCGCCGTGCAGCGGGCAGCACCTTAGCACCATACCATTTCTGATCCCTAACAGGTCTGACCCCATTGGTTCTCTGATGGTTTTGACACTTCTTGGGGGGGGAATCCGGAGGGCTTTCCACCATTCCTTCATAACGTGATCAGCCTTCCTATGGACAGCTGCAACAGAGCTACTCCCACATAGAGCAGAAAGGAGTCCAGTCTGTCGTCTCAGAGAAAGTTTTTTTTTTACTGAGGCTAGAGTGGCAATCCTGCCACCAACCCCCATAAGGACCGCTTGCAAGGCAGGATGCAATTTAACGTCATATCCAGGAACATTGCTCAATGACCATAAAATATTTAAACAAATAAAATTCTCTTAAAATTCACACTTTTTAAATAATAAAACATTTTCACAAACTATCCATTATAAATATGACATTAAAGAAAATAAAATATCAAGACAATACAAGACTAACATGCTTAACAAGTTTACATGTTGTGACCACCAGGGGTTGTTGCAGCACCCCAAATTCAAGATACAACTTTACAGATGCATAATATAATATGGTATAATAAAAGGTTCATTTTTACAAAATACCTTCCACAAAGGTTCCAAAAATATCATAAATACACCACAACACAATTCTTCTCTCTCTTTCTTTTCTTCCACTTCTCCCAGGCTAGCTTTGTACTGGATGACACTGAGTGGTCTCTTTTATTTGGGACCCAGGAGTACTTCCCGTGCTAGGGCATAGCCCAATGGAAGTAATTGCGGGTAATCAGAAAAAGTAGGGATTGTGAATACCTTCAGGCCCCTCAGGAACCCAAAAAGGCTGCCCCACGGGACCACAGGTCCCAGCATGCCCTGTGGGTGTCCATGTGGAAATCCTTATCCAGGGAGGCTGCCACCTTGTGTATTGGGGGAGAAAATATTTAAAAGTACTCATCTACCCCAGTTCCTTCCATTGTACTGGCTTCCAAGGATCTTTGTTCATTCCCCGTCGGGATGCCAGTCCATTACAATGTAAAATAAACATCTAATATGTCCACTGTTTAGTAAGCAGCAAAGGCAAATTCTTCTCTATTTATTTATTTTTTTTCTAATTCAAAATGTGAGTTGCCGTACTAAGTACAAGCTTGCTCAATCGCATGCTCACCAGTCACACACAGATAAGGAGCTTCTATTTAATTAACCACTTATGCAAACTTATTATTTCAAACTTGTTTGTGTATGATGAAATAAACCTACAAGTCAATCAAAAGCAATAAAGGCATTTTACATACCCAAAGGTGTCTCCTTTTAAATAAATCATACATTTGAATGTTGTCTGCTCCCTTTCATTATTAAAATATATGATTTGCACACAGATAAAACTACGCGAGCAGCATGTCACAGCTTTGTTAGCCTGCATTTATCACATATCCCTCCTATATCAAGCCACATGCAGTGAAAGGCTCATTGCATTGGGTAGCCGAGGTTCAGAGCCTTCTAATTATGTATAGTCATATATGATTGGGGGCGGCACGGTGGCGCAGTGGTAGCGCTGCTGCCTCGCAGTAAGAAGACCTGGGTTCGCTTCCCGGGACCTCCATGCGTGGAGTTTACATGTTCTCCCCGTGTCTGCATGGGTTTCCTCCAAGTGCTCCGGTTTCCTCCCAAAGTCCAAAGACATGCAGGTTAGGTCAATTGGTGATTCTAAATTGTCCCTAGTGTGTGCTTGGTGTATGGGTGGGTGTGTGTGTCCTGCGGTGGGTTGGCGCCCTGCCCGGGATTGGTTCCCTGCCTTGCGCCCTGTATTGGCTGGGATTGGCTCCAGCAGACCCCTGTGACCCTGTGTTTGGATTCAGCGGGTTAGAAAATGGATGGATGGATATATGATTGGTCACTGCACTACTGCATATGTCATAGCTGTTTGTAAATAGCAACAAATTGAATGCCTATCTAACAGCTCATCTTTAGGAATCGTTAAGCATAACTATGCGCAAAACTTCAGTGAGATTCAAAGAAAAGTTTTGACTTTATTGAGAAAGACATCTTTGATGAAGAACTTGAGGATACACTACATTTGTAAGTACTGCTAAGTATGACTTTAATGAGTTGAGGCATGCTTGTTCAAGTGTCATGGGTTCAATTACTGTACCCAGAGGCTATCTGCTGCTCATTCTCTCTATGTTAGTTTTCTGAACAGTCAGTCAGTCATTATCCAACCCGCTATATCCTAACACAGGGTCACGGGGGTCTGCTGGAGCTAATCCCAGCCAACACAGGGTGTAAGGCAGGAACAAATCCCGGGCAGGGCACCAGCCCACTGCAGGGCACACACACACACACACACATGCACACACACACACACCCACACACCAAGCACACACTAGGGACAATTTAGGATCACCAATGCACCTAACCTGCATGTGTTTGGACTGTGGGAGGAAACCAGAGCACCCGGAGGAAACTTTCTGAACAGTGCACTTTCAATTTCATCACTGGTGTACTGATGAGTAATCGGTATTCTGCACTTGTGATTCTCGATCATTCTTACAAGGACCCCACCTCCCCCACCTGATCTAATGTCACTGTATCATGCTGCTCATGTGGCTGTGTCACAAGCATATGAGGGAAAAAAACTGTTTCAGATAGTTGCTTGTTCACAGTATAATCCTCCTGCAATCACAGTACGGAGACTGCACTCGTTAAAGTAGTAAATGACTTGTGGGTAAATGCAGACAAAGGCCATTTATCTGTTCTCATCCTCTTAGATCTGAGTGTCTTAACTTTGTTTGAGTCTTACTTGACAGGCATAAAATTCTTTGTTAGTTGTGGTAATTATACTTCAAAGGCACATGATATTCTATTTGGTGTTCCACAAGGATCTATCCTGGGTCCACTGACAACACACAACTGTATTTATCAATAGCGCCTGATTACCCCGACTCACTGGATTCACTAACACAATGTCTTACTTGTGTTTCTGAATGGATGAGAAGTAATTTTCTCAAACTAAATAAGGAGAAAACAGTAATTTTAGTGATTGGCAAAAATGGATATAATGAGGGTATTAGAAATAAACTTGATCCATTAGGATTAAAAGTAGGGCTGTCAAAGATAACTTTAACGCCGTTAAAAAAATTAGTGCCGTTAACGCAGGTTCTTTTTGACCCTATGAAATTCCCATAGTTCAAGCTGAGCCTGCAAACTGAATGAATGCCACTCTAGTCTTCAAATTATTTGTCATAGAAGTCACTCCATACTCCTAATTGTTGAACAATGGAAAAAGGTCCATTAAATGGGAAGTTCAGTTTCAAAACTTTGCCTGACGGCTCACTCAATAAAAATAAGGTTGTGTGTAGTTACTGTAAAGCTGAATTTAGTTATCACGGGAGTACAAGCAGCCTACAATATCACATGCAAGCCAAGCGTCCATTTTACACTAATAGCATTAGCCCGGGTAATATGCGACAGACTACGCTTGACAGTATTTGGCAGAAACTAATGGATGCATCAACCTCCAGCAAATTAACAGTAGCAATTGCTAAATGGATAGCCACAACATGTAGGCCGATTTACATAGTGGAGGACGAAGGTCTGCGTGACATAATTCGGATCACGCCCAATGACGCAACTTATGAATTACCCTCGAGAGCCGCAGTCGTAACTAGTATACACAAGCTGTATGATTCAGAAAGGGCAAAACTAGCTTATGTAGTCTTACTTCTATTTATTATTTATTTTATTTATGTTCATTTATTGTATTTTTATTCATGTTATTTATGTTAATTGTATGTTTTTTTTTCTTCTTTTATTGTAAAGCACTTTGGCCACAGCATTCCTATGTTGTTTTAAATGTGCTATATAAATAAATTGACATTGACATTAACATTTTGTATGAAAATGTGCTATATAAATAAATGTTGCTGTTGTTGTTGTTGTTGTACCCCTTCCACCTAAGAAATATTTATCCCATTTCTAATCATGCTTGCTTCACTCCCAGATATAAAATTAAACAGTGGCCAGAAGGACAGGGAGATGGAAGGGCTCTTCATTAGAAACGGGATTAAATAGCTATGTTGATTCCTTCTGTGGCATCGTGGGGAAAGAATTAGGTGGTAGATTATACCGTTAACAAGTCTCATATGCTTGCAAGCCGGTGACCACCTCCTGTGACTACACAGTGGCTGAGAAACACTGGTTTAGGTGTCTGTGCCTGTATGACTAGCTCTGTGGTAAAGGCTGCTGTTTCCTGCCCTGTGCTCAGGGCCAGCAGCAGAGGCATTGTTCCCACTCCCATAACCCAGCACTTGAAGAAGATATGAGATGCAAAAAAAAGAAAGAACAACAAAAAAAAATAAAAATATAAATGATGCATTGCCTCTGTAGGGCAACTGCAACAAAAGGCAGGAGAAGAACCCCAAACTAGTGTACAAAGTTTCCCCTATGTCTAGTGGTAAACAAAACTGTTTCAAGAACTGGCAGGAAAATAATTTTTAAAGTTAAGCTTTGGGTGAATACATAACTATAAATATACTTGTATATTTACGCATTGTTTACTTGTTGTTTTGGCGTGATATGAAGTGTGTGTATATGTATTTTTTTTTTTCTAAAATATAAAAAAATATAATTGCAACTACAATACTTATATTGAGAGACTGTTTAGGTGCAAGAGACTAAATGTTTCCAAACTGGGGATACCTTCTGCCAAATAGTATAATTTGCAATGTAATAGGATATGATATCTAAACTTGGTGCAATGATAGCTGACAGACTGGGACACAAAATTGATTTGAGGGTTGTGCATCATAAAATGTCTTGGTTATATACTGTAAAATCCAGATTTCTGAAGAGAAATCCCTAAAGTTGTACATGTTTTTGTGTTTAGTTTCATTGATATTGGTGTAAACAAAGGTTTTTAATCATGTAAATACTTTCTTTTACACATTTGAAGTGTTGTATTACACTTCCCTTTAGCCATTTGCAGCTCTGTTTATTTTGAGGTATGTAATTTAGGTGCAATGATGCCATAAACCCTTTAGTGCATATGGGGTTAAAAGATGAAAGGAAAAGATCTGAACTCATTAGAGGAGCTTCTCTTTTCCTTTTTTACCTAAACTCTGTAGAATAATTTCTCATCTAAGACCTTCCATTTGTGTCCTTGACACAGTCCCAACAGGCTTTTTCAAAGAAGCCACAGATGTGCTAAATATTGTACTTGACATACTTAACTCATCATTAGATACAGGGGTCTTCAAAGATTGTCTAATGACTGCAACAATTAAACTCCTGCACAACAAAAATAATATTGATTCATCTATATTTCACAATTTTAGACATATTTCTAACCTGCCTTTTTTAAGTAAAATTCTAAAAAAGCAGTTTTCAGGAATGAACTGGATAATTAACAAGGAGATTAACTGCTGAGCTATGGTGCACAGCTGGTCTTCTTTTGAAATGGCTGAATTTCATAATATTTATGTTTCTCTGTTCAAAAATTACATGTATAAACTATTTAACAATGTGTATAATCACAAGATGTTGATCAATACTTAAGAACTGTCTTGGTTTGAAAAATAGAAGTATTTTTAAGTTTTTAAGCTTTTTCTCCTTGCCCAATGGACTACAATGTAAAGCACTAGTGCAGGTAATGTGTTTTTTATTAATTTATAGAAAGTGATTAACTTTAAAATACAATTTTGCATGGCAAATGCATATATATTATGTTGGTGAAGAAATAACATCAAATTGAAAAATACAGAATTTATCCTTTAACAGGAATGTCTGGATGGTATTGAAGGCACTGGAGGAATACAAAAAAATCCTCAGGTAGGGCCCTGTGGAGCAGATATATAATTGCATCTTCCACTCCAATCTTTTTCCAATAGGCAAATTGCAGTGGGTCCAGGTGTTCTTTCACAAGAGGACTCATAAGGTTCAGCACCAGCCTCACAATGTTCTTCTTGATGGGGTTCTAATAAAGCTATAATATTGAAAAACATAGTGTTCATCCAGTTCTAGACATACAGTTTTTAATAGTGATCTAATGATGTGGGGCTATAGGTGTCGATTGCCAAAAGGCTATAGTTTGACATCTTCTTTTTCCTAATTACTGGGAATGATGGCGTATTGATTTATTTTTAGCAAGATATCAAGATTTTGTCAATGAAAGGAAAAAATGTGTCAAGGACATCACAAAAGGCATAATGAAAACATTGCTAACTGAAAAATTAAGACTGAGATCAAAGCTCTGATAAATCATTTTTGCAATTAACACATCAGCTGCATTATGAATTCTGTGAGTAGTTACACACCTTGGCTAAGCAAGTTATTCTTCACCCATTTGAAAGTCTGACAAGGCTGAGTATCGTCTGATACAAGCTGATAACTTTTTCAAAATAGAGTGAATCTACAGTGGAATGTGCCACTATTATTAGTTATTTTTAAATCTCATTGAAATGTGTAATGTATCTAGAATACTGTGTTGTAAGTGACCTAAATCGAACATAGCTAACCAGCAACTCTTTCTGTTAATTAAGGGTAGACAAATAAAGTCTTTTTATGTTATAAGCTATAATTCAAACCTCAAACAATATTGAAATCACTATTTTACAGTCATATTTTATTGATCTTGAAAAGATCCGACTGATGAATTAATTTAACTGAACACAATGTGAAATGGTTTTGTTCAACTATAGCCTATTTCAACAAAGTGGTTTACACATAATGTGATAAAATGAAGTAATTACTTTCTGAACCTGGTAGTGAGGGAAAATATCAAAGCTTTTCATTATTGTGAAAAAATGCAAAAAGTAGTACATGTTAGACATGAAATATTTAACTCCAGTAATGTACTTTGCTGCTGAGAAGCACTTTTAAAAAGACACTTGAATAAAGAGGGATTTAAAATGACAACTTAATACTATTTGTCAGCTTTGATGCTGTTTTCTTTCCCTTGGCCCCTGTGAGACTTCTGGTATAGTTATTTAGATTATTGGGATACACCATTACTGGTTTTTGTCATCTCAGTTTTTACCACAATAACATAAACATATGCTTTCTTCAGCAGATACATCACAAGGTTTCGTTCATTCATGCTTTTTCTGAACCCCTTCTATGAACCAAATATACTCATTTTTGGGATGTGGCTGGAAGCCCATGAAAAATATTTAGGAGAAGCCCCCAGCTTCACACATACAATAAATGGGCCCGGTTAAGAATCTGTCAGTGCAACTATGAGGTAGCAGTGCTAATCATTTTAACATTGTGCTGTCGCCTAATTAAAAAAACAATCTTTGCATTTTATGCCTTACATGGCATTAGAACTTCTGACCTGTATTTCTGTTATACTTAAATGTGATTTGGCATCACCTTTTAGGATCTTTTTACATAGCAATATCAACATCAGCCTGTAATTTGAAAATTAGATCATGTGTCTGCAAAAAAGAACAAATTAATTTCTTTCATATCTATTTAAATTATTATTCTTTTTTTTTAAATATGTAGTTAGCTTTGCCCCATCCATTCAACTTGTCACTAACTTGGACATCCAGGTATTTAAATTACCTGGAAGAATTTTGAATACTAAAGTGAATACAACAGGGAGGGTAATACCGACTCTCTAATGATAACACATATGAGGTTGATCCATTTTTTTGGAGGGGGTGTCTGGTTTTGGTCCCTGTCCTCCATGTGTTATGACATAGAGTCAGGACCGCAGTGAAAAGTGCATCAGGCCTTCCAATAAGCACTAGAGCAGGCCAGGATCTCCACTGCTTTGTCCAAACTTGCCTCAGCTCCCTCAATACTGCCTGAGGCTGTGGAATAGCCAGGGCCAGAAATAGACAAGTTGAAATGTTTTTACCAGATCTATAATATTGTGGTGACTCAACCTGTGAGAGAACAGGCAGGTGAAACTCCACAGAGTAAGGTGAGTCGTGTTTGGTGTGGAGCCACAAGTAATAATGGAGCTTAAAAGGATGCATGATGAACAGCGCAGAAGGTCTGACCTGGAAAGAACATGGCTGGTGTGGGCATGAAAGCTCATGAGGAGAGCGATCACCTTTAAAGAGGAAGAGTAGCATCTCCCCGGGAGTTGATTAGGTTCCATTGTTAAAGACACAAAAAATGGTCCTTTACACAGCTGGTTACGTTTGTGTGCTATTCCATCTTCTGCTGTATCTCATGTTCTTACAATATCTATGATGTCAACCAAAGGAAAGGACAATTAAAAAAAATGGCTTGAGGACACAAATGGACCAAGAAATCTTTATTAATAGGAATGTATATCAAAAAGGGAAAATTGCCAGAAATTAGTGATGGGCCGCTCGATACTGACATTTCGACAACTTGTCAAGCTTTCAAAGTGCTGCTTCGATTTAAAAAAAAAAAACAGTTATGTCGTACTTGTCTGTAAGTTTACAAATACGTTTAGGAGACATTATGAACGATTCACATAGGGCACCTCGTTCCTTGGTGTGAAATCGTGTCCACCTAGAATCTGTAACAAATTGATGAGCATATTTTTCGTAAAGCAGCACATATTATAACAAATCCAGAATTCATTCTACCCCATGTCGATCATATCAGAGAGGCTAACAAATGTTTCAATAAAGTCGATGTGGTCATTACACCAGTGTATGCGCAAGACACTCCTGATTAAACGTTTTTACTATTCAGTGATTCCCAGATCTGTAGCTGATATGTATTATTGATTTCCAAAAAGCAATGTGAGTAAAAGCATGTGCTGCATAACTAATCACAACTGTCTTTAAAACAGAATCAGTGTAATTGACAGCATCTTCTGCAGTTTAGGGAAAGCCTTGGGATTTCTGAGTTAAAAAGACAAAACAGTTGAAAAGAAACTTTGCGAATTCATCCAGAGGTGGACATAAAGATCACTCAAGTACTGACAAGAATGAGCAGCTGGATAAGCACATCTGGAGCCAAACTTTCAAAAAAACACCTGACTTTGTCAGCAACATCCTTTCCTTATGAATGCATCTTATCAAAGGCTGCGGTGGGGAGTAAATAAGTAGTCTTCCAAACTGCAGCACAACAGAGTAAATTATTTATGTAAATAGAATTATTGAAAGACTAAGCTTTTGTCATTTCTGTATTCTTAAACCATCTTTCAGTTACACAATCCCCCATCCTTCCTTTCATACACATAAAAAAGACACACATATCCTCTACATACGTGTTCAATAATAACAATAATAGTAAACTGGCAGAAATGAGAAAAAGCACAAGATAGGAATATTTATGAGAAGAGCCTGGGCATCAGGGCGAGGAGGTGCCTTGTCTCCCATTACATGAGCTCATCTGCCGCTCCTCAGTTACACTGGCACGCATTACACTGGGGAAACACCTTCAGAAGTGGAATAAATCAACTGTGTACTGAAACATTCCATTGCCAAACGTAAAAATACAAAGTAGAACATTTCAGATAAACGATGAGTTTTGTTAATCATAAACAATGTAACCTAACTATTATATGTTTTGTTACTTTTTTATTTATTCTCACCAAACGTTACATATCTACATGGGGAAATGAACATGGGTAATACAGTATGTTTATAATAATTTTCATTAAAATACACTGTCAAAATATATTAATGAGCCAATTGAGACACATTGACCTTTAAGAAATATAAAAAGCGTGTGCGCTGTCATTTAGGACAGAATGCATTGTTAATGTCACGCAGTCTCTACTGACACCATGTCACGAAAAAAAAAGAAACAGCACAGTACATGCAAACTCATTTTCTTCTTGATTTTTGACCTTATGATTAATTGCCAATATCAAATAAATAATTTCTTTTTAAGAAGATGACAAGTCTGCTATAGTCAGTTCAATTAACGCTCCTGTTAAAAAGTTTGCATATACAGAATATAAAACAGAATCTGAATGATGCGGGACTCGCGAGTAGTAACGAGTAATATAAGATACTGAGAAATTATAATTCATAATAGTGGGAACAAGTAAAAACTATGACTTCTTAAAATGGACACTGTAAACGTAGGCATTTCAATAAATAATTTAGGAGGCTTGTGTGTGCATTTCAATATCGATCCAGACAATTTTTTACTGATCGCCTATCCGTACCTTGAACAATGTGTTCATGAGGGAGGGATACTGCTGGTAAAGGTAAATGTTTTTTTGACAGCAGGTCCAGATGTGTTTATCCCGCTGCTTTTTGTTGCCTCTGCGCTCAAGAGAATCTTTAACAATAGAATTACCAGAGCCTACCAAAAAACTTGTAGATCCATCCCACCTTAAATCGCTTCGCACCTCTCCATCAGCGTCTTTTGTCCTGTCGATAAGCAGCAAGCAGCCTACTATCACATCTCCCCACCGCCGCACAGTTTTCTCAGCTCAAGTCTGTTTACCTGCGTGTCAGTTGCTTAGGGTTGTATTGATTGAGAAGTCAAGCAAAATTACACATTTAATAAATACTATATTGTTATTTGGAACACATGCATTTCATGTTTATGTAAACACATCGTTAAAACAGAAACGTTTTTCATATTTTAGTAATAATTGACAAAATGTAGACATGAAGTGTATAATGTCTTAAGCCTGAAGTCCAAATATCAAATAAACGCTTTCACAAAAGGTACAAATATAACAGAACAAGTTGGCTTCTACTCAACAAAAAGAACCCGCGTTAGGGTGCGACATTGACACACATTTGCTATGACCACTTCGGTGGCGCAACGGTATAAACTGTTGACAGGTAATCAAATCTTCATGGGTTTGAGTCCGTTTTGAGAAGTGAGCTGGTCTTATTCTTACTATCTTAGAATAAAAACATACATTTGATTTCAGTCTGTAACAGCCGGTGTAAATTTATGATACGTGTAAAGGTTAGCTTTGTTTTATTTATTCAGTTTTATTCTGTTAGTCACGTTCACGATCCTACCCCCCCCCCCCCCCCCCCATCTGACACTGCTGTTTTCACATAAAGACGCGCTATAACAGAGGTGAACTCAGATCATGACGACGGTTCTACATCGTTGCAAGAATGCACGTCGCACTTTTGACGTCGCTGTGCTTTGTTATATGTACACGGGAAGCTCTGCAGTCTACTTGTGACTTTACGCTGTAGGAAGTAAGTAAATAAATAAAGGTAAATAGGTAAATAGCTTTAGATCTGGCTCTTATATACAAAGTAATATAAGTAAGAAATATCTCAATACTTGATCAAATAATAACATCTGTGATTTAAGGATTTCATCTTTTGTTTCTCAAATATGCTTACCTATATCATGGCAAAGTACAGGGATAAATCTTTATTTTCCGTCTGCTCTGTCTTAATTAAGTCAGAACAAAGAAAACATTCAAGGATAAATAAGAAAGCTTGTTTTCAATTTATGTTTTTTTTTAAAAACTACATTAGGGCCGTAGAACCGCAAACGGGCTATTAAATGTGATCTCAAGAAAAGATGAGGGTTAATTATAATACTAATAACAGGGGCAATAATAATGATACAGTGTAAAAGTGAATGTTCATTGAAAGAGCTGGGGATCCATGAGTAAGGCGTCTTATCTTGTTTAACTCTCTCTATCATATAGTACATTCTGCCTGTCGGCGTTAGTTATTGTGGCAAGCCACCCCCAGCCAGGATGCCCAGAAGGACCAGATGAGGGATTACGTCTCCTCCAGACCGTGAGGGGGTGACCGCCCTGGTGGCTTTGGGGACCACGGGAACTGAGCTTGGAAGCTCAACCCTACAGGGGCCCGTGGTCACCGCCAGGGGGTGCCCCAATGCCTGGAAAGCCCTGGTCCTCAGCACTTCCGCCACACCCAGAAGTGCTGGGGGGAAGACAACCAGGGACACCCGGAGTGCTTCCGGGTGCGCAGCCGGTACTTCCACCACACTGGGGAGTGCCGGCGGAAGCTAATTGGGAGGCACCTGGAGCTCGTCCGGGTGTGTATAAAAGGGGCCACCTCCCACCATTCGATGGCTGTAGTCGGGAGAGGAGATGGACAAAGCTTGGTGGAGAGGAGTGGAGGCGGTTTAGAAGGCATTTGGAAAGGCCTGGAATTTGGAGGAGTGTGTCACTTTTGTACATAAGAATATTGTAAATAAACATGTGTTGGGTGTACTAACGATGTCTGCCTGTCTGTGTCCGGGCTGTGTTCCACATTTTATATATATATATATATATATATATATATATATATATATATATATATATATATATATATACTAATAAAAGGCAAAGCCCTCACTGACTGACTGACTCACTGACTGACTGACTCACTCATCACTAATTGTCCAACTTCCCGTGTAGGTGGAAGGCTGAAATTTGGCAGGCTCATTCCTTCCAGCTTACTTACAAAAGTTAGGCAGGTTTCATTTCGAAATTCTACTCGTAATGGTCATAACTGGAGCCTGTTTTTTGTCCATATACTCTAATGGAGGAGACGGAGTCACGTATCGCATCATTACGCCTCCTACGTAATCACGTGAACTAAAAATTTACAGCACGAGTCAAGCGCGGGAACGAAGGTAAATGACGTTAATTTTTGAGTGTCTTTTAATACTGTGTAAGCATACATATTAACACATGTGCAATTAAACGTGTGCATTTACGGGGTGATTTCTCAGGCTTAAAAGCTCGCCTTTTATTAAAAAGGTAAATGCAAACTCTTTTCATTCTGAAGGGCAGAAACCACGTTAGATTTCAGCCGTTAAACGCGCAAAAATGTTGGTACACCAGATAAATAAACGCAACATATTATCAGTTGTATTGTATGCTTACAATACATATAGAAATGTGTTAATCGTTAACTAATATTATGGGATGGTGTTTTTCGACTTGCGCCTTGATTTAAACGATTACATTTCTTGGTGGGTTTGCGTAGCTTATTGTCAATATCTTTACACCTCTTTTTAAGACTTAATTTAAAAAGGTTTTATTTTCTTCTTAATTAAAATTTAAAAGCAATACTTCACCGCTGCGAAGCCCCTCTAGCGCTGACGTCCGAGGTTCGATTACCGTAAGCGAGTGCAGTGAGTGTGTACGCCTGATGAGCCAAGAATAAAGGGGAAAGACGTGTCGCGTACTCTTTGCATTATTTGACAGTAAACTATTTTCAACCATTCTATGATCTGCTTCTCACAACTGAAGGCACCGTGGTTGATGTTACCTGACTTGCTGGCCAACCATAAGCGTTACCTGGTAGGTAACCAGCCACTCACTTCACTCCCTTACGGGAATCGAACCTCAGACGTCAGCACTAGAGGCAAAGCCCCTAAAATTGCGCCACGGCGTGTGGTTCGTTTATTTGACAACATGTAGATCGGGGTAATTACATTCACGGCATTCGTAGTCTGATTCACAATCTGATTGTATGGGTGGTTACCTACCAGGTAACGCTTATAGTTGGCCAGCAAGTCAGCTCGAAGTGATCACTCGAGTAAAGGCAGCTTCACAAAAAAACAGATCCTTAACAAACTGTTATTAGTATATTTTCTCTCAATTTAAAAAGGTTTTATTTTCTTCTTAATAAAAATTTAAAAGCGGTACTTCGCTGGTGCGAAGCGGGTGGATTTGAGCAACTGACGCATACAGACATATTCATGAGTGCAGGTACTTTGGAAAGAAAGCACCGTGTAAACCTAAAGTTTAAATTAAGTTCATAGACCTACAAAAGGTTGCCATTGATTTGAGGCAAGATTGCTTTTCTTCTGTACAACTATACGTTGCATTCTCAAGAGTGTGCTTGCACGGCTTCGGATATAGATATATATATATATATATATATAGATGTATATAGAGATATAGATATAGATATATATAGATATAGATATATATATATGTATGTATGTCTATATATATATATATATATATATATATATATATATACAGTGGTGTGAAAAACTATTTGCCCCCTTCCTGATTTCTTATTCTTTTGCATGTTTGTCACAAAGTGTTTCTGATCATCAAACACATTTAACCATTAGTCAAATATAACACAAGTAAACACAAAATGCAGTTTGTAAATGGTGGTTTTTTTATTTAGGGAGAAAAAAAAATCCAAACCTACATGGCCCTGTGTGAAAAAGTAATTGCCCCCTGAACCTAATAACTGGTTGGGCCACCCTTAGCAGCAATAACTGCAATCAAGCGTTTGCGATAACTTGCAATGAGTCTTTTACAGCGCTCTGGAGGAATTTTGGCCCACTCATCTTTGCAAAATTGTTGTAATTCAGCTTTATTTGAGGGTTTTCTAGCATGAACCGCCTTTTTAAGGTCATGCCATAGCATCTCAATTGGATTCAGGTCAGGACTTTGACTAGGCCACTCCAAAGTCTTCATTTTGTTTTTCTTCAGCCATTCAGAGGTGGATTTGCTGGTGTGTTTTGGGTCATTGTCCTGTTGCAGCACCCAAGATCGCTTCAGCTTGAGTTGACGAACAGATGGCCGGACATTCTCCTTCAGGATTTTTTGATAGACAGTAGAATTCATGGTTCCATCTATCACAGCAAGCCTTCCAGGTCCTGAAGCAGCAAAACAACCCCAGACCATCACACTACCACCACCATATTTTACTGTTGGTATGATGTTCTTTTTCTGAAATGCTGTGTTCCTTTTACACCAGATGTAACGGGACATTTGCCTTCCAAAAAGTTCAACTTTTGACTCATCAGTCCACAAGGTATTTTCCCAAAAGTCTTGGCAATCATTGAGATGTTTCTTAGCAAAATTGAGACGAGCCCTAATGTTCTTTTTGCTTAACAGTGGTTTGTGTCTTGGAAATCTGCCATGCAGGCCGTTTTTGCCCAGTCTCTTTCTTATGGTGGAGTCGTGAACACTGACCTTAATTGAGGCAAGTGAGGCCTGCAGTTTTTTAGACATTGTCCTGGGGTCTTTTGTGACCTCTCGGATGAGTCGTCTCTGCGCTCTTGGGGTAATTTTGGTCGGCCGGCCACTCCTGGGAAGGTTCACCACTGTTCCATGTTTTTGCCATTTGTGGATAATGGCTCTCACTGTGGTTTGCTGGAGTCCCAAAGCTTTAGAAATGGCTTTATAACCTTTACCAGACTGATAGATCTCAATTACTTCTATTCTCATTTGTTCCTGAATTTCTTTGGATCTTGGCATGATGTCTAGCTTTTGAGGTGCTTTTGGTCTACTTCTCTGTGTCAGGCAGCTCCTATTTAAGTGATTTCTTGATTGAAACAGGTGTGGCAGTAATCAGGCCTGGGGGTGGCTACGGAAATTGAACTCAGGTGTGATACACCACAGTTAGGTTATTTTTTAACAAGGGGGCAATTACTTTTTCACACAGGGCCATGTAGGTTTGGATTTTTTTTCTCCCTAAATAATAAAAACCATCATTTAAAAACTGCATTTTGTGTTTACTTGTGTTATATTTGACTAATGGTTAAATGTGTTTGATGATCAGAAACATTTTGTGTGACAAACATGCAAATGAATAAGAAATCAGGAAGGGGGCAAATAGTTTTTCACACCACTGTATATATGTAAGCTTATAAGTACTGCCTTACTTCTCTTTAAGAAAGGAAGATGTAATGATACTTGATTTAAACGATTCCATGTCTTGCTGGGTTTGCGTAGCTTATTGTCAATATCTTTACACCTTTTTTTAAGACTTATTGACTGAAACGGGCTTTCACGAAAAAAGTTAGGGCTTTGCTACAGGATACACCCTACACAAGTTAAGCAAGTAAAAATAAAAGTATATATTTCTGTTTTAATTAAACCTTTTAAGTTCGTATGCATAGCCCCATTTGGCTGTTTTAGTTTTTTTTTTCTTTCTTCAGTAAAATTTAATCTCCTTAAAGAAAAAGAACATATGCATTTTACTTTTTTTGTATCTCTTTAGTAATATTTTAGTGTAAAAGGATAACCAGTATTTAAACCTTTTATGTTACTTTATAAATTTATTTTACACAATGTTGAAAAATTAATAAGAAAGCTACATATTTTGGCAGCTGCTGCTTTAATTTTCAATGAAATGAAAAAAGCTCTCCAAGTGAAAACGTCAATGAAGAAGAAACAGTTTACACTATCTAAAAAGGAGAAACCCTCATTTTTAAAGGTTTGCTGCAGATGACTTAACTGAAAATAAATGAATAGTTCCTATGTGTATAATACATATTTATCTATTTTACTTATGCCTTTATTCCAGCAACTTGCAACATCGGAGGTACAATTTGTTACATTACTTTTGTTTTTTGCAGCACAGGCAGGTGAAGTGACTTCCTCAGGGTCACACAGTGGTGTCAGTACCAGGATTTGAACTGACGAGCTCCGGGTTTACTGAAATATTACTGAAGAAAGAAAAAAAACAAAACGGGCAAATAGGGCTATGCATTCAGCTAGTCCATCCATCCATTATCCAACCCGCTATATCCTAAATACAGGAGCCAATCCCTGCCAACACAGGGCACAAGGCAGGAAACAAACCCCGGGCGAGGTGCCAGCCCACCGCCGGACGCACACACCCACACACACCCACACACCAGGGACAATTTAGAATCGCCAATGCACCTAACCTGCATGTCTTTGGACTGTGGGAGGAAACCGGAGTACCCGGAGGAAACCCAGACAGACACGGGGAGAACATTCATACTCCACGCAGAGAAGCGAACCCGGGTCTCCTAGCTGGCACCTTTCACTGCGCCACCATGCCGCCCGCATACAAACTTAAAAGGTTTAAATAAAACAGTGAATGTGAATGTATGTATGTATGTATGTATATATGTATGTCTATATTTATATATATATATATATTTGCATATGTGTATATATGTGTATATATATGTAGATATTGTAGCGGTTGATGCTCGTGTCCACCTCTCGAACCCTCAGGTACCACTCTGATGACCAGGTGAATGTATAATAATATTTTATTATAATACTATACTGTGCACAAAGCACTCTCCACTCCACACTCATTAACTACAATACTCTCAATAAACAATCCTCCACTCCCAGACACGTCGCCACCCTACCTCCCAGCTCAGCTCAATGTTCTGGGCTTCCCAGAGTTCTTTTATAGCCCCTGACCCGGAAGTGGCTCCAAGCCAAACCCTCAAGTCCGTTTTCCTTCCAGGTCAGGGCAAAGTCCTTTTCTTCATCCCGGGAGCACATCGCTTCTTCCAGTCACGTGACTGGGATGCACTCCCGGGTTATAGGGCATGCCAGCGCCTACTAGCCCCCCTACAGCGACTCCTGGCGGCCCCCAAGGTATCCAGCAGGGCTGTGTCAAAACACTACACAGTCCATGAGGCCCTGCTGGAACTCGGGGCGCAAATATGCTGTCCGGAGGGCTCCTCCTAGCGGCCTGGGGGTGACGACCGGAGTCCATAGCCGGTCGTCTGTCACAGTCCCTCCCCCTTAGCGACGACCAGTGGGGCGGAGCGTTGATTCCCGCGAGGGACGTCTTCCTCCAGGAGGACGCGAGATCCGGGCCGTGGTTCTGCTGTCTAGATGCCCCAGCGAACCTTGGGGGAACGGTGTATCTGCAATCCCACCGTTCCCCTGTCCTCCGGGGACAACTCCTCCACACATGGCCCGGTTGCCGGCAGTTGTAGCACCGTCGACGTCCTCCTGGTGGCCTCTCTTCCCGAGACCTAAAGCACCTCGGGAATTCTGTCAGCTCCACCCTGTCCTCCGCCAAGGAGGGGTTAACAGCCGCTTTGCTGCTCTTTGCCCTTTTCTTTTCCCTGTTAGGAGACCCGCATTTCTGTGTGGGGATCTCCTGCTTTCTCTGGGGCTTGTGCACAACGTGAGGCTCTCTATGGAAGAGAGAGAGCCTCTTTGCTGCTTGCATGCCTGTTGTCCTATATAAACTTGGAGGCGGCGTCATTAGTACCGTATCGCTTCGGGTAACAGCACTATTCAGCTGCCCCGGGACGATCGGTGCTTCCCCCGCCTCTTTATTAACCAACGGCAACCCCCTTATCACGCGGGTCGGGCTCTTACGGTCCGCGTTATCCCGGAGCGGCGTCTGATATCGCCGCCCCGGTTCCATCGGATCGCTGCCCAACCACTCCGTATTTGTACCACACTCTACTGTCGGGCACACAGCGCTTTGACAACCGCAACTTATTAAACGCGTTGCCGATTCACACTGCGTCCCTTTATTATATACGGCGCAGATTTCACTCACCTGCACCGCCGAATCAATCGAGGCCGGGGCTTCACGGCCTAATCGTCGCAGGTATACTTGTAGTTTCCTCAGCGGCGCTTCGACCGTGGCTCCCAGCTCCTCTACCCGTCTCCTCAGGTCCTCGATTCCCTGAAAGAAACCCAGTACGGGCTCGAGTATCTCTTAGAGATTCCGTATCATATAGTTTGTTAAGTTATTTGTCTCGGCCGGCAGTAAGGCTACTTCCTTATTTTGGTCATCTGCCGACCGGGAACCAATGAGCATGTCCACTCCTGGCACGTGCTCAGCTGATGAGCGCAAGGGCTCCTGGGATATGGAGTCTTTAGAGGGACGGGTAGCCTCCTGCGGCTGGCTGCGGTCTGCCTTTTTAATTTTGCCGGCAGACACTACAGTCACGTCCCGTCCCTCTTTATTAATTAATGGCGCTGCTTCGCTCGCCGCCCGCTTCCCCTTCCGGGAGCTCAGACGCGTCGGGGAAGACGTGTCCTCACCTAAGGAACCGAGGAGGACTTTCCCGTCCCGGCATCCATCGCGCGAGGTCACGTGGTCGTTCTCCGCCAATGGACTCCCTTTCTGCGGACGCCTAGACTGGCTTGTTTTCTTTTCTTCGCGGCCATCTTGTCTAGGTGTGAGGCGGGCACGTTCTTTGTCCGCTTCGTGCAGATAGGCCCCTGCAAAACAGGAAACAAATACTCCCGGCGTTTCGGGCATTGCCCCAGCACATACCTCGGTACGTTGGCGATCACGCTCCAACTCCCTATAGTAATCTTCGGGAGTCGCTATCCGGCAACGTTCCGACTGCTGCCCTGCTCGGGTTTGCGTGGCCATAAACTGCTCCCGATCTTCCTCACTGCCCGTCAGGTAAGTCCACAGCTGCTCCATAGGATCTGGGACTGAAGTCTTCTGGACAACTCCAGCCTTCTTCCCAGTCTTCTTCCCCATACTTGCCTGCTGTAGAGGACGGTACTCAGCAGCAGCGCTCTTGGTCGCGGGTGGAGTTTTCACCTCCGCGGTTACTAGAGGGACCTTCGTAGGGTTCTCTGCCACAACGAATTTAATTATTAATGCAGATCCTCTGCCTCCAGACGGCCAGAGAATCCTGCCGACTACGCCAGTGTAGCGGTTGATGCTCGTGTCCACCTCTCGAACCCTCAGGTACCACTCTGATGACCAGGTGAATGTATAATAATATTTTATTATAATACTATACTGTGCACAAAGCACTCTCCACTCCACACTCATTAACTACAATACTCTCAATAAACAATCCTCCACTTCCAGACACGTCACCACCCTACCTCCCAGCTCAGCTCAATGTTCTGGGCTTCCCAGAGTTCTTTTATAGCCCCTGACCCGGAAGTGGCTCCAAGCCAAACCCTCAAGTCCGTTTTCCTTCCAGGTCAGGGCAAAGTCCTTTTCTTCATCCCGGGAGCACATCGCTTCTTCCAGTCACGTGACTGGGATGCACTCCCGGGTTATAGGGCATGCCAGCGCCTACTAGCCCCCCTACAGCGACTCCTGGCGGCCCCCAAGGTACCCAGCAGGGCTGTGTCAAAACACTACACAGTCCATGAGGCCCTGCTGGAACTCGGGGCACAAATATGCTGTCCGGAGGGCTCCTCCTAGCGGCCTGGGGGTGACGACCGGAGTCCATAGCCGGTCGTCTGTCACAATATGTATATATTTATATGTATATATATGTACATATGTATATATATATATGTAGATGTGTAAATTTGTATATGTATATATATATATGTATATGTGGATGTGTATATGTATGTATATATATGTATATGTAGATATGTGTATATGTAGATATGTATATATATGTATATGTATATATATGTTTACATAACCTCTTTAACACACTACTTCTCCGCTGCGAAGCGCGGGTATTTTGCTAATATATATATATATATATATATATATTTTCTTTTTTTTAAACATCAGACGCTAGAAGCTGCTGACGAACCCTTCTCTTCGTTTTCAGTCTGCAGCAGCAAAAAAGTAAAAGCAACAGAGTTTTAACAGATGTCATTGCAGCTGATCAATAGTTTTTGTAATGTAGTGCTTGGCGGTATGACCAAAATTCTATATCACAGTATTTTTCAAAATTATACCGGTTTCACGGTATTGGACGGTATTATTTTCCCATGCATGAGTGGATGTTAACCACATTTTCCACTGCAATTACTGGTCAGGAATAACCTATTCCACTGTCATGAGAATTGTACATTGTACAAAAAAACATTTTAATGTGTATACAAGTATTAATACAGGTTTACATGGCCCCATAAAGTGATAGTTTTCAAGGGGGTGGCACTAATGAAAAGAACGAATCACATTGCATGACAGATGCAGTCAAAATATAGAGCCTTTTTATTGATTTGTTTGCAAACAACTTAAACTAAAATTTTGACAACATATTTTCAACCATCCAAAGAGGCATTTAGACTTAGTAAAATATCCAGAGGTACTTGTCAAAAGTTGTATTGCACTGAACATGTCTTAGGAAAGGAATAAATAGTAAATATTTTATGTAAACCAAATACATTTTGTTAATGTTAAAAATCTCTGTCCACTGACACATTAAAATGACTTTTTAAACAACTTTACCATCATTAAACTGCATGATTTTTAAACTAATAAATAATAACAATAAAATAAATAATAGTACAACTTCCAATAATAATACAATTACTTCCAAGACTTCAAGCCCAGGTGCATTGCACAGTATTCACCAAATTAAAATAAAATAAAATAAAACAAGTGCAACTTGGTGATGACATCTTTACCAACTGAAACATCATTAAGGGAAACTGCATTAATATGGACATTGCTTCAAGCTAAGCTATATACATAAATAATAAAGCTGCAATAATGCTCTTTGTGGTATAGCCCTATGGAAGCGTATTAGGGCCACGATGAAGAAAAAAAAAGCTATATGTTGAGAATAAAGTCGACATGTTGACTTTATTCTCGACAGTTCCACTTTAATCTGGATGCTTATGTTGAGGTTAAAGTCGACATTTCCACTTTATTCTCATAGTTTATTTTGTCATTAAAGTAGAATGTCATAAACTAAGCTTCATCATTAAATCAATGTTTAATTTACTAGATTTTCTCAAACACAGTCATAAGTTAATGTAGCACATTAAATGCTTTGTGCTAAATGTTCCCCGACCCAGCTGTTAATCTCTACGCTCTTCTTCAATGACTTTCTCTGCACTAAGAGGAGGCGCAGGTAGTGATCGCTGCACAGAATGCATCCACTTCATGATATTCCTGCTCTCAAGAAAAAATTCAAACAAAAACAATACTTACAAGACTCATACAAAGCTTCATTGCACCACTTTTGAGCCCTCCCCTTCTGTGGCTTAAATAGCCAGAGGGGAGTCTCAGGAGTGGTGATGTCAAGGAGGCTCTGCCTCTTGGGTTACCAAGCAAAAACACAATCAAAATAGGAGAACACTCCATAACACACAGAAATTAATGAAAACATATGAAAATAATGAAAAAATAAACAATAATATTATTTTACATAAAACAGAACAATAAAGAACTAATGAAACAAGAAATGAACAACAACAAAAATATGCAGTATATACCAAAGATAAACCTAAGGAATAACCCTGGCTGAACCATAACACCATGAACTTTTGATTTCCTTTTTTCCAGCATGTTTCAGGGTCAGCATCTCACCCTGCATCCTTCTTTGTTTCCTTCCATTAAACCATCAACCTACTATAAACTTAAAGTAGTTTTGTCAAGGACATGTTATGCAATACATCTATATAACATTTTTTTTGTTGTATTTTTGCTATTTTCTGTCTCTTCTAATGATCTGAGAGGTATTCACTTTTACAGTCTTTTACATCTAGGAGACCACTTAAACTCTCCATCCGCTCATTACAGAAACAGTGGTATGGGATTTGCTGGATTATTTTAAGATTACTGTAGGTCATTTCCCACCACAGTAGAATCCATACTAAAGCTTAGTCGTGCCCTAACTTTAAAATTTACCACATTGTCCTACAGGCATATTAGTGTGTTCATTTTTAAATTGTAATACTTACCAAACCAGAAGAAACTGATGAGTTAAGTCCAGACTTTATATCCTAGCTTATGAATGTTGTATTTTTTTATTTTTTGTTTTTGTTATTTGTGAAATATTATTTTTCATGTGTTCTTTGTTTTTACGTAAATGTGCATTAAAACTCATTTATCTAAAATTGTTTTATTATTATGTGTGGTGTTTTGAGCCTCAGATGAGCCAGAGAGGCATACATCATCAGCAATTTTTGAACACAGTTTATTGGAGGAAGTCAGCAGATGTTACCACAAATTTAGGGCAGAAACTAATGACCAGCAGTTTTAGGAGAAAAGTCAAGGTTAAGGGTTAACGTGGTTAGGGTGTAGTATATACTGTATACACTTAAGAGAGGTGGCTCTGAGGCTAAGGATCTGCAGAAGGTTGCCAGTTCGAATCCCCATTAATACCAAAAGAGATCCTACTCTGTTGGACCCTTGAGCAAAGCCCATATCCTGCAGTTGCTCCAGGGTACTGTACAATGGCTGACCTTGTGCTCTGACCCCAAGGGGTATGCAAAAACTAACAAATTCCTTATGCAAGAAATTCTATAAGGCAAAATAACGAAAATTTTAAAAAAACAATTACGGCTATGGATGAGTGATAGATAGATAGATAGATAGATACTTTATTAATCCCAATTCTGACTTGGATTAGGAGACTGAGATGAACTTGGATTGGAGGAGACTGAGACATACTTGGATTGGAGACTGACAGACCTGGATTGGTGACTGAGATGTACTGACCTGCTGACATCATCCTTAAGAATGGAAGAGAAGTGGCTAAGAGTTTTGTGTTCTGAGGTATGACAGTTAAATAAAAAATACATTTTGCTCCTAAAAACTTTGTGTTTCAGTTGCTGCTAATGAGCTGGATAAAAAGCAACTTAATGTTTGGGGGAAAGTTTGTAAAAATTACTTGTTACTTGTACTTGTACTTTTTCTTGTTATTTGAATTAAAATTAAACTTGGGGAGGCAGGGCAGTAAGCAGCAGTAGCTGACACTGGCAACTCTAAGTAAATAACCGGTGTCATAGTGACAAATAGTTAAAAGTAACAGAAACAGTGATTCCTTGGTGAGAAATAAAAGGACAGAGGCTGATTTCAGAGCGGTAAAGAGAATAGCTCAGCGGTATTTAGGCAGACAACAAACATTAAAGTGCCAATCAGGCACAAACGGCTGTATAAGCAGACAAAACAGTAAAAAAATTAACTATTAGCAGATATTCAGTAAGCAAGTTTTTCTTAGTAAGAAGGAAAATGTGTGTAAAAAGTTTTATTGAACAGTTATTAGCAGTCAGGAAATTAGAGCAGTTAAGAGGACAACAGTGTAAGGGTTCATTAATACAAAGGAGTATAAACGTGGAGAACTTTTAAGGAATAACAGGGATTGAAAGTTATGAGAACTGACAGAGAAAAGGAAAGTTAACCTCACAGATTGAAAAACAGCAGGCAGTCGAGGGGGAGAATATTATAGGAGCCTAAGGTATCAGGAGTAACTGTAGCAGTTCTTTACTTTTTTGGCTATTTTTTTTTTTAATTTATAGACTCTGAAGTGGCAGGAAAGCATAAGGAGCCTTAACAAGCCACCACAAAACCAGTTTCCATAAAGAGAGAGGTAGTGATAGTTTGGGACTCAGTAATTAAGGGGATTGAAGCACAGGCTTGCTCCAGAAACAGAGAGTCTCACACGGTGTGTTGCCTTCTGGGTGTACAGGTGTGAGACCCCCCTGGAAGTGTTGATAGGCTTTTGGCCAGAGCACATCTCTGTCCAGTTGTTATTATCCATGTAGGAAGAAAGGACATAAGGGAAGTCTGTCAGTACTGAAGGGAAGGAGTAGAAACATGAGCGGAGCAGCAGCAAGTGAAACTACGAGAGCAATGTCTCACACATGCATGTAGGTTTTTACAAGAAACAGAAAATAATAGCGAAAATTGAATCAAATACTCAGGTAAGTTCAACCAGAGTAAAGCCAACATCCAACGAGAAGAAGTAACCAATAGTGAGAAGTTAAAGTCGATTACCCAGCAGGTGTTGAAAGCTTAAACTGACAGTCTCCTAATGATTCAACTGAATGTAGAAAGCACTGAAGAAAGGAACAAAGATGAACTTGGTGCTGAACATAAGTTCCTTCTGTTCCCTCCCCATCAAGGGTTATTATTATTATTATTATTATTATTATTATTATTATTATTATTATTATTATTATTATTATTATTATTATTATTATGTGTTGTGTGTCCTGCAGGAAGTACAGTTCAGGCCAAGGATACAGACAGTTTCACTTGCCAAAAGTGCTTAGTTAATTTAGAGTTTGGTGGGAAAATATGCAAATTGAAATGAACACATTAGGAACTTCATAGTGATTAGAAAACCGAAAATCGTATCAACACAGTTTGTTTAGAAAATTTGGCTACTTCTCACTTAGCTTCAGTCTCTCCATGTCCCACTTTAGTCAGTGCGCAGCCAAAATCAGTGGAACCAATCTAGCCACAGGGCAAGTGGGTAACAGTGTAACGGGGGTCTAAGAAGTCAAAATTTAGTCCATTGGCAGCCACGTCACCAATTTGAACCCAGAACAGTTTCTCAGCATTATGCATCGTGCCTATGGATACTTAGAATAAAAAAGTGCTCATAATTGGTGATTCCATAGTGCAGAATGTTAGAATTCCAAACTATGTTAAACCACCAATTAATGTTAAATGCCTAATAGGGTGAAGATATCTGACAGAGAGGCTCAGTTGGATCTTCTCGCTGACAATGAAGTATCTAACTTATTGCTGCATGTCAGCACTAACAATATTATTACAGCAATCTGAGGTATTAAAGGGGAACTGTATCTCTCTATGCACCAAAGCAAAAAGAAAATGTGGTAATTTAATTGTGTCTTACCTCTTACTAAGATTATACAGGGGGGATATGATTTATAGCAGATTGTGTTCCCTTCACTGCTGGCTAGAAACCAGGTGTACAAATAAAAGCATAGCCTTTGTGAACAACTGGGATGATTTTTGGGAAAAGCCTTCATCCTAACTGGAGGAGATCTTTTGTTTAATCTCAAAATAAGGCATCAAACCTTCTTGGCTGACTGATCAGAGCACCATCAAGACCACAGTCTTGTGATATTAAACGGCAGACTGTTGTTTATCAAACCTGTTACTAAACTGTAGCTGTCACCCATAATCCCTGTTGTGGGGCATCCTATAAATTTAGTCTTGATGCAAACCTTAAATTAGTTGAAAATCAAAAAATGTATAAGTGTATAATTAGACCGAGAGAAAAACATTCACTCTCTTTGAAGTAAATCTGTTTTGGTAAATCTATACTAATAAAAGGCAAAGCCCTCACTAACTCACTCACTCACTCACTCACTCACTCACTCACTCACTCACTCATCACTAATTCTCCAACTTCCCATGTAGGTGGAAGGCTAAAATTTGGCAGGCTCATTCCTTACAGCTTACTTACAAAAGTTAGGCAGGTTTCATTTCGAAATTCAAAGCGTAACGGTCATAACTGGAACCTCTATTTTGTCCATATACAGTAATGGACTGCAACTCGCTGGCCGTGGGAGGCGGGGTTGCGTATCGCATCATCACGCCTCACACGTAACCATGTGAACTGACTGTGAAGGAGAAAGGACAGCCTTATATGGCGTTCGTTTAAAAACAGCGGACAGGCTGTGTAAAGGCAGCTTCACAAAAAAACAGATCCTTAACAAATTGTTATTGGTATATTTTCCCTCAATTTAAAAAGGTTTTCTTTTCTTCTTAATTAAAATTTAAAAGCAATACTTCACCGCTGCGAAGCCCCTCTAGTGCTGATGTCCGAGGTTCGATTTCCGTAAGCGAGTGCAGTGAGTGTGTACGCCTGATGAGCCAAGAATTAGGGCGAAACACGTGTCGCGTACTCTTTGCATTATTTGACAGTAAACTATTTTCAACCATTCTATGATCTGCTTCTCACAACTGAAGGCACCGTGGCTGATGTTAGCTGACTTGCTGGCCAACCATAAGCGTTACCTGGTAGGTAACCACCCATACAATCAGATTGTGATTCAGACTACGAATGCCGTGAATGTAATTACCCCGATCTACATGCTAGAGAAAACCTCAATGAAGAAAAAACAGTGTGTAAGCATACATATTAACACATGTGCAATTAAACGTGTGCATTTACGGGGTGATTTCTCAGGCTTAAAAGCTCGCCTTTTATTAAAAAGGTAAATGCAAACTGTTTTCATTCTGAAGGGCACAAATCACGTTGGATTTCAGCCGTTAAACGCGCAAAAATGTTGGTACACCAGATAAATAAGCGCAACATATTATCATTTGTATTGTATGCTTACAATACATATAGAAATGTGTTAATCGTTAACTAATAGTATGGGATGGTGTTTTTCGACTCAGCTACAGATGCTGATGGAGACCAGAACTGCTTTGGAAAAATATGAACGCCTTGGGGCCGATATGGAAGAAGGTAGCGCAGCGCATTGATTTAAACGATTCCATGTCTTGGTGGGTTTGCATAGCTTATTGTCAATATCTTTACACCTGTTTTTAAGACTTATTGACTGAAACGGGCTTTCACAAAAAAAGTTAGGGCTTTGCTACAGGATACACCCTCCACAAGTTAAGGAAGTAAAAATAAAAGTATATATTTCTGTTTTATTTAAACCTTTTAAATTTGTATGCATAGCCCAATTTGGCTGTTTTAGTTTTTTTTTTTTCTTTCTTCAGTAAAATTTAATCTCCTTAAAGAAAAACAACATATGCATTTTACTTTTTTTGTATCTCTTTAGTAATATTTTAGTGTAAAAGGATAACCAGTATTTAAACCTTTTATGTTACTTTATAAAGTTATTTTACACAATGTTGAAAAATTAATAAGAAAGCTACATATTTTGGCAGCTGCTGCTTTCATTTTCAATGAAATGAAAAAAGCTCTCCAAGAGAAAACCTCAATGAAGAAGAAACAGTTTGCACTATCTAAAAAGGAGAAACCCTCATTTATAAAGGTTTGCTGCAAATGACTTAACTGAAAATAAATGAATAGTTCCTATGTGTATAATACATATTTATCTATTTGACTTAAGCCTTTATTCCAGCAACTTGCAACATCTGAGGTACAATTTGTTACATTACTTTTGTTTTTTGCAGCACAGGCAGGTGAAGTGACTTCCTCAGGGTCACACAGTGGTGTCAGTACCAGGATTTGAACTGACAAGCTCCGGGTTTGCTGAAATATTACTGAAGAAAGAAAAAAAATGAAAATGGGCAAATGGGGCTATGCATACAAATGTCCATCCATCCATTATCCAACCCGCTATATCCTAAATACAGGAGCCAATCCCTGCCAACACAGGGCACAAGGCCGGAAACAAACCCCGGGCAAGGTGCCAGCCCACCGCAGGGCGCACACACCCACACACACCCACACACCAGGGACAATTTAGAATCGCCAATGCACCTAACCTGCATGTCTTTGGACTGTGGGAGGAAACCGGAGTACCCAGATGAAACCCAGACAGACACGGGGAGAACATTCAAACTCCACGCAGGGAAGCGAACCCGGGTCTCCTAACTGGCACCTTTCACTGCGCCACCATACCGCCCGCATACAAACTTAAAAGGTTTAAATAAAACAGAAATATATACCTTTATTTTTACTTCCTTAACTTGTGGAGGGTGTATCCTATAGCAAAGCCCTAACTTTTTTCATGAAAGCCCCTTTCAGTCAATAAGCTTTAAAAACAGGTGTAAAGCTAAACTCGCAGCACCGCTATTCAATTACACTTGCCTAACGCCTCTCCTAAGGGGAGATACTGTGGGATCTGGGCATCAGTCAAAGCACCAATCACAGGCCCGATTAGAAAGCGGGAAGCTGTGATTTGTCGTCTCCCTCCCATGTAACAATCACAGCCCGTGTTACAACGCACTATGTATGTATGTGTATATGTATATATGTATATGTGTGTGTGTATGTATGTGTGTATATGTATGTGCATATATATGTTGATATGTGTATATATATATATATGTATATATATGTGGATGTGTATATGTATATATATATATATATATATATATATATATATATATGTGTATATATGTATATATATGTATATGTAGATATGTGTATATGTAAATATGTATATATATGTATATATGTATATGTATATATATGTTTACATAACCTCTTTAACACACTACTTCTCCGCTGCGAAGCACAGGTATTTTGCTAGTGATATTATAAATGATAAGTTCAAAATCTGATTTGTGTCTTCTCAATGAAACCTGACTTAGGAAATCTGACACTGATCCCCTAGCTGAGGCTTCACCAGATAAATACACATTCCATCATAAATATAGAGATACTTGTTGAGGAGTTGGCCTTGCAATAATTAATTGTGACAAAATGCAAATCACATCTAAAAATTTAGATGACATCACACCCTTTGAGGCACACATTTTAAATAATAAAACAGATTCTAGCACAACTGTATTGCTAGTAGTGCTGGGCGGTATGGCCAAAATTTTATATCATGGTATTTTTCAAAATTGTACCGGTTTCACGGTATTCAGCAGTATTTTCTTCCCATGCATTAGTTAACCACATTTTCCACTGCAATTACTGCAGTAGACTGGCTAAGAATAACCTATTCCACTGTCATGAGAATTGTACATTGTACAAAAAACATTTTAATGTGCACACAAGTATTAATACAGGTTTGCATGGCCCCATAAAGTGATAGTTTTCAAGGAGGGGGGCACTAATGAGGCACTAATGAAGAGAAGGAATCACATTGCATGACAGTTGCTGTCAAAATATAGATCCTTTTTATTGAAAAAATTTTGCAAACAACTTAAACTAAAATTTTGACAACATATTTTCAACCATCCAAAGAGGCATTTAGACTTAGTAAAATATCCAGAGGTGCTTGTCAAAAGTTGTATTGCACTGAACATGTCTTAGAAAAGGAATAAATGGTAAATATTTTTTGTAAACCAACTACACTTTCTGTTGATGTTAACAATCTCTGTCAACTGACACGTTAAAGTGACTTTTTAAACAAGTATATTGGTATACAGTAATCCCTCGCTACTTCGCGGTTCACTTTTCGCGGATTCACGACTTTGCGGGTTTTTAAATACAAGTGATTGCCCGCCTATCGCGGAAGTTATGTTCCAGACCCATCAGCAACAGGAGAAAATCCGCGATATAGAAAGACCATATAAATAAACATTTTTATAGTTTAAGCCTTAAAATACCCATCCCACATGCTTTAAACACATGTAAACTTATAAAACACACTTTGTTAACACATATGATATGTGGATGTCGGGCTAAGGATATGAGTAACATCTCACTGTTATAAAACATTTTAACTTCACGCAAGACAAGACAGTGAGACAGGAAAATTGGTGATGTACAGGCTTGTGAATTTCCCATTGGGATTAATAAAGTATCTATCTATCTATCTATCTATCTATCTATCTATCTATCTATCTATCTATCTATCTATCTATCTATCTATCTATCTATCTATCTATCTATCTATCTTTAAATTATTGACAGGCAGAGCGACAAGCAGCACAAAGCCAGCACAAAGTCCACTTCTCCTTAGCGTTCATTCAGCTCCCCACCCCTTAAAAATGCGAACTGCGCCTCCGGGGAGGGGGGTTTGAGCGAACTTGCGTTCAGCCCTCACACACACACTCCTCCTCTTTCCGAACGCGCAGATCGACAAGCAGGCATTTTGGCAGAAGCAGCACAAAGTCCATTTCTGCTCAGCGTGAGTTCAGCTGCCCCCCTTCACAAAGCGAGTGCAGACACATTGACATCTGATCGCTGCGTGCAGTGTGCAGTGTTGGTCTGAGGTGTTTAAGAATGTAGAAAGTGTTTAAGAGCATAGGAAGTGTTTTTAAGAGTGTGGGAAAGGTTAACAAGAGAGTGAGAAAGGTTTATAAGAGTGTGGGAAGGGTTTATAAAGCCTTAAAATATGTATAAATACTAAAATAAATATAGGTCGCTACTTCGCGGATTTTCACCTATCGCAGGGGGCTCTGGAACGTAACCCCCGCGATAGGTGAGGGATTACTGTATATATTGGGTCCGTGGCTTCAAAAAAAAAATATGGTCCGTTTTTAAATCCAGTGTAGCAGATAGAGGCGTGGTCCACCTCTTGAACCCTCAGGTACCACTCTGAACACCAGGTGAAAGTATAATTATTATTTATTTTATAATTAAACTGTGCACCACTCCACACTCATAAACTACAATTCTCACAAACCAATCCTCCTCGCCCAGACACTTCGCCCTCCTACCTCCCAGCTCAGCTCAGTGTCTGGGCTTTCCCACAATCCTTTTATACACCCTGACCCGAAGGTGTTCCTGTCCAATCAGTCCACAGTTCCTTATTCCTTCCGGGTCAGGGTAAACAGTCCTTTTCTTCAACCCGGGAGCACGTCGTTCCTTCCTGTCATGTGACCGTGACGTACTCCCGGGTTATAGGGCACATAAGAGCCTACGAGCCCCCCTACAGCGATGCCTGGTGGCCCTCAAGGTATCCAGCAGGGCTGTGTATACAAACTACAAAGTCCATGAGGCCCTGCTGGAACTCGGGGCACGATCATGCTGTCCGGAGGGCTCCTCCTGGCGGCCTGGGGGTGGCGACCGGAGTCTGTAGCCGGCCGTCCATCACACCAGTTTGCCGTGTCCGTCTCCGTACGACTGCGGGGAGTTGATGAGGTGATTGGGGCGAGTCGTACCCGATCGTTCTCAATTGCTTCAACAGCTTACCGCGCCATGTGACTAAGGCGCTGCGCCCACGCAGACGTATATTTATGGGCCGACAGGATAGGAGGAAGGAAAAAAGAAAAAATAGAACACAAGGAGGTTAAAGAAGGGAAAAGGCAGTCATGGGAGACGATCCAGACACCAGGAAGAAGAAGGCAGCACGAGCTGGGGCTCCGTGAGGGAGCGCAGGCTTAGGCGACCTAGGGGCTGGTTCACCCCACTGACTAATCGTGTAGAGTGGGGTGAGCAAAATGTAAGACCTCCCAATGGATTTGAGGAGCGACTGAGTGAGCACGAAGGAAGACGGGAGGTGTGCCGACCTCGGACGGTCTGGCTGCGCAGTGTGGCGGCAGCCAAAACAGGGGTTGGCAGAAAGCAGTTTGTGCTGCAAAGGCTCCACCAGCAACGCCAGTGAAGGGTGAGCTGTGGAGACAGAGGGTGGTGTGCTGCGATCGGGCGAGGAGAGAGACTGCATTTTAACGAATTTATTTATTATGGATTTTATGCCCACGTTTCACTGGCCTTATGGATTTGCTATTTATTTGGGTACTGTATTTTTCTGAATACTGCACAACGGACACTTTTCGCTTTACTTTGACTGCTTTTAAAAAAAGCACTTGAGCACTTTCCACCATCCCCTGGCTTCAATGAGATTTCTCAGCTCATCTCGGTGTTGGTTCAACTGACTCCCATGTGGGAAGAGGGAGTCTGTAGGGGACCGGCATCGTCACACTATTACACAGTATTGAAAAAAAATAAAATAAAACAAGTACAACTTGGCTTGCAGTATTGTCCAGTAGTATAGAAACAGTATTCACACATTTGAGCATAATGGTCCACATCCGACCTTTTAAAACCAAAGTATCTCCAGACAACAGACACGGCGCCTTTTTTCATCAAAAGTTTTTCTGTGTCATCATGTTCAACTTTATCGTCTGCTACAGCTTCAGTTTCAGAATGTTCTCTGTCCATTTTCACCGCTTAATTCCTCCACTAACGCATGTACTTCGTTGCATGCGTATTTTGCGGTGCACCAGTGAAAAAGGTCCCCACTCAAACAGTTTGACCGCTGCGCCATGTTCTGAATGTTGTTTAGGCTATTTAAACTGCTGTTCCAGTATAAGAAAAATCCATATCATAACAAAAATAAAAAACATTTTTTTGGAATGAACCGGTATACCGCCCAGCACTAATTGCTAGTCTACAGACTTAATTGTTCATGACTGAATTTGGCAAAACTTTATCTGATTTGGCTGCATACTATGATCATGTAGTGTTTTTAAGGGATTTTAATGTACACATCGATGTGGAAAATGACACTTTTAGCAAATGTTTTACTTATTTGTTAAATTCAGCAGGATGTGACATTTAGATTGTAATTCTGTTCACAATTTACAGATGCTTTGAGTAAGTCAAGTGTAATCTTGGAAAACAATTTAGATCACCTTAGATCAACAACAAATTATAATATAACCTTGAGAGATGCTCTGGATGCAGTGGCTCCCCTTCAAATAAATGTGATCAAAGCACATATAAACTCACCCTAGTTTGATGAGAGCCCTCGAGCTCTTAAATTAGAATATCGAAAATATGGGGAGAACATGCAAGCTCTACACAAGGAGAACCCAGGAAGCGAACCCAGGTCTCCTTACTATGAGGCAGCAGTGCTACCACTCTGCCACCCACATGCATGTGTCTCTCTAACCAAATAACATTTAGTCTATATCAACCCTTGTAAATCAGCAAGGTAATCAAAGTTTCTAACACAAATTAGACATATTCAAATAATTGATAAAATTATTCTTTTTAAAAGTCTGCATTCAATAAGTTAATCAAGCAGTTATTAAAGATGATTGATTGTTAACATCTCTAACTAAAGTAATAAATGTCTAGACTGAGCAAAACTTTTACTGCAATTTAACATTAACATTGTATGATGTAGGCCCAAGAAGTGAATTTGGCTTTTAGTTACCAGTTTTAGGTGCAATACTTGTATCAGCTCATTTATTAACCAAGTACTGTTCCATAGCTTGGTGGCGGCAAGCCAATAACCATGCCTGGACAGGGTGCCAGTTTATCTTAGGACTGGACCGATTTAGTGTTTGTCAGTCAACTTAACACCCTCATCTTTTAGATATAAGCTGCTCATATGGACACTGGAAGATTGTACAAACTCCACGTAGCCACTTAGTGACAAGGACTGGAACCTTGGTCCCAAGAGCTCTGAGGCAGCAGTATTAAAACACTGAGCACAGTCTCCTGTACTTATAAATTAAGCCAGTGATGCTTATCCTGTGTCGTTCATTAATTGCTAAAAGCAAATATGAAGTGAAATACTGAATATGTTGAAACAATTTATCATTAACCTCTGACAAAACAGAAGTTCTATTAATAAATAAGAACTTATCTTGTTAAATCCTTCTGACACTAATCTGTAAATTATTTTTTACAGTATCCTTATTACTTAATATTTGCTATCTGGATCCTAAAAGTATATGGTTAACTTTTGTTAGTTTCTTTATAAGCAAGATGTAAAAGACCCACTTCATTCATTGAAATCAAAGAAAATTTACTACAAAATGTACTGAATGCACTTTGAGTGCTGAAATCATTCTTTGCACTCTCCTGTTAAAACAAAGTTCTGTGGCAAACGATAATAACTTGTGTAACTCCAGTTTTATGATCTCTACATTTGCTTCCAGCTAAATTTAGATGAGATACATTACGGCATGCAAAGTTGTAATGGACCCAAAGGGCAAACAATAAAACAAAAAAATATAAAAGGCAATGACCCCTCCTTTAACCGTCACCTTATCGTGGTGGAGGGGTTTGCGTGTCCCAATGATCCTAAGAGCTCTGTTGTCCGGGGCTTTATGCCCCTGGTAGGGCCACCCAAGGCAAACTGGTCCTAGGTGAGGGATGAGACAAAGAGCGGTTAAACAAACCTCCTATGAAGAAAAACAATTTTGGACGGCGTTTTCCCTTGCCCGGATGCGGGTCACCGGGGCCCCACTCTGGAGCCAGGCCTGGAGGTGGGGCTCGATGGCGAGCGCCTGGTGGCCGGGCCTGCACCCATGGGGCTCGGCCGGGCACAGCCCGAAGAGGCAACGTGGGTCCCCCTTCCCATGGGCTCACCACCTATGGGAGGGGCCAAGGAGGTCGGGTGCAGTGTGAGTTGGGTGGTGGCCGAAGGCGGGGACCTTGGCGGTCCGATCCTCGGCTACAGAAACTGGCTCTTGGGACGTGGAATGTCACCTCTCTGAAGGGGAAGGAGCCTGAGCTAGTGCGCGAAGTTGAGAGGTTCCGGCTAGATATAGTCGGACTCACCTCGACGCACAGCTTGGACTCTGGAACCAATCTCCTTGAGAGGGGCTGGACTCTCTACCACTCTGGAGTTGCCCCCGGTGAGAGGCGCCGAGCAGGTGTGGGTATACTTATTGCCCCCCAACTTGGAGCCTGTACATTGGGGTTTACCCCGGTGGACGAGAGGGTAGCCTCCCTTCGCCTTCGGGTGGGGGGACGGGTCCTAACTGTTGTTTGTGCGTATGCACCGAACAGCAGTTCGGAGTACCCACCCTTTTTGGAGTCCCTGGAGGGGGTGCTAGAGGGCATACCTTCTGGGGACCCCCTCGTTCTGCTGGGAGACTTCAATGCTCACGTGGGCAATGACAGTGAGACCTGGAAGGGCGTGATTGGGAGGAATGGCCCCCCTGATCTGAACCCGAGCGATGTTTTGTTATTGGACTTCTGTGCTCGTCATGGATTGTCCATAACGAAAACCATGTTCAAGCATAGGGGTGTTCATATGTGCACTTGGCACCAGGACACCCTAGGCCTCAGTTCGATGATCGACTTTGTGGTCGTGTCGTCGGACTTGCGGCCACATGTCTTGGACACTCGGGTGAAGAGAGGGGCGGAGCTGTCAACTGATCACCACCTGGTGGTGTGTTGGCTTCGATGGTGGGGGAGGATGCCGGTCAGGCATGGTAGGCCCAAACGTGTTGTGAGGGTCTGCTGGGAACGTCTGGCAGAGCCCCCTGTCAGAAGTAGCTTCAACTCCCACCTCCGGCAGAACTTCGACCACTTCCCGAGGGAGGTGGGGGACATTGAGTCCGAATGGGCCATGTTCCGTGCCTCTATTGTTGAGGCAGCTGACCGGAGCTGTGGCCGTAAGGTGGTCAGTGCCTGTCGTGGCGGCAATCCCCGAACCCACTGGTGGACACCGGCGGTGAAGGATGCCGTCAAGCTGAAGAAGGAGTCCTACAGGACCCTTTTGTCCTGTGGGACCCCGGAGGCAGCTGATAGGTACCGGCAGGCCAAGCGGAATGCGGCTTTGGTGGTTGCTGAGGCAAAAACTCGGGCGTGGGAGGAGTTTGGGGAGGCCATGGAGAATGACTTTCGGACGGCTTCGAGGAGATTCTGGTCCACCATCCGGCGTCTCAGGAAGGGGAAGCAGTGCAGTGTCAACACTGTATATGGTGGGGATGGTGCGCTGCTGACCTCGACTCGGAATGTTGTGGGTCGGTGGGGGGAATACTTCGAAGACCTCCTCAATCCCATTAACATGCCTTCCAATGAGGAAGCAGAGCCTGGGGACTCAGAGGTGGGCTCCCCCATCTCTGGGACTGAGGTCACCGAGGTGGTCAAAAAATTCCTTGGTGGTAGGGCCCCGGGGGTGGATGAGATACGCCCGGAGTTCCTCAAGGCTCTGGATGTTGTAGGACTGTCTTGGCTGACACGCCTCTGCAACATCGCATGGACATCAGGGACAGTGCCTCTGGATTGGCAGACCGGGGTGGTGGTCCCCCTCTTTAAGAAGGGGGATCGGAGGGTGTGTTCCAACTACAGAGGGATCACACTCCTCAGCCTCCCTGGAAAAGTCTATTCAGGGGTCCTGGAGAGGAGGGTCCGTCGGATAGTCGAGCCTCGGATTCAGGAGGAACAGTGTGGTTTTCGTCCTGGTCGCGGAACAGTGGACCAGCTCTGTACCCTTAGCAGGGTCCTAGAGGGTGCATGGGAGTTTGCCCAACCAGTCTACATGTGTTTTGTGGACTTAGAAAAGGCATTCGACCGTGTCCCTCGGGGAATCCTGTGGGGGGTACTCCGAGAGTATGGGGTACCGGCCCCCCTGATAAGGGCTGTTCAGTCCCTGTACGATCGGTGCCAGAGCTTGGTCCACATTGCCGGCAGTAAGTCGAACCCGTTTCCAGTGAGAGTTGGACTCCGCCAGGGCTGCCCTTTGTCACCGATTCTGTTCATATCTTTTATGGACAGAATTTCTAGGCGCAGCCAGGGTGTTGAGGGGGTCCAGTTTGGTGGGCTCAGGATTGGGTCACTGCTTTTTGCAGATGATGTTGTCCTGTTTGCTTCATCAGGCCGTGATCTTCAGCTCTCTCTGGATCGGTTCGCAGCCGAGTGTGAAGCGGCTGGGATGAGAATCAGCACCTCCAAATCCGAGACCATGGTCCTCAGCCGGAAAAGGGTGGAGTGCCCTCTCAGGGTTGGTAGCGAGATCCTGCCCCAAGTGGAGGAGTTCAAGTATCTCGGGGTCTTGTTCACGAGTGAGGGAAGAATGGAGCGTGAGATCGACAGGCGGATCGGTGCGGCATCCGCAGTAATGCGGGCATTGCATCGGTCTGTCGTGGTGAAAAAGGAGCTGAGCCGCAAGGCGAAGCTCTCAATTTACCAGTCGATCTATGTTCCTACCCTCACCTATGGTCATGAGCTATGGGTAGTGACCGAAAGAACGAGATCGCGAATACAAGCGGCTGAAATGAGTTTCCTCCGCAGGGTGTCTGGGCTTTCCCTTAAAGATAGGGTGAGAAGCTCAGTCATCCGGGAGGGGCTCAGAGTAGAGCCGCTGCTCCTCCGCATCGAGAGGAGTCAGATGAGGTGGCTCGGGCATCTGATCAGGATGCCTCCTGGACGCCTCCCTGGTGAGGTGTTCCGGGCACGTCCAACCGGGAGGAGGCCCCGGGGAAGACCCAGGACACGCTGGAGGGACTATGTCTCTCGACTGGCCTGGGAACGCCTTGGGATTCTCCCGGAAGAGCTAGAAGAAGTGGCCGGGGAGAGGGAAGTCTGGGCATCTCTGCTCAAGCTGCTGCCCCCGCGACCCGACCTCGGATAAGCGGGAGACGATGGATGGATGGATGGATAAAAGGCAATGAACAATTTATAAGCAACAAATAAAAAGGGTTGGCGCCCTACCAAGGGTTTGTTTCCTGCCTTGCGCCCTGTGTTGGCTGGGATTAGCTCCAGCAGACCCCCGTGACCCTGTAGTTAGGATATAGCGGGTTGCATAATGGATGGATGGATGGAAATAAAAAGTTGTTAGTATAAGCAAAAATTCTGAATATTTGAAAATGTAAATAAGCAAACACAAAATGAAGCATCACAAGATGATTACAACTCAAACGAAAGGCAAAACCTGAAGTAATTTCATTAGACTAAGGGGGAACATTGACAAATCAGCATCAAAAAATTAGAAAATGCTGGGAAGATATTTTACTGAAAACATTTTTTCCAATTTTTTAGCTTGATTATTTGAAATGGTATTGCTCAATGTTCCAAATCAGGCATCCATGTGACCCTGCGAATAGTATTACCAGAATGTGATGCTTGTTGAGAAATACAGAAAAAAACTTCTCTCCATCACAGTTGTGCCTCAAAGCAGATGTGCTGTTTGGCTAAGCACAAATTTATTAACAATTTCTGCTTCTGAAATGAGAAGTAGTAAATGAAATGAGAAATAGTACTACTTCTAAAAATTCAAGCTCATAGTCAAATTTTATTAATTTAAATGTATTTTTGTATAACTATCTTCATTGAATACAGACTCAGGGTGTTTGCAAAGATTTCCAGCTATAACTATAACTATGACATAAATAATGCATACATGGATACACATATTATGTTGTACATGCAGTAAACTGGAAGAAGATATCAATTACATTAACATAAACAAATCATGACATTATAAGTCATAAGTTTGTGTTTTTCAGGAGATGAAAACACAGACACCATTCCTGAAAAAAAGTTTCTGGTGGTATCAATAGTATTCTATAACGGGCAAAGTCACGGTCACCATCAGACAAAGTCATATTTCTAGTGACCTAAGCCTTCCCACATTCTCTAAACAATTCTACAGTATTATAAGTATACGCGCTTTCCTAGAAACAATTGAAAATCACCAGAAAAAAAATTGAAATGTAGAGATGTCAGGTAATTGAAAGGAACTACTTTGGGCATCTCTCCCCTAGGAGGTTTCGTGTTGCCGACATGCTTTCATCATTTGTGCATTAGCGGCTAAGTGACTGTCTTTCTTCAGAGGTTTCCTTTTGCCGGAGTTCTTGCCTCACTTTTGTATTAGTGGCAGGAAGAAAAGTAAAAGGGATACCGTTTTGCTGATGTGCTCGCCTCGCTTCTGTATTATCCACTAAGTGAGTGACTCTTTCTTCAGAGGTTTTGTTTTGCTGACGTGCTGGCCTCGCTTGTGTATTCTCGGAGATGGAGCCCTTACCCAGACTCCATCTCTCACTTCCAGGCCGGACAGACACACACACTTCCACAGGTAGACGTTTATATATAAGATGGTGGCTAGCCTAAAAAGATTAAGCCACTTTAGATTATTAGGTGTAGCATCTTGGAAATACAGCAGTGGCAGAAAAAGCCACAGCAAGATATCAAGAAGAGAAACAGAATGAGGGAGGGTCAGTAACAATTCAGAATGATTTCCAAGCTTATATTTTTGTGCACATGAAAAATGTAAAAAGAACAGTTAAACAGCAGTTCTAATTAGAGCTATGCTATACTAAAATTATAATTGAGACCAATGAGGCATCACTTGCATGAGCCTTGCACTTGTTTTTTAGGGCCTTGTAGCTAAAAGATAACCTTCCACCGATGTTTTTATTTATCCCTTTTATTTTAGAAGACTGCCACTTTGAGACTACAAATGTGCACTATGTATGTATTGATAAGTTCACTGTAAAAACTGAAGGACAGAAGTTATGTGGTTAAATTTCCCAATTCTAGTAATGATTCTTACAGCAGTATTTTGAATTAGCTGAAAGCTACAAATAATTTGAACAGCCCGTGAATAACAAACAGCAGTAGTCAATACCACTAAAACAAATATATGAATTCACCAATCTGTATGCTGTCTAATCAGAAATCATTTTACCTGTATTTTGAACTGAGAAAAGTAGGTTTTAGTGTTATAATCAGTGTTCAAATTCCAGCAATTATTGCATCATCTACTGATACATGAATAAATGAGCCAAGCAACAACAACAGTAATTATTAATATTGCTTGGTATTTTTATTCAAAATATGCAGTTCAAATTTCTTTACAATGAGCTAAACAAAAATTACAATTATGTATATATATATATACTGTATATATATACAGTGCATCCGGAAAGTATTCACAGCGCATCACTTTTTATACATTTTGTTATGTTACAGCCTTATTCCAAAATGGATTAAATTCATTTTATTCCTCAGAATTCTGCACACAACACTCCATAAAAAAGTTTACTTGAGGTTTTTGAAAATTTATTAAAAATAAAAAAAATGAGAAATCACATGTACATAAGTATTCACAGCCTTTGCTCAATACATTGTCGATGCACCTTTGGCAGCAATTACAGCCTCAAGTCTTTTTGAATATCATGCCACAAGCTTGGCACACCTATCATTGGCCAGTCCTCTCAAGCTCCATCAGGTTGGATGGGAAGCGTCGGTGCACAGCCATTTTAAGATCTCTCCAGAGATGTTCAATCGGATTCAAGTCTGGGCTCTGGCTGGGCCACTCAAGGACATTCACAGAGTTGTCCTGAAGCCACTCCTTTGATATCTTGGCTGTGTGCTTAGGGTCGTTGTCCTGCTGAAAGATGAACCGTTGCCCCAGTCTGAGGTCAAGAGCACTCTGGAGCAGGTTTTCATCCAGGATGTCTCTGTACATTGCTGCAGTCATCTTTCCCTTTATCCTGACTAGTCTCCCAGTCCCTGCTGCTGAAAAACATCCTTACAGCATGATGCTGCCACCACCACGCTTCACTGTAGGGATGGTATTGGCCTGGTGATGAGCGGTGCCTAGTTTCCTCCAAACGTGACGCCTGGCATTCACACCAAAGAGATCAATCTTTGTTTCATCAGACCAGAGAATTTTCTTTCTCATGGTCTGAGAATCCTTCAGGTGCCTTTTGGCAAACTCCAGGCGGGCTGCCATGTGCCTTTTACTAAGGAGTGGCTTACTCTACCATACAGGCCTGATTGGTGGATTTCTGCAGAGATGGTTGTCCTTCTGGAAGGTTCTCCTCTCTCCACAGAGGACCTCTGGAGCTCTGACAGAGTGACCATCGGGTTCTTGGTCACCTTCCTGACCAAGGCCCTTCTCCCCCGATCGCTCAGTTTAGATGGCCGGCCAGCTCTAGGAAGAGTCCTGGTGGTTTCGAACTTCTTCCACTTACGGATGATGGAAGCCACTGTGCTCATTGGAACCTTCAAAGCAGCAGAAATTTTTCTGTTACCTTCCCCAGATTTGTGCCTGTCCTGTCTCGGAGGTCTATAGACAATTCCTTTGACTTCATGCTTGGTTTGTGCTCTGACATGAACTCTCAACTGTGGGACCTCATATAGACAGGTGTGTGCCTTTCCAAATCATGTCCAATCAACTGAATTTACCACAGGTGGACTCCAATTAAGCTGCAGAAACATCTCAAGGATGATCAAGGGAAACAGGATGCACCTGAGCTCAATTTTGAGCTTCATAGCAAAGGCTGTGAATACTTATGTACATGTGCTTTCTCAATTTTTTTATTTTTAATAAATTTGCAAAAATCTCAAGTAAACTTTTTCACATTGTCATTATGGGGTGTTGTGTGTAGAATTCTGAGGAAAAAAATGAATTTAATCCATTTTGGAATAAGGCTGTAACATAACAAAATGTGGAAAAAGTGATGCGCTGTGAATACTTTCCGGATGCACTGTATATATATATCTTATCATGGTGGAGGGGTTTGCGTGTCCCAATGATCCTAGGAGCTCTGTTGTCCGGGGCTTTATGCCCCTGGTAGGGCCACGCAAAGCAAACTGGTCCTAGGTGAGGGATAAGACAAAGAGCGGTTAAACAAACCTTCTGTGATGAATGAAAACTTTGGACAGCGTTTTCCCTTGCCCGGATGCGGGTCACCGGGGCCCCCCTCTGGAGCCAGGCCTGGAGGTGGGGCTCGATGGCGAGCTCCTGGTGGCCGGGCCTGCACCCATGGGGCTCAGCCGGGCACAGCCCAAAGAGGCAACGTGGGTCCCCCTTCCCATGGGCTCACCACCTATGGGAGGGGCCAAGGAGGTCGGGTGCAGTGTGAGTTGGGTAGTGGCCAAAGGCGGGGACCTTAGCAGGTCCGATCCTCGGCTACAGAAGCTGGCTCTTGGGATGTGGAATGTCACCTCTCTGAAGGGGAAGGAGCCTGAGCTAGTGCGCGAGGTCGAGAGGTTCCGGCTAGACATAATCGGACTCATCTCGACGCACAGCTTGGACTCTGGAACCAATCTCCTTGAGAGGAGCTGGACTCATTACCAATCTGGAGTTGCCCCCGGTGAGAGGCGGTGAGCGGGTGTGGGTATACTTATTGCCCCCCGACTTGGAACCTGTACATTGGGGTTTACCCCGGTGGACGAGAGGGTAGACTCTCTCCGCCTTTGGGTGGGGGGACGGGTCCTAACTGTTTTTTGTGCGTATGCACCGAACAGCAGTTCGGAGTACCCACCCTTTTTGGAGTTCCTGGAGGGGGTGCTAGAGGGTATACCTTCTGGGGACTCCCTTGGTCTGCTGGGAGACTTTAATGCTCACGTGGGCAATGACAGTGAGACCTGGAAGGGCGTGATTGGGAGAAATGGCCCCCCCCGATCTGAACCCAAGTGGTGTTTTGTTATTGGACTTCTGTGCTCGTCACAGATTGTCCATATCAAACACCATGTTCAAGCATAGGGGTGTTCATATGTGCACTTGGCACCAGGACACCCTAGGCCTCAGTTCGATGATCGACTTTGTGGTCGTGTCGTCGGACTTGTGGCCACATGTCTTGGACACTCGGGTGAAGAGAGGGGCGGAGCTGTCAACTGATCACCACCTGGTGGTGTGTTGGCTTCGATGGTGGGGGAGGATGCCGGTCAGGCGTGGTAGGCCCAAACGTGTTGTGAGGGTCTGCTGGGAACGTCTGGCAGAGCCCCCTGTCAGAAGTAGCTTCAACTCCAACCTCCGACAGAACTTCGACCACATCCCGAGGGAGGTGGGGGACATTGAGTCCGAATGGACCATGTTCCGTGCCTCTATTGTTGAGGCAGCTGAACGGAGCTGTGGCCGTAAAGTGGTCGGTGCCTGTCGTGGCGGCAATCCCCGAACCCGTTGGTGGACACCGGCGGTAAGGGATGCCGTCAAGCTGAAGGAGTCCTACAGGACCTTTTTGTCCTGTGGGACTCTGAAGGCAGCTGATAGGTACCGGCAGGCCAAGCGGAATGCGGCTTTGGTGGTTGCTGAGGCAAAAACTCGGGCGTGGGAGGAGTTTGGGGAGGCCATGGAAAACGACTTTTGGATGGCTTTGAGGAGATTCTGGTCCACCGTCCGGCGTCTCAGGAGGGGGAAGCAGTGCAGTGTCAACGCTGTATATGGTGGGGAAGGTGCACTGCTGACCTCGACTCGGGACGTTGTGGGGCGGTGAGGGGAGTACTTCGAGGACCTCCTCAATCCCACTAACATGCCTTCCAATGAGGAAGCAGAGCCTGGGGACTCGGAGGTGGGCTCCCCCATCTCTGGAACTGAGGTCACCGAGGTGGTCAAAATACTCCTTGGTGGCAGGGCCCCGGGGGTGGATGAGATATGCCCGGAGTTCCTCAAGGCTCTGAATGTTGTAGGGCTGTCTTGGTTGACACGTCTCTGCAACATCGCATGGACATCAGGGACAGTGCCTCTGGATTGGCAGACTAGGGTGGTGGTCCCCCTCTTTAAGAAAGGGGTCCGGAGGGTGTGTTCCAACTACAGAGAGATCACACTCTTCACCCTCCCTGGAAAAGTCTATTCGGGGGTTCTGGAGAGGAGGGTCCGTCGGATAGTCGAGTCTCGGATTCAGGAGGAACAGTGTGGTTTTCATCCTGGTCACGGAACAGTGGACCAGCTCTACACCCTTAGCAGAGTCCTGGAAGGTGCATGGGAGTTCGCCCAACCAGTCTACATGTGTTTTGTGGACTTGGAAAAGGCATTCGACCGTGTCCCTCGGGGAATCCTGTGGGGGGGTACTCCGAGAGTATGGGGTACCGGCCCCCTGATAAGGGCTGTTCGGTCCCTGTATGATCAGTGCCAGAGCTTGGTCCGCATTACCGGCAGTAAGTCGAAACCATTTCCAGTGAGAGTTGGACTCCACCAGGGCTGCCCTTTGTCACCAATTCTGTTCATAACTTTTATGGACAGAATTTCTAGGTGCAGCCAGGGCGTTGAGGGGGTCTGGTTTGGTAGACTGAGGATTGGGTCACTGCTTTTTGCAGATGATGTTGTCCTGTTTTCTTCATCAGGCTGTGATCTTCAGCTCTCTCTGGATCGGTTCACAGCTGAGTGTGAAGCAGCTGGGATGGGAATCAGCACCTCCAAATCCGAGACCATGGTCCTCAGCCGGAAATGGGTGGAGTGCCTTCTCAGGGTTGGTAGCAAGATCCTGCCCCAAGTGGAGGAGTTCAAGTATCTCGGGGTCTTGTTCACGAGTGAGGGAAGAATGGAGCGTGAGATCGACAGGCGGATCGGTGCAGCATCCGCAGTAATGCGGGCTCTGCATCGGTCTGTCGTGGTGAAAAAGGAGCTGAGCCACAAGGAGAAACTCTCAATTTACCAGTCGATCTATGTTCCTACCCTCACCTATGGTCATGAGCAATGGGTAGTGACCGAAAGAACGAGATTGCGAATACAAGCGGCTGAAATGAGTTTCCTCAGTAGGGTGTCTGGGCTTTCCCTTAAAGAAGATAGGGTGAGAAGCTCAGTCATCCGGGAGGGGCTCAGAGTAGAGCTGCTGCTCCTCCGCATCGAAAGGAGTCAGATGAGGTGGCTTGGGCATCTGATCAGGATGCCTCCTGGACGCTTCCCTGGTGAGGTGTTCTGGGCACGTCTAACCAGGAGGAAGACCAGGGGAAGACCCAGGACACGCTGGAGGGACTATGTCTCTTGGCTGGCCTTGTAACGCCTTGGGATTCCCCCAGAAGAGCTAGAAGAAGTGGCTGGGGAGAGGGAAGTCTGGGCATCTCTGCTCAAGCTGCTGCCCCCGCGACCCTACCTCGGATAAGCGGAAGAGAATGGATGGATGGATACTATTAACTAAACCTACAACCTTTAATGGTTATAACAGTAAGTCCAATGCTGTGTTTGGATAACCTGGGAGGAGGCAAAAATTTAAAAACTCTAGTCAGTGAGATGCTGGAGAAAATAAACTTGCATTGATTCCATGGCCAGACTCTCAGCCCCCACTGGGAATTCTGCCAAAAATAAATGTACTAAAGTAGTTCATCATTGTTTTGATGTACCATTCTAGAAAACTAGATGTAGTGGAGTCTTGTCAAAATTTGGAACATCCACTCTCCTTCCAGCATTAAAGGAGGCAACAAAGTACTTTGATCAGATGGCATATCAGTAAAGCATTCCTGATTTTGGTGTATAACACCAAAAAACAGCAAAAGGCTTCTTTACCACTTCATTTATGCTTGTCTGTTTGAATAATAAGCAAACTTGCATATGAGGATCTAAGATAACATTTAGGAATGTAAGGGTACAGGCACTCCAAAATGCAAAATACAAGACTGTTTAGAACTTTACAACTAAGGGTATTTTCCTATCACTGATCCGATCACATATTTGTTTTCTCTGTCGATGTGAGATCAGAATCTAGAAAGTGATTGAGTCTGGGCAATAACCCAGTGGGCAAGCCATAATACTGAGAAAAATTAATCAGTGATTGTAGAATTATCATTAAAGTAAATTTTTTTACATGGAGCATTACAACATGTCTCTCATTATGATAACAAAGATAGAGATAGACATACAAAACATAAGCAGAACAAAAAATATATGTATCCAAAATGGTTAGCATTAAACATTCACAATAACTGTATAACTGTATACACCTGGTGGCATGGATCGTGGACTATCTTAAAGACAGACCTCAGTGTGTGCGTCTTGGGAACTGCACGTCTGACATTGTGGTCAGCAACACAGGAGCGCCACAGGGGACTGCACTTTCTCCAGTCCTGTTCAGCCTATATACATCGGACTTCCAATACAACTCGGAGTCCTGCCACGTGCAAAAGTTCGCTGACAACACTGCTATCATGGGCTGCATCAGGAGTGGGCAGGACTTTGTTAAATGGTGTGACTCAAACCACCTACACCTGAACACCAGCAAAACCAAGGAGCTGGTGGCAGATTTTAGGAGGCCCAGACCCCTCATGGACCCCGTGATCATCAGAGGTGACTGTGTGCAGATGGTGCAGACCTATAAATACCTGGGAGTGCAGTTGGATGATAAATTATGCTGGACTGCCAATACTGATGCTCTGTGTAAGAAAGGACAGAGCCAGTTATACTTCCTTAGAAGGCTGGCGTCCTTCAACATCTGCGATAAGATGCTGCAGATGTTCTATTAGACGGTTGTGGCGAGCGCCCTCTTCTACGCAGTGGTGTGCTGGGGAGGCAGCATTAAGAAGAAAGATGCCTCACGCCTGGACAAACTGGTGAGGAAGGCAGGCTCTATTGTTGGCATGGAGCTGGACAGTTTGACATCTGTGGCAGAGCGACGGGCACTAAGCAGGCTCCTATCAATCATGGAGAATCCACTGCATCCACTAAACAGTGTCATCTCCAGACAGAAGAGCAGCTTCAGCGACAGACTGCTGTCACTGTCCTGCTCCACTGACAGACTGAGAAGATCGTTCCTCCCCCAAACTATGCGACTCTTCAATTCCACCCGGGGGGGTAAACATTAACATTATACATAGTTATTGTCTGTTTTTACCTGCATTATTATCAATCTTTAATTTAATATTGTTTTTTGTATCAGTATGCTGCTGCTGGAGTATGTGAATTTCCCCTTGGGATTAATAAAGAATCTATCTATCTATCTATCTATCTATCTATCTATCTATCTATCTATCTATCTATCTATCTATCTATCTATCTATCTATCTATCTATCTATCTATCTATCTATCTATCTATCTATCTATCTATCTATCTATCCATCTATCTAACTATCTATCTATCCATTTCAACTACTTAAATCAACTGCTTTTGCTTGTAGTCGCCATAATGATTTTATCATTTTTCTACCTAACTAGTGTTTTGAAATCCCTGTGACAAGACCCTCACCACTGACATAAGTAAGTCTGTACAGTGGCACAAGCACAACATAAGTGCAGAACTTTAAAAAGTGTAGCCTGGAAATGCTCCTGCTGACTTAAAAATGTCAACACTGTAGGCTAAATTAAGTAATATAGATAGACAATTGTCCAAGCTGAAAATGAATATGCAAAAATTTGCAACAGTGTTTGGCGCTTGTTTAGTTCAAAGAACCACATATTCAAGATCTGTAACATTACAAGGAGAAGTAAATTCATTATGTTGCAGATAACACTATGAATTTCATTCTTAAAGTTTGAATACATAGCTCAATGGCAATTATACTTTCCATACTTGAAGAAAAAAATGAGACTCCTATGAGAAACAAGAAAGTCTATTGTAAGTCTACAGGGATATAGGAGGTTATTCATCCATTTACATACTTATTTCAGTGTGTTAACGTATGCTAGCCTTAATTTGATATAATTAATGTGAGCAGTTGTTTTTTATTGCAATGATTCAACAGTTTATTTATTCCTATAAATTTGCCAGTAATATATTGACTGAAGCTTTAACCAATAATGGGACAGCTGAGAATTTTGTTAGTTAGGAAGGGGTATTGAATATAAATAATAATTTATTAACTTCACCCCAATCATGGAAAAAAGGTATTTAACACAAGGAAAGAGTATATATATTTTCTGATAGTTGACTTTATCATGTCTATTAGTTTAATGTACCCCATTGCAAAAAAAAAAAAAAAGGGAAACTTTGAAACGTTTTTCTTGGGGAAACAGATGCTCTGACTCTTAACTAATGAAAATGAACAAATCTTACTTCTGTTTAAGCTACCTTTCCCTATACTACCAGAACATCTAATTTTTCAGTAAAGAAAAATCTTTAGACATATTGTCCTATTGACAGTATGACTGTACCATTGATGTATTCCTCAGAACATATTAACCATAAAGTGAGCTGTGTTCTCTATCTAAGCCAGAAAGTAAAGTTATCAAGGTCTATATACAAGACTAGCTTTAACAGCATGTTCTGCCATTTGTAAAAAGAAGGATGTAAAGTTCTTACGGCTATAGAAGGAGAAAATGGTTAAGTAACTTGTACACATACATGATTTTATGCATATATGTAACTTGTATGCTTATGTAACTTCTTACTGAATTAAATAACGTATTAAGTAGAAAATACTTCATAATACACAATAATCTGAGGAAACATTATTTTCATTGGAAATTAGTATTCCTTATTTTCTGTATCAAGCACTTTTACTTCTACTTTTGCCCTCAGAGTTGCTCTAGACCAAGTGAAATATACCGAGCCATGAGTAAAAACTGGCAATGATGAATAAAGAAGCAAAAATATCTGAAGTTTGGCAAGTGGTGGAAATGAGCAGAGGTGCTTACATGTGTAAAATGTAGTATAAAATGAATGCAGTGTTACATTTATAAACATACACATCTGATATTTTGGGTGTATGTTATACTCTCTAAATACTGCTTCATACTGTCTTATTTTCTTAAAATCAGCAAATTGATGTAGAAATGTCTGAATGGATAGTGGAAAACGTGGGGCAAAGAGATGAGAGAAAGTGTTTATTTTGACTGTAAGATATGTAAGATTGTAGATAGTGTTGTGGAAAAAACTTTTCTCTATTTTCAAAGAAGTCATTCACAGAGACCAAACGAGAATGCAGAACAACTGTTTATTTGCAGATAGATATGCACAAATGTGCAAGGAGTGACCTATCAATAATACAATTCATTTGCTTTTATGCATTTCTACAACCATTACCTCATCTAATACATCATGTCATTTGACTCATAATATGCATAGCTTTATCATTTCATCCAAACATCTAGTGCTACCAATATTTTCTGGCTCCTTTTGATTCTCCCATTTACTAGAATGCTGCTTCATAAATAGGGGTGATCTGCGGATTCTTTCATTAATCTTGGCACCGCTTTATTGGAGGGGTATTTGGGCTTTCCTACTAGTTTAGCCTTTCTAAAGGGGTGTTTCTTACTTATTTATCTCATTCTAACTTTGGAAAACCAAGCTGGTGGCTTCTCTGAGATGAGACAGGCCTCACATTTCAAGCTATACCTGTAAGAAACATTTAGTTAACCATTTAGTTAACTTCAGCCTTTTTTCTTTATGTTTTAACAATTCATTGTTTCAACTTCATTTAAGTATACAGTGTAATGATTTGTAAATGACTATATATATTTAATATAAATTCCATAATAGATAGATAGCTTATTAATCCTGAAGAAAATTGCAGCAGCAGATATAAAAAGGTACAAATATACATATAACAAGAATTATCATAATCTTAAGTATGTTAACAAGGTATAAATACACGTATAACAAGAATTATCTATAAGTTTATTAACAAAGTGTAGGTATTTGCTAAGAGTAAACTGATTAGAATTGCACATACTTATAACTTACAATTTTGTAGTACATAATGTCAGTCATACGTACAGTATATTGCACATGGTGTCATTTTCTAAGATGTATGCTAGACTGGCTCAGTACCATTAAGCACACAGGGAACAATACCACCTTGGCCATAAGCTGACTCATTATAGAGCCTGATGACGCTAACAACTTCACACAGAACTCCTCTGTTCCTGAAGGTTTTCCTTTGTTTACCAAAACCTCATACAGGGGCTGAGAGTCATTGTTAAGAATAATAAGCAGCTTCCTGAGTGATCTAAAGTATAAGGTGTACAGGGTGAATAGAAATGGACTTGGTACAATACTCCATAGAACACCTGTGTTACTCAAGACCACATCTGATAAGCTAAGCTGCACAAACTGTGGTACTCCAGTTAGGTAGTCCAGGACACTGTTGGACATTAACCCACATTGACTGGACCTTCTCCTCCAGCAGTTTGGGTTGTATGGTGTTAAATGTACTAATGAAGTCAAACAAAATGTTGTCCTTTTTCTCCAGATGGGAATAGGCTATATCCAGCAGAAAGATGACAGCATTATCCTCCACTGGTAGGAAAACTGCAGAGGGCCCTGTGCTCTTCTGACCATTGGTTGCAAGTGAGTTAATATTCCACTTTCCAAAGTCTTCATAATGTGTGACGTCAGAGATGCTGGTCAGTAGTCATTTAAGACTATCTTGGGGACTGCTACCACACAAGATGTCTTCCACACAACTACAAACATTTTGTAGGATCAGACTAAGATGGAAGATAAGCTGAAAAACTAAAAACAGTTGCCCAGCACACTCTTCAGCATCTTTGGATTGATACAATCAGGTACAGCAGCTTTGCTTTGCCTGAGATGCCTTACTTATTTCTTCATCTGGTCCGCTGTGAAGGTCAGTACTGGGTAGCTGAAAGGTTGGCGGAATGCTTGGTGTAAATCAATGTTGCAGGTATATGAGGACCAAGACACTGACAGCTAGTATGCAGAATTGTGAATAGAATTAAGGGGAGGAAGGTGTGTGGACAGTGATACATGGTCTTGTAGAATAATATGGACTGGAAAAGTGGGTATGAGGGGAGTTAAACCACACTGATTGCCCAGGCACCTGGGTGGGTGTAAACTGTGAGTAGAAAGGCACAATCATGCCTGTAAAAAAATTGGTTTACCTCATTACACCTCTCCATACTGTCCACATCTGAACTGAATTATTTGAAGCCTGGGATGGTTTTCATTCCTTTCCACACTTCCCGTGTTATTTTGCTCCAGCTTTACCTCTAGTTTCCTCCTGTAGTTCTCTTTAGCCTCCTTGATCTTTTCCTTCAGCTCTATCTGCACCATCTTCATTTCCTCCCATCTCAAGCCCTGAATGCTCTTTTAGGGTTAAGAAGAGCATTTAGCTCACTGGTGACCCATGGTTTGCAGCTGGGGAATCAGGGACCAGTCGTATACTAAAAATTGTGCAAAAAACATACTCTTTTGCTAAAATATTGTCAGATACAGTGCATCCGGAAAGTATTCACAGCGCATCACTTTTTCCATATTTTGTTATGTTACAGCCTTATTCCAAAATGGATTAAATTCATTTTTTTCCTCAGAATTCTACACACAACACCCCATAATGACAACGTGAAAAAAGTTTACTTGAGGTATTTGCAAATTTATTAAAAATAAAAAAACTTAGAAATCACATGTACATAAGTATTCACAGCCTTTGCTCAATACTTTCTCGAATGCACCTTTGGCAGCAATTACAGCCTCAAGTCTTTTTGAATATGATGCCACAAGCTTGGCACACCTATCCTTGGCCAGTTTCACCCATTCCTCTTTGTAGCACCTCTCAAGCTCCATCAGGTTGGATGGGAAGCGTCGGTGCATAGCCATTTTAAGATCTCTTCAGAGATGTTCAATCGGATTCAAGTCTGGGCTCTGGCTGGGCCACTCAAGGACATTCACAGAGTTGTCCTGAAGCCACTCCTTTGATATCTTGGCTGTGTGCTTAGGGTCGTTGTCCTGCTGAAAGATGAACCGTAGCCCCAATCTAAGGTCAAGAGCGCTCTGGAGCAGGTTTTCATCCAGGATGTCTCTGTACATTGCTGCAGTCATCTTTCCCTTTATCCTGACTAGTTTCCCAGTTCCTGCTGCTGAAAAACATCCTTACAGCATGATGCTGCCACCACCATGCTTCACTGTAGGGATGGTGCCAGGTTTTCCCCAAATGTGACGCCTGGCATTCACACCAAAGAGTTCAATCTTTGTCTCATCAGACCAGAGAATTTTCTTTCTCATGGTCTGAGAATCCTTCAGGTGCCTTTTGGCAAACCCCAGGCGGGCTGCCATGTGCCTTTTACTAAGGAGTGGCTTCCGTCTGGCCACTGTACCATACAGGCCTGATTGGTGGATTGCTGCAGAGATGGTTGTCCTTCTGGAAGGTTCTCATCTCTCCACAGAGGACCTCTGGACAGAGTGATCATCGGGTTCTTGGTCACCTCCCTGACTAAGGCCCTTCTCCCCCGATTGCTCAGTTCAGATGGCCGGCCAGCTCTAGGAAGAGTCCTGGTGGTTTTGAACTTCTTCCACTTACGGATGATGGAGGCCACTGTGCTCATTGGGACCTTCAAAGCAGCAGAAATTTTTCCGTAACCTTCCCCAGATTTGTGCCTCGAGACAATCCTGTCTCGGAGGTCTACAGACAATTCCTTTGACTTCATGCTTGGTTTGTGCTCTGACATGAACTCTCACCTGTCTGACCTTATATAGACAGGTGTGTGCCTTTCCAAATCATGTCCAATCAACTGAATTTACCACAGGTGGACTCCAATTAAGCTGCAGAAACATCTCAAGGATGATCAGGGGAAACAGGATGCACCTGAACTCAGTTTTGAGCTTCATGGCAAAGGCTGTGAATACTTATGTACATGTGCTTTCTCAATTTTTTTATTTTTAATAAATTTGCAAAAATCTCAAGTAAACTTTTTTCATGTTGTCATTATGGGGTGTTGTGTGTAGAATTCTGAGGAAAAAAATGAATTTAATCCATTTTGGAATAAGGCTGTAACATAACAAAATGTGGAAAAAGTGATGCGCTGTGAATACTTTCCGGATGCACTGTATATACTTCTGGAAAAATCACTGCACATTATAAACAGGGAACGCATTCCCATAATACTGTGCTTCGAAAATGAAGACAGGATTCTGGACCAGTGAATGAAAAAGAGAGAAGGAATTTCATTTCAAAAGTGCTTTATAATGGGAATGCATTTCTAGTTTATGATGTGTTTGCTGACTTTTTCAAATGTTTGTGTTTATTAATGTTTTACCAAAAATGCATGTGTTATCCAGATTTTAAGCATACGATTGGCTAACTGAGACCTGAATTTTTCAACAAAATGAATGTGAGATTTTTTTATATTTTCCATGGACATTTATCATATCATTTGCTGTACTGCATTGATCACCTTTGGGTTCTAATACATCATAAAATATTTTACTTTTACATGAAACCTTGAGATTAAATTTTTTTCTCTATCACTAAAAACTACTTGGGGTAAGTAATATATTAAAAAAAATAATTGTTAGGTGTGGTATTCCATTAAATAACTTACATTGCTACATAAAGGGGTAGACACTGGCAGTATCGCAAAAAAAATTATATCATGATATAATTAAAAAGTTATCAGGGTTATGGTATATATCATGGTATAATCTATACTTTTGAGACTGAGTCCAGTTTTGGTGTATTCTGTTGGCCACTTTTATACGTTTATAGAGGGTAGTTCTAATGTGAAATTTCTTTTCAATTGTAATCAATTAAAGTAATAATAAAAATATTTTTAATTTATGTACAGTACACCCCCAAATTTCGCGGGGGGTTACATTCCTAGAGCACCCGCGAATTATGACAAACTGCAAATTTTGGATGTGGTGAAAAAAATGTCTATTTTTATAGTTTAAACCCTAAATACGCCCCCCCCAAAACACTTTCATTTAATTTCAAACTCAGCTTAATACATTATCTAAAAAAAAAGAATGTAAAGGTAAACCCGTATACTGCACAGTACTGTACTGCTATGTCTCCCGCAGTGCTAGAATGTAAAATACCGACGTTACCGCTATATGTACTGTAATTCATGCAAACACGTTTTCATTGCCAGAAGCCTTAGAAGGTGCAGGGCGTTTCAACTGCATCTTGGGGCTTTAACCCTTAAACTGCCACATACTTGGGGGTTAATGCATCCCTGGACACCAAAAACTTTTTTGCTGCACTTTAAGTAAACGTCACAATTTACAAAGAAAAAGTGAAATTTTAATGGAATGCGTTTTTTTTCATGCAAAGAGTATAACAATTACTGCAACACTGATAATTTTACACACTGCTAATTAACTGTAAAAACTATTTAAAAACTACTGGAACAATATGTACAAGGTGTAACTGACACCATGGATGAAATCACAGAGCCAACTGCGCTTGAACTGGCTACACACAAGCACACAGAGGTAAGCGCTGATGCTGGCAGGCTATAGTGCAGTGGCTCAATCACAGGGACAGTGGGGCTGCAGTGCTGCAGGATGTCACACTTGGGTGACGGAATTGCACAGAAACACAGAAGATTGTAGAGACAGGAACTTTATTCAAACACTTCAAACAAACATGTCTTTTTCAGAAGTAAAACGAGCTCACTATGCTGTTAGTTCTCACAAGGGGCTGGCTGTGGTCATGAGTTGGCTGCTCAACAAATGTACGGCACTGACTGATAAGCCTCTGCGTGCTCGCGAATGGCACTGGGAAACGACTATAGCCGGTTGTGGCAGTTTAAGGGTTCAGAGGAACAAAACGGAAAATACAAGAACACTCAGCTGGAGATGCATCACAGTCAATCAGCAGCAAGGAGAAATGAATAACGCTGTAGTGGTCCAGTGCCACTAAGATTCACATCGTTGAGAAGACGGTGATTTATTTTTATGGTGGTGATTCCAGGGACGCACCCAGCCTTGGCACTCACAAACAGAGACAAAAACAAAGCAAACCAGTAATCAAACAGCAAATAAAGAATGAAATGAAAACAGCGATACTACACCTGTTCCCCATACAGCGATTACACATTAAATACAACAAAGCACAAAGAAAACACACAGAGTAAATCATGAAAAACGTTCATGAAAAACGGCAATGGATGAAATGCAATGATGAAAATAGATAGTCCAGAGATCCGCACGTTGAATGGGAATGTAAAGATAGTCCTACCACTATTTCCTGAAATGGTGAAGACGGGTGGATGGATTCAGGAGCGCTCCTTTCTTTGCAGGATGGCCATGAAACCACTTACAGTTCTCATGTACACAAGCTGACGGCAGACAATTCAGACGCCAATCATGAAACAATCCAGGACAAAACGAATAAGTACAGGTAACCCAACAGAAGGCAGACAGACAGGAACTTGAAACACAAATTACAAAAACTTTTTTTTGATTTTGGTCACCGGCCCCCTTTTCAAAAGCTGCGCTGACATCATTTGACCCCAACAGCCCCAGCAGCCTCAGCAGAAGACCTATCGGAGCCACTTGCAGCTTCAAATCCTATTGGCTACTTTCACCATCCCAAGCTGCGTTCTCCACTACAGTTGCTTCTTGTTCTCTCTACAGTACAGTATTTCCATGAAAAAAGACATAATAATTGCGGTGGATATTTGCGGTTTCCACTAGCAATTATTAGATAGGTTCTAAGGAAAAATCCGCGAATGACTGAGGCCGCGAACTCTGAACCGGGGTCACAGGGGTCTACTGTACTACCTCTGCCATGCTCAAAGCACTTTATAGAATTTCAGAATTAACAATAAGGAAAAAGCAGAAAAGAGATCAAATACACAGCATTGGATACAAAATAATATCGGTATAAAACACCAAATAAAGATAAATATAGGAAACACAAAACTTTGAATTAGAATAACACAATAAGCCACAAGAACACACAAGCTGACACACATAGGTTCAAATTAATGGTAATTAAGATAGTGTCCACACATGTTACCTCTTTGATTGCAATCAGTGTCTGTGTATAAATATCCATCCATCCATTTTCCAACCTGCTGAATCCAAACACAGTGTATTTAAATTCATGAAGAGCTGCACTGACTTTGTTGGATACCAAGCCATGGGGAAAGCAAAAGAACTGTCGATGGACTTGCGAGAAACGGTTGTTGATTTGTATACATCAGTAAAAGGATATAAAAAGACAGCCAGAAATCTGAAAATGCCTGTCACAAGTAATGCTGATAAAAAAGTGGAAAGTTAGGGGGTCTGTTGTTACTAGGACATGGTCAGGTAGACCAACCAAGATTTCAGCCACAACTGCCAGGATCGTGTGTCGAGCTGTCAAGAAAAACCCATAAGCCACTTTAGCTGAGATACAGGCTTCGGTGCAAACAAGTGGTGTTGCTGTTTCAAGATGGAGGTACTTGAACAAAAATGGGCTTGAAGTTGCAAGAAAAGAAGCCTTTTTGCCAATGCCACAAAACAGCACTCTTACAATAGTCCAAAGTCCTTTGGAGTGATGAGAACCAAAATTTAACTTTATGGTCATAACCATAAACCATAAACAAGGCCCATGAAGAAAAGTACAGCATGCTTATTGTGAAACATGGAGACAGATCTCTGATGTTCTAAGGGTGTATGAGCCACAGCAGGACAGGTAACTTAGTGAAACTTGATGGCAAGATGAAGGCAGCATGTTCCAGGAGGACAACCTGCATTCATCAGTCTGGAAGCTGCGCATGGGACGCACTTGGACCTTCCAACTTAACAATGATCCAAAACACAACACCAAGTTGACCCTTCGGTGGCTACAGTATAGGAAACTGAAAATGCTGGAGTGGCCATCACAGTCTCCTTGCCTCTGTGTAGTCTTTTAACACTAGAATTACCAGAGACTATGAAAAACTTGTAGATCCGGCCCACCTTAAATCCCATCGCACCTCTCCGTCAGCATCTTTTGTCCTGTAAATCTATAATAATAAAAGGCAAAGCCCTCACTGACTGACTGACTCACTCACTCACTCACTGACTGACTCACTCATCACTAATTCTCCAACTTCCCGTGTAGGTGGAAGGCTGAAATTTGGCAGGCTCATTCCTTACAGCTTACTTACAAAAGTTAGGCAGTTTTCATTTCAAAATTATACGCGTAATGGTCATAACTGGAACCTCTTTTTTGTCCATATACTGTAATGGTAGGCAGCAAGATGGCTGTAGGAGACTGAGTTGCGTGTCGCGTCATCACGCCTCCCACGTAATCACGTGAACTGACTGTGAACTCAGTACGTAGAAAAGAAGGAGGAGCCCCCAAAAAGCGTAGAAGAAAACATTCATTACACAATTGACAAGGCAGCGAAACAATAAGAAGCGAGTGAGTGACGCATACAAGCATCTTCATAAGACACGAGGTATAAAAAAGCACGGTGTAAACCGTAAGTCTAAATTAACTTTATAGAAACGCTCCCGCTGCCGTTTGCAATACCATATTCGCGAGATACAAGTTTAATGAGAAGACACGAGGTATAAAAAAGCACGGTGTAAAACCGAAACCTTAACTTTATAGAAACGCTCCCGCTGCCGTTTGCAATGCCATATTCGCGAGATACAAGTTTAATGAGAAGACACGAGGTATAAACGAGAGTTTGCATCACTTTGTAACAGAGTTAAAATTGCTGTAGCGAGAAACTTTTAACTGCCGGGTCGCATACTATGCATCTTCAAAGCACGGTGTAAACAGTAACTTTAAATTGAGTTTATAGAAACGCTCCCGCTGCCGTTTGCAATACCATATTAGATGACTTTGTAACAGAGTTAAAATTGCTGGAGCGATAAATTTTTAACTGCCGGGTCATGTCGCGTGTTCTTGGGTAGGTACACCAAAAAATGTATACATTTATGCATGTAATGGGCAAACAAAAAATGTACTATACCCGAAAGCACTACAGTAGTACTCAATGTATCTTTACTTCTTAAATGTTAATGTTTTACTGTTTAATAATTTATACGCTTCTTATATGTTATTCAGATTCTTTTATCAAAATACCAGTAACAGCGCACTGCACGATAACGTGGAGTGAATACACTTGACATGACCATTCATAGTACTTATCCTCTTTCTCTGTACGTTTACCATTCGTTTGCTCAGAGGTTGATGCGCTTGCTGCTTAATGAGCAGCTCTTGACCCTAGCGTCCCGCTGCTTCTCTTCTTTCGTCGGCATCTTTTCCCGTTAAAACTGATTTTTTTTTAAAACTTAGTATGTTTTCTTTAATTTTTCAGTTAAGCTGGCACTTAAGTCTTCAATCTGCCTCAAGAATGATTAGCGAAGGTGGTAGACAATGAAAACGTCAGCCGTACGCATCCGCCACGCACGCACTGGTGCGCGCAGCTGTGAGTTGATTCTACAATAAAATAAAATAAAGATAAAAAGAGTAATAACTTGCAGCACCGCTATTCAATTACACTTGCCTAATGCCTCTCCTAAGGGGAAATACTGTGGGATCTGGGCATCCGTCAAAGCAGCAATCACAAGCCCAATTAGAAAGCGGGAAGCTGTGATTTGTCGTCTCCCTCCCATGTAACAATCACAGCCCGTGTTGCAACGCACTATGTATGTATATGTATATATGTGTATGTGTGTGTATATGTATGTGTGTATATATATATATATATATGTGTTCATATGTGTGGGAAAGCGAATAGTAGACGTGACGTAGTATCTGTGTACCAAATTTCAAGTCAATAGGTGAAATGGTTTGCGAGCTACAGCTGATTTAAAATCCTGGACAGACAAACGAATAGCCACGGTAGTGTTTTATAGAAGAACATTTTAATGTTTAATAATTTATATTTATATGCAATGTGCTTCTTATATATTACTTCATATTCTCAAATGATAATGATGTTAATGTTGTTTATATTGATTTCTATGTTATTGTAAGTGCTCTTTATTTGTGGAAAAATAAATTTGGCAATTAAACTTATTTTATACATACATTTTATTTTTTTCTCTTGCACTCAGTGAGCGAATCCACTGGCTAATCAGCTATATATATATATATATATATATATATAGATAGATAGATAGATAGATAGATATATGTGTATGTATGTAGATATACAAATATGTATATATATGTATATATGTTTATATATATGTAGATATACAAATATGTATATGTATATATATGTATATATGTGTATATATATGTAGATATACAAATATGTATATATATGTATATGTGTCTGCATGTGTGTGTATATATATATATATATATATATATATATATGTATGTGTATATATATATGTTGATATATGTATATATATGTGGATGTGTATATGTATATATTTATGTATATACAGTATGTTTATGTATATATATGTTTACATAACCTCTGTAACACACTACTTCTCCGCTGCGAAGCGCGGGTATTTTGCTAGTGTGCTGATAAAGACAAGCAGCCTGCTATTCCATCCCCCACCACCGCAGAACGTGCACAAAGTTCTCCCAGCTCATGCCTTGACTATCTGGGAGTGAAGTGCTGGAGTTTTAGAGCGGAAATAATAGATCATTATTTGGAACAAATGCATTTCATGTGTGTTCCGTTTCTACAATAATCTGTGTAAACACATTGTTAAAACAGAAACGTTTTTCATATTTTAGTAGTAAATGACAAAATGTTGGCATAAATTATATAATGTGTGAAGCTTGAAGTCCAAAGATCAAATAAACACTTTCACAAAAGCTTCAAGGAATATCCAGCAGCTTCAGTGGCATTGCTGCTTGTCTTTATCAGCATATTTACACGACAAAAGACGCTGACGGAGAGGTGCGATGGGATTTAAGGTAGGCCGGATATATTAGTTTTTTTGTAGGCTCTGGTAATTCTAGTATTAAATAGGATGTAATTGTTTTCTTGGATCACAAAGCCCTTATTTTAGAAATTAAATCACTAGGCTCAACTGATAGAACACATTGTTGGTGACTAAACCCTTTAATTTTAGGGGATGACAATTTCATTAAATTTATCACCTATCAAATTGATATTTTTATAGAAACCAACACTGCAGGAACATTTTAGGAGGCACTGAAGGTGTATCTAAGGGGACAAATTATTTCATATGTGTCTCATAAAAATCATTTGAAAACTACAACAACAACAGAATTACTGTGGTTTCCAAAGTTGATAACCAATACATAAACTAACTATATACAAAAATGTTGTCACTACAAATATGATTTAATTTATTAACTAAAGAAGAAATAGACCAATACATTTTATAGTCACAGAACTATTTTCATCATGCAGAAAAAGCCCACAAGATTTTAGCGCAGCAAATACATTAAAAGGAAGCATGAAATACAATGGAAGAGATCGAAAAGGCAGATAGGACAAAATTAAGCAAGCATAAAGTAATAACTAATATATTTAAAGAATATGTTTCTATACACATTAGAATGTAATGAAGGAAAAGAACAAGTTAATACTTTTTGATGAGCTAGAATTGTCACAATTTAGCGCACTGCTTGTAGAGGAACTGAACAAAGTACTGGGACTTATTTAAATTCAAGATGATATAAATTCCTTGCAAAGTGGTCCAAATGCTTATTCAGTAGAATTTTACAAAAGAAAACAATATCAAGCATACATTATGCCAGGCATTGATTACTGTATTTCCAAAGAAAAACAAAGCTCCTTTGAAATATGAAACAGACCAAGCTCATTACTATGATGATGCTAATATACTGGCCATATTTCTAGTAAAAATAATTCAAAAAATGCTTTCTGTAATAATGTCACAAAATTAAAAAGCATTTATAAAAGCTAGTTAGCTGTCAACAAAAGTTTGCAGCCATTTGGAGATCTGCATCTGAGCTACTAGAAGTGTAAATGGCTCTAGATGCAGGGAAAACATTTGACAGAACAGAATGGAGATATCTCTTTATTATTTTCCATAAATTTGGGCTTGTTCAAGATACTTCTACTTGGATTAAGTTATTTTTCTCAAGCCTTGAAGCCTCCATTCAGATAAGCAATACTGTTTCAGATTACATTGTGGAATGTGGAGACCATCAGGATGGTCCAGTATTACAAATGTCATTTGGAATCACTATCAAGCTGCTGGTCATTTGTCTTCAACAAAAATAAAGTCAGAAATAAGGAGCATTATGAGAAAAATAATGGTACAAAAAATCTCTATCCATGCAGATGGGTAAAGGTCATGTTCAACACTGACACAAATATACAATATCATTGGCAACCTTTGCAAACATTATGACATGGCTTTTACAAGGCTTCTAGATTAAAATTTATTCTGGAAAAAAGTTTATTGAGAATTTAGATTAAGGATCAATGTGCCTTATTATTAGACTTAGTTGTATTAGCTATTAAAAGTTTATGCCTGAAGAATCTTAAAAGGTCACCATTTATTTTAAACTAAGGGTCGTGGGCTGCTTGCCTACCTATCTTTTCACATTGCTTTACTTTGAATTTCTGTGAGTAAAGGATGTTGTGCTCCCTGAAGGAACTAAGCAAGCAGACTTTTGTTCTGAGAACATGGCTGCTAAGGCTTCCAGCTGACAGAAGACTAAGCGGAAGATTAAGCAAGCTTTCACCGGCCTTTAGTTTTTAAGAAAACTAAGCAAGCTCTCATGTTAGCACATAAACATATAAACATTTTAGATATCATTTAAATTTATACTAAGGCTTATCAATACTTTAGGAAATCAAGTTAAAGCAAAATGCATTGTATTAGCTAGCTTGAGCTACATAACAGTTTAAGAATTGATTATTAAAGGCTATGATTTTTTTTCTCTTATAAGAGGATGCCTGTGAGCATAAGTTTGACTGTTTCTATTCTGAGCAGTGCAGCCCCTGTGCTGCAAATCAGGGACAGTGTGTGGCTGCATGCCACTGCCCAATGGCACAGCTGCCTATGTTTGCAGGTTTTCACATCGGCACACATATATATTTCAGACTGCATTTAAGCTTATATGTCAGTACTTCTTTATGAATCATTACAATAATAAATCAAGTTACAGCAAAATGCATTAAACTAGCTAGAGTTTTAAGCTTTATAACAGTAACAGAATTTTTCCTTTCTTCCAAGCAGTCAGGAAGCACCATGCTTGCCTGCTCAAGGCTGTCCGCAGCTTAGCTCTTATCAGCCTTATCTTGCTTACCTACATAACTGCCTTTGATTTTAGCCTTAGTTATGTTGGTGCAGCAGGTAATTATTAAATGAGCAGTCCAGTTGTCACATGTGGGTTCCCTTGATTCCAACTTAATGATTAGAATTGACCAAAAGTCCATCAGTCCTTAGCAGCTCAGGATTAGGAACGTGAGAATGAAGGGAAGGGTAATTGGATGATGCTCACCTTCAGGTGGCAAATATGTCCATTAAGCCAAAGTGACTGTTAAGAGAAAGTGTGGATATAGAAGGAAACTGTTATGAGAAGGTCTACTGGGATGGGAATTGTTATGGGGAAGTCTACAAGGCAAAGTTATTGCCATGATAGTTATGGGGCAGTCTTATGAGGTAAGGTTATTGAAATGATAAAGTCTACAGTCTCGGTGATTGTTATGGGGTATGGACCAAAATCATTATCATGAGAAACCATGTGACGCAGATGATAAGAAATGGTGTGATGTGGGATATTTTGAGTTAAAAATTGTAATAAATATGAGGCTCGCACAAAACATGGGGCTCATTTCATTGAACTGAGGCAGGCTTTATGTGGTCTGCAATTATTTTCTTTGTTGTGCAATAAAGTTTGTTCTGGCTGCCTATCCGGAGACTCTGCATGTTTTTTCTGAAGAAGTTTTCTCCATGACACCCTTGTAGCGAGGCTACATAGTTATAGTGTTGTCAAATGTTAGTACTGAGTGCGTCTTGTTTCCATCGTCCCGTTTGCTGTTTATGTGTGTGTCAGTGAATGATGATGAAAGGAGACCGCAGCCCCAAACCAGGAAAACACCTGTTTACTATCAATCAATTACATCCGCCACTGGACTATTTAAGCAATCAGGAGGGAATAGCCAGAAGAGAGAGGAGAGGAGAAAGGAGACCATTTTTTCACAACCACGGATCAGCTTACCTGCTGTTTTTTCACATCGCACTTTTACAATAGTTTATTTTTCATTTGGCCGGACTGTCTTCCATCCCTCATCTGCAGAGACCCAGGGTCGGATCATCATCCACCACGGACCGAGGAATCATGGTGAGATTGCTCCAATTGCCGGGAAAATCAAACAACTCACTTATCTCTAGTTCAGTCATCCGTCTTCAGGACCGTTTTATAACCGGACTCTAATTCACGATCATTCATTCCATATATCATTCATTGTTGTTATTCATTGTTTGTTATATGTTACAGGGGCAAGGGAGGGTTTGTTGTATTTATATATGGTGGTGTCACGTTGTTGCTGAGGTGGAGGGATATTTATATATATTTTTTCTATTTATTTATTTTGCATATTTCTTATTTCATTTAATACAATTAATCAGTTTAATTTTACATATCTGCTTTTCTGTTGTGCTTATATTTGCACCGTCGATTGTGGGGAAAAGTTTCATTTGTTAGAGGTACAGCTTGATATTTAGATTCAACCTCAGTAAATTATCCAGGCCACAGGTCTTGGAGGTGTAGCTGCCGGCTGGGTAAGGGGTCGGCCATTACACCCTTTCCAGTAAACTCTTTTGCATGTTGTATATTAGAAGGCTACTCAGCGACTTTTCAGAACAGTTCAAGTATTTGGGAGTTTCAGTTGTAAGAAAACTTAATTTTTTTCAACACAATTTTGACAGTTTGATAGAAAGCATTAAAAAAAGATATCAATAGGTAGTCAGTTCTTCATCTGTCTCTAGCAAGTAGAATTGAAAAAATTAAAATTAGTATTCTTCCCAAATTTTTATTCCTGTTTCATAACAATCATATACTTAACAAGTCCATTTTTAATAAGCTTTGTTCATTTATACATTTTGTTGCAATGGAAGGCAAAAAGACCACACATTAAATAGAAGATAATACAAAGATTGGAAGCAAACAGTGACATGATATTACCCACCTTGCATCTACACTATCGGGTGTCAAATATGTACAAGTTGAGACAATGAAAATAAAAAGAAAGTGACGAATACACACCTCTTCTCTGTGCTCAGATCATCTATAAATATTTGCTAATTTACTAGCAATCAGATTGTGCTTCACACTCTAAAAATACGAAAGTAGTGTAACAATCACTTCAAGGAAGACACAATGCTGTCTGCTTCTCCATTACATCTAAGAAGTCATTAGGAATCTCAAACTTTAGAAATCTCTTTAGTGATACTGTGTTTGCACCTTTAAATCAATTCTATTGTAAATATGGAATTCACACAACACACTTATTTGTATACTGACAAGTTTGGAATAACATGCAGAATAACCACAATCCTCTACAAACATACACACTCTAAAATATTCTAATTAGTAATGAAAAGAATATTGATAACATTTACAGATCTATCAATATTTCAGGAAAAAGTGAAATTTGATCATTCATAATAAACATTTTTAATCAAGCTGTGCAAAACACACTGTAATTTAGCTGTACATTGTATAAGTATTAATTTAAAATTCTCTAAAATATGCCAGATATGGAACATTATTTGAGAATGATACCAGATAGTTTGAGCGCTGCTAGGGTACATGCAGTATTTTGGAAATGTCTACATTTAAACCCCCTTAAGGCAAAGCTATATATTCTTATCTGTCAGATATTATAGGATTTGTAATCATTGCAAATCACCTTAGAGCAGTGTTTAGAATTGTTAAGAGTTATTATTTTGGATAGGATTACAGTATCTAGTGATAAACTGTGATTTCCTACACTGCTTGTTAGCACATTGACTAATCTTGCTCAACTTGGAATAAAATTTAACCTCACATCTGGTACTCTGCTATTGGACAGACTGAACAAGTCTGTAAGCCTATTTTCATTGTGCTGTAAATGATATCTGACTAACTGGAATGATATCTTTCCTTCAGATGGATATTCCTATACAGTACACCCCCAAAATTCGTGGGGGTTATGTTCCTAGAGCACCTGTGAATTGTGAAAAACCGCAAATTTTGGATGTAGTTAAAAAATGCCTATTTTCATAGTTTAAACCCTAAATATGCCCCCAAAACACTTTAATTTAATTTCAAACTCAGCTTAATACATTACATAAAAATAAAAAATATAAAGGTAAACCTATATACTCTACTGCTATGTCTCCCACAGTGTTAGAATGTAAAATACCGATGTTACTGCTATGTTTACTGTAATTCATGCAAGCGCATTTTCATTGCCAGAAGCCTTAGGAGGTGCAGCTCATTTCGGCGGCATCTTGGGGCTTTAACCCTTACACTGTCACATACTTGGGGGTTAATGTATCCCTGGACGCCAAATACTTTTTTGCTGCACTTTAAGTAAACGTCACAATTAACAAAGAAAATGTGAAATTTTAATGGGACACATTTTTTTTCATGCAAAGAGCATCACAATTACTGCAACACTGATAATTTTACACACAGCTAATGAACAGTAAAAACTATTTTAAAAACTACTGGAACAATATGTACAAGGTGTATCTGACCCCATAGATGAAATCACCAAGCCAACTGCGCTTGAACTGGCTGCACACAAGCACACAGAGGTAAGCGCAGATGCTGGCAGGCTATAGTGCAGTGGCTCAATCCCAGGGACAGTGAGGCTGAAGTGCTGCAGGGTGTCATGCTTGGGTCACAGAATTGCACAGAAACAGAGGAGATTGTAGAGACAGGAACTTTATTCAAACACATCAAACAAACATGTCTCTTCAGAAGTAAAAGGAGCTCAGTATGCAGTTAGTTATCGATTAAAGAATAGACTAACATCATAGGGCAGCACAACCCCCAACAGAAGCAGAGAATGTCTGGGGGAGGAGAGAGAAACAAAGCAATCAGTCAAAAAGGACAGGTACTGTTCAGGCTTTTAAGTAAGCGTAGCGTCGCACGAGAAGCCGCAATTAAGCCCAGCAAGTAAGGGAGCAATGTGTAGGTAATCAGCGTGTTTTAAGAGGGGTTTTTTGAGGAGCATCTGTGTGTTCTAGGGGTGCGTTCAGCCCCCCTGCTCACAAGGGGCTGCCACTACGATTCACACCGTCGAGAAGATGGTGATTTATTTATTTTTATGGTGGAGATTCCAGGGACGCACCCAGTCTTGACCCAACCCGCATGCACTCACAAACAGAGACAAAAACAAAGCAAACCGGTAATCAAACAGCAAATAAAGAATGTAATGAAAGCAAATGAAATAAGAAAACAGCAATACCACCCCTGTTCCCCTTACAGCGATTACACATTAAATACAACAAAGCACTAACAAAACACACAGAGTAAATCATGAGAAAGTTCATGAAAAATGGCAACGGATGAAATGTAATGATGAAAATAGATAGCCCAGAGATCCGCACGTTGAATGGGAATGTACAGATAGTCCTACCAGTAGTTCCTGAAATGGTGAAGACGGGTGGACAGGTTCCGGAGCGCTCCTTTCTTTACAGGATGGCCATGAATCCACTTACAGTCCTCATGTACACAGGCAGAGGGCAGACAATCCAGACTCACGAAACGATCCAGGACAAAACAAATAAGTACAGGTAACCCAACAGAAGGCAGGCAGACAGAACTTGAAAGACAAATTACCGGCCCCCTTTTTAAAAGCCTCGCTGACATCCTTTGACCTCAACAGCCCCAGCACCCTCAGCAGAAGACCAATCAGAGCCACTGCAGGGACTACTGGGAGTTGCAGTTTCAAATTCTATTGGCTACTTTCACCATCTCAAGTCTCGGTTTTCTCTACAGTTGCTTCCTGTTCTCTCTACAGTACAGTATTGCCACGAAAAAAGCCACAGAAATTGCAGAGGATATTTGCGGTTTCCACTAACAATTATTAGTTAGGTTCTAAGGAAAAATCCGCGAATGACTGAGGCCGCGAACTCTGAACTGCGACTTCGCGGGGGTCTACTGCACTTCTTTAAACTGCTGTGTTTCTGGATTTTTTTTAAATGGTATTATGGAATTACTGAATTGGTTTCCTCACCAGGTTTTGTAGATTATTAAAAAATGTTTAGGTTGTCTAGTCCTGAGTACAATAAAAACTGTTAAAAACCAGGTCTTTCATTAACACATTTGCAGATTGTCAATACTTCAAACGCCCCACATATTGTCCAGGGCAAATGGATTGACTTGTCTACTTGAGGACTATGAGTAAGGGATCTTTTACAGAAACTCTATCCCAGATTTACTGTTCTGTTTAGGACTGTTAAAATGACTGGTCTATAACTTATATGTTGGTATAACCAGCTCATTATAGTGTAAACCAAATACAGTAAATCTTCTTCATGTCCACCTTCTTTTCTAGTTAATGGTTTTTCATTTTGGGATGCAATCAGTACATCGCATGACTATGAGTGACATGTTTTGGGATAGGGAGTTGTGTGCACGTGACTACAGTCATCACATTTCTGACCTCTTTGGATATCCAGGGTACATATGACCATGATTCTAATTGTAACATCTCTCACTTAGATAACAACTGACTACGATTTCTGGTTTATGTTTACTGTACATCTCTCTGTCTCATCTGTCTTTTAGTCCTCCCACAAATATCCCTGGTGACTCATAACAACAGCAGTATCAGCACTTTGTGTCCCTATTGTTGTAAAACCACTTGTTAATTCAAGTTTTTACATTTCCACATGGGACATAGAAAAGACTAGTCGGTGAAGGATGATTATCTTTTTTATCGATTCAATTTGCTTTTTAGGCTTTTTTGGGTTTTTGACTTTTGTTTGGTTAAGACTTCTCAAATTTGGCTTATTCTTTAGGCTTTGGTCACTGGCCTATTTGACTAGATTTTTGGAACACTTCCTTCCATGCCTCTCTCCACTTCAAATAAATAATTCTATGCTATGTAATGCAATGCAAATACAACATATGTAAGTATCTATGTTACACATGAACAAGCAATAGGTAAAAGGTGCACAAACCAATAAATATTTGTGGGTGAATACTTGAAATAGTCATCCCCATGGGAGGATAAAAAAAGATATGCCTATGCTGTTATCAGGGTTCTGTAATAAAAAAGAAAGATTCAAAATTATCCTCCATGATTGGGTGGGCCAGGCTTTTGCCTATCCACAGCTTCAGCTCTGCTGATCTTTGGAATAATTTATCAGTTTACTTTTCCCCTCTTCTTTTAATACCTTTAATGATATGTTGTCATTTACCTAAGCGTGCATTAACTTTATTTAAGTACAAATTCCTTCTTGATATATTTGTCACACTTGCTAAATTCAATTATTAGTGCTCTAATATCATGTGAAATGACACAAATGTGCTAGTACCAAGATTACCTGTGAACTTTGCTCCTTTAGAAAATAAACAAAAGCAAAATCACAGTAAAAAAAGCTGTAAAGATTCCTGCACATTCTCTTTCATTCAAATTTTAGGAGCAAATGTTATGTTAAAACAATATTATCCACATGGGGATCACAAAGAAATTAGCAAAATTTGAAAACATTGCTTACAGCATACCACACTCTGCATGCCAGCAAAGCAAAGCAGCATGGTTTACCAGCCTAAATAATTATTTTCTGGTATGCATCCTCGCAATCACTCTTTGTTTTGGAAAAGTGTACAAATCAGTGTATAAATCAGTGCATGTGATCATGAACTCTAAATTTCTTAATAAGCGTTTCATCTCCTTAATGGCATTAATGTCAAGGAATAAACATACACAACTCATGAGCTGTAATTCATACCAGGCATGCTAAATTAATTTAAACTGAAAAATGTGCTGATTTCCATGACATATTACTGGTAATGATGCAAAGATATGAACATTTCTGGCCAATACGACTATTTGAACAAAAACAAAAAATACTAACAAATGCAGATTCCAATGATTTGTTTGTTCTTCTGAAACTGGATAAGTATATTTGCTACGAAAATCAGTTCTGTATTCTGTACAGAATAATGCTTTGCCTTTTGCACTGTCTGAATTGAATTTTGAAATGCTTGTGCTATGGACAGAGCTCCACTATCCTTGGCCAGCACTGGAATTTGAACATTCTTGACTAAAGCAGATTTTCTTTTCGGTAATTCGTCTTGTTATTTAGTATGCCTTGTTGTGAGGTTAACAGTCAGATTTATTGTACTGTATTATAGTTTTTACTAATATTCCCTCCTTGAGAAATTTTCACAGAGCAGAGTTTGCAAATCGCATTTCTAGTGTCATCTGCTCAAATGCTAAAGGGATCCTACACCGCAGACACTTTTCTACCCACTAAATTTCAGTGCTAAAAATGCATGGGAAATGTTTCTGCAACAGGAATAATCTGCAGTAAATATCAGATTATTTCTAACAATCAGCAAATAGCTGTTTGCAGCATTCTCTTGCTTTATTGGCCAATATACTTAATGTGCCAATACAATCGGTTCATCTCTATTTGCTGGTGTTATCTTGGGTAAACTCAAGCAAAATTATTCTGAATCTGAAATGTAACTGCAGTCTAGATTAAGAGAAAACAAAAAATATTTTTACAGCTAAAACAAAATTACACTCCTGTACATTTTTTGGTGAATTAAATCACCTTAACAAATAATATAATATTTCTACATTTTACACCTAGCTGACACAGCAATTGTATGATGGAAGAAATACATTTAAATTTTTAATTGTTTATATTTTGTATTGGGTTAAACAACTAATTCAGTAACTGCAGAGAATGCATCATATACATTTGAGTCACTTGTAAAGGGCTTTGTACTTTCCCTCACCGTAGAATTTGAAGTCATTTACAATAGTTAAGATTTCAAATTAAAATGTTTAAATTAGCTGCAATGTCCTGGATTGAAATTGCCACCCAATCACTGTTGGGAATGTGCACATTCACTTAAACCTTAAGATGTGCAGGTAAGGTTGTTGATTTTAAATGGACTGTACAGTACAGACTATATGTGTCTAGCAATGAAGTACTGTCCTTTTTTTGGTTTCTGTTTTTTTACGCTTACTGCAAGGAAGGCAGACTCCAGTCCCCATAACCTTACACTAGAATTAGCAGATATGAAAAGTGAACAATGAAGGCTGGGATTGTCCGCCCAATTGCAATAATAATTAATTTGTTTGTATTTCTCCCATTTTGACAATAGTGTTTGCAAGCTAGCTAGCTAGTTGCTCTCATTACAAAAAGACTGGTTCATTTTTTTTGCCCACTATTTCTTTTTCATGATTTCTGCATTTCACAACCATCTGTCATTTTCTTCCTTGGACAACTGTTTTTATCAACAGTAATTAGTTGATGTCTACAGCAAGTTCCACTGATAAAAGTTTATTAGAGAGTTCTTTGCAGTGAAAGAATGGTTGTTGGATGTAGGAGCCAACTAAAGCATGCAGGTTTTAAAGTTTTATTGATGTGAATTTTTATTATCTTAAAAAAGCAAAATCAAAAACCTGCACCAGAGAAAAACTTCAGCAAAAACAAGATCACAACACTCTTGTGGCTAAGTTGGCCTCAGAGAGCAATAGAAAAAGGAAGTTAAACATGGCCCTTAAAGGGTCTTTCAAAATAATTACATGATCTAGAAGTGGCTGCTATAAAGCCTTCTTTATTAAATACAGGTAGCTTAAAAATGGTCAGGATACCAAGGAATGAGAAAACTAAAAAATACAGAAAAAAAACAAAATATATTTTCTCACTTGCACTGAAAATTTTAATATTTAAGAAAATGCCATTTCCAGTCTATTTTGCTAGTTAATTTATGTACAGTGGAAACTCGGTTCATGAATGTCTCTGAACACGTACAAATCAGGTTACCACCAAAAAGTTTGCCAAACTTTTGCATCTGTTCACGACCACACACTCGGTATACGAACAAGCCAGTTTCCCTTTCGGTTTGTGCGCGCTGATGATTTCCGCACGTGTTCAGTCTCTCCCTGTGCAGCAAGTGAGAGAGAGAGAAAGAGAGAGACAGACACGCAGAGAGAGACACACACACGCGAGAGAGAGACACACACGTCGCGAGAGAGAGACACACACACACGCGTGAGAGAGAGCTGATCGCATAAGGCTGAGAAGGCAGTTAAATAATGCACCGGGCTTGTCTTTAAAGAGACTGATTCGAGCATTGTTTTAACCTCGTTGTATTTAATGAAGACTTTTTTCTATTGTATTTTACCCTCCACTTCACTTCTGTTTACAGCGATCGGTTCGTAGCGTGCATTGTTGCAATTTACTTTCCTTGGTTGTTTATTAAATTATGGATTTTTCAAATGCTCATGCTTTTCCCTGTGCTTAAAACTCATTTAAAAAAAACTTTTTTAGCGAGCGGTTCGTAGCGATGTCAGTTTTCTCTGTTGTTCAAGGTTTTCTCAGTGTTATTCAATGTTTTTACATTTTGTTTATTATTACGCTGTGCATTCTATGGTATAGTTAACTATATTTGTGCTTAAAAATCTTAAAAAATATATATTTACATATTTACATATAGTTTGTACGGTCTGGAACAGATTAATTGTATTTACATACAATCCTATGGGGGGAATTACTTTGGGTCACAACCAAATCGGGTTACGACCAGAGTTTTGGAACAAATTACAGTCGTGACCTGAGGTTCCATTGTAGTTTAAGTAGTTAATTGGAGCATTGTTAAAAATGTCATAGTGGTTAGCACAGCTGCCTTATGCTTCTAGGGTAGTGGTTTCCAAAGTCCTAGGGGAATCCTGTGGATGCATGTACTGATCTCATTGTTTACCTTTAGGGTCTTTGTTCTTATCCTATTCTGTATTTAGAAAAGAAGAGTAGTATGACAATAACCTTCACAGCAATATTTGCATTTATACCATAATTTTAGATTCTTAGCTCTCTTTTCTCATTTTCCTATTAATTTGCCTATGTCTGTGGAGGTTTCTCTGTTAATTGTATCCAAACAATCATAATTACTGGCAAGTGTAATGGTCACCAGGGAACATGATTTTGAAATCTAAATCAAGTAGAGGTAAAATGACTCAATGACTGTGAAACTAGTTAGATTTAAAACCTGCAGCTATTGGGGACTCCAGAGACTTAGAAGCACACTATCCATAACTAGTTCCTACTGGGATAGACTACAATTTGGTTCTACGCTGAATTGATATAAGCGGATCTAACAGTAGATGGATAAAGAGCTACCTTATGCTTTTTGCATGTTTTTCCTATCAAACCTAGCATTGGACAGCCTTTAGCAGCATGTAAATACAGTATACTATGTGTTATGTACATGCAGCTACAGTCTGTCCTATGCTAGTTTTGTCAAAGGAATGATGGTAGGAATACTCTGATCAGGTTTGTTTAGCGACAATACCAATCACCAATATCACATTATTCGATTGGCCGATAATGTCCTTGTCCATGGGACATCAATGAGGGAACCTAGGCAATGAGTGTAGCCAGACCTGAGCCACTTCACTATCTCCTCTGTAGTATGAACCTTCTATGAAGAAAATAGGAAGGTGTTTTATATACTGCTGTCTTCTGTAACATTATGTTATGTTACAACACATACATGTACTGAAGCTGTTGGCTATGTTGCACTACAGTATATCTCATATACAGCTACAGCAATGTGGTGGTGTCCGAAGGCGGGGACCTTGGCGGTCCGATCCTCGGCTACAGAAGCTGGCTCTTGGGTCGTGGAATGTCACCTCTCTGAAGGGGAAGGAGCCTGAGCTAGTGCGCGAAGTTGAGAGGTTCCAGCTAGATATAGTCGGACTCACCTCGACGCACAGCTTGGACTCTGGAACCAATCTCCTTGAGAGGGGCTGGACTCTGTACCACTCTGGAGTTGCCCCCGGTGAGAGGCGCCGAGCGGGTGTGGGTATACTTATTGCCCCCCGACTTGGAGCCTGTACATTGGGGTTTACCCCGGTGGACAAGAGGGTAGCCTCCCTTCGCCTTCGAGTGGGGGGACGGGTCCTAACTGTTGTTTGTGCGTATGCGAACAGCAGTTCAGAGTACCCACCCTTTTTGGAGTCCCTGGAGGGGGTGCTAGAGGGCATACCTTCTGGGGACTCCCTCGTTCTGCTGGGAGACTTCAATGCTCACGTGGGAAATGACAGTGAGACCTGGAAGGGCGTGATTGGAGGAATGGCCCCCCCGATCTGAACCCGAGCTGTGTTTTGTTATTGGACTTCTGTGCTCGTCACGGATTGTCCATAATGAACACCATGTTCAAGCATAGGGGTGTTCATATGTGCACTTGGCACCAGGACACCCTAGGCCTCAGTTTCGATGATCGACTTTGTGGTCATGTCGTCGGACTTGTGGCCACATGTCTTGGACACTTGGGTGAAGAGAGGGGCGGAGCTGTCAACTGATCACCACCTGGTGGTGAGTTGGCTTCGATGTGGGGGAGGATGCCGGTCAGGCCTGGTAGGCCCAAACGTGTTGTGAGGGTCTGCTGGGAACGTCTGGCAGAGCCCCCTGTCAGAAGTAGCTTCAACTCCCACCTCCGGCAGAACTTCGACCACATCCCGAGGGGAGGTGGGGGACATTGAGTCCGAATGGGCCATGTTCCGTGCCTCTATTGTTGAGGCAGCTGACCGGAGCGGTGGCCGTAAGGTGGTCGGTGCCTGTCGTGGCGGCAATCCCCGAACCCGTTGGTGGACACCGGCGGTGAAGGATGCCGTCAAGCTGAAGAAGGAGTCCTACAGGACCCTTTTGTCCTGTGGGACCCTGGAGGCAGCTGATTGGTACCGGCAGGCCAAGCGGAATGCGGGCTTTGGTGGTTGCTGAGGCAAAAACTCGGGCGTGGGAGGAGTTTGGGGAGGCCATAGAGAACGACTTTCGGACGGCTTCGAGGAGATTCTGGTCCACCATCCGGCATCTCAGGAAGGGGAAGCAGTGCAGTGTCAACACTGTATATGGTGGGGATGGTGCGCTGCTGACCTCGACTCGGGACGTTGTGGGTCGGTGGGGGGAGTACTTCGAAGACCTCCTCAATCCATTAACATGCCTTCCAATGAGGAAGCAGAGCCTGGGGACTCGGAGGTGGGCTCCCCCATCTCTGGGACTGAGGTCACCAAGGTGGTCAAAAAACTCCTTGGTGGCAGGGCCCCGGGGGTGGATGAGATACGCCCGGAGTTCCTCAAGGCTCTGGATGTTGTAGGACTGTCTTGGTTGACACGCCTCTGCAACATCGCATGGACATCAGGGACAGTGCCTCTGGATTGGCAGACCGGGGTGGTAGTGCCCCTCTTTAAGAAGGGGGATCGGAGGGTGTGTTCCAACTACAGAGGAATCACACTCCTCAGCCTCCCTGGAAAAGTCTATTCAGGTGTCCTGGAGAGGTGGATAGTCGAGCCTCGGATTCAGGAGGAACAGTGTGGTTTTCGTCCTGGTCGCGGAACAGTGGACCAGCTCTATACCCTTAGCAGGGTCCTGGAGGGTGCATGGGAGTTTGCCCAACCAGTCTACATGTGTTTTGTGGACTTGGAAAAGGGGGTACTCCGAGAGTATGGGTACCGGCCCCCCTGATAAGGGCTGTTCGGTCCCTGTACGATCGGTGCCAGAGCTTGGTCCGCTTTGCCGGCAGTAAGTCGAACCCGTTTCCAGTGAGAGTTGGACTCCGCCAGGGCTGCCCTTTGTCACCGATTCTGTTCATAACTTTTATGGACAGAATTTCTAGGCGCAGCCAGGGCGTTGAGGGGGTCCGGTTTGGTGGGCTCAGGATTGGGTCACTGCTTTTTGCAGATAATGTTGTCCTGTTTGCTTCATCAGGCCGTGATCTTCAGCTCTCTCTGGATCGGTTCGCAGCCGAGTGTGAAGCGGCTGGGATGAGAATCAGCACCTCCAAATCCGAGACCATGGTCCTCAGCCGGAAAAGGGTGGAGTGCCCTCTCAGGGTTGGTAGCGAGATCCTGCCCCAAGTGGAGGAGTTCAAGTATCTCGGGGTCTTGTTCACGAGTGAGGGAAGAATGGAGAGTGAGATCGACAGGCGGATCGGTGCGGCATCTGCAGTAATGCGGGCGCTGCATCGGTCTGTCGTGGTGAAAAAGGAGCTGAGCCGCAAGGCGAAGCTCTCAATTTACCAGTCGATCTATGTTCCTACCCTCACCTATGGTCATGAGCTATGGGTAGTGACCGAAAGAACGAGATTGCGAATACAAGTGGCTGAAATGAGTTTCCTCCGCAGGGTGTCTGGGCTTTCCCTTAAAGATAGGGTGAGAAGCTCAGTCATCCGGGAGGGGCTCAGAGTAGAGCCGCTGCTCCTCCGCATCGAGAGGAGTCAGATGAGGTGGCTCGGGCATCTGACCAGGATGCCTCCTGGACGCCTCCCTGGTGAGGTGTTCCAGGCACGTCTAACCGGGAGGAGGCCCCGGGGAAGACCCAGGACACATTGGAGGGACTATGTCTCTCGACTGGCCTGGGAACGCCTTGGGATTCTCCCGGAAGAGCTAGAAGAAGTGGCCGGGGAGAGGGAAGTCTGGGCATCTCTGCTCAAGCTGCTGCCCCCGCGACCCGACCTCGGATAAGCGGGAGAAGATGGATGGATGGATGGATGGATGGATGGATGGATGGATGGATGGATGGATGGATGGATGGATGGAGTTACAGCAATGTGGCATTAATATATGCTCCCATTTTGTAAAAAGGATGTTGTACAGAAGAAACCTTTACTGTATTTGTCACATATACATTACAGTTCAGTGAAGTTATTTTCTTCACATATCCCAGCTTGTTAGGAAGTTGGGGTCAGAGTGCAGTGTCAACCATGATACAGCGCCCCAGGAGCAGAGGAGGTTAAGGGCCTTGCTCAAGGGCCTAACTGTGGCAGCTTAGTCGTTTTGGGGCTTAAACCGTCAATCTTCTCATCAGTAACCCAGAGCCTTAACTGTTCTGCTACCACTGCCCCTTTTACAGTAACAGTATCCCAGTTACAGTATCCTATCAGCAGTTCTGTTTTTGCAGGACAGAGAGACGACCACATGGTGGAGGCAGGTGAAGGTTGTTTTGAGCAAGAGAGGGAGCTTGTAAGTATTGTCATCACCAACAATGTAATCCACCGCTGAGATATTCAACAGAGAGTGATAGAAGACCAACACATATTTAGAGGGATAAATACTGTCATCATCTCTACAACTGACTACATCCTTCCAAAAAACAGGTTCAAGATGAAACAGTTCTACCATGTCCCTTTTGAAACAAATTCTGAGAGGGTCAAAAACAAGAGCCAGGAATATGTACAAGTATGCGTTTTCATATTGTATGAAGTATCTGAGTAATCTCCTCTGCAATGAGTACTTTACTGTGTACTCAATGTGTACTCTCTTGTGTTTCTATAGAGAATCTTTGAGGCTGAGGGCCTCATGAGCTCATCTTAATTGATGAAGTAGGATGTACAGTTTTTAAAATTGCTTATACACAGAAATTAAAATTAACACACAGTGAAACCAGACACTCAAGGAGAAAAACCTCAGCCCAGATCTGCACAACTATAAGCACATTTTCAGCCTCACACTTTATGCAAAACACTGCACACACTTCTCTATACATTGTGAGATGATCAGCCCAGACACAACCAGATGGACACTGGCAGTTCTTAAAACACACACATTTATTCATGACAAGGTCCCCCAAGACACAAGTCCCGCACACACACAGTGCTTCCAACACCAAAACACCCTTCCACTGGCCTTTAATCGTCCGTGGGCCGCCTTTCCTCCTATCACTGGAGCTTCATCCTCCTACAGCACCTGACTCTTGCTCCTCAACTATAGGAAGGCGGCCTCCTTTATAGTCACCCGGACGTGCTCCAGGTGCTCGCTGACGTTTTTCTGGCGGCACTTCCCGGTGTGGTGAAAGTGCCACATGAGCACCCGGAAGCACTTCAAAGGTGTTGCCATAGTGTAGATCTCCCGGGCTTTATGAGGCTTGGGGCACCCCCTGGCAGTAGTAGTAGCCCCTGCTACTTCCCCGTGGTCCTCTTGCTATCCCGGGCAGTTGCCCAATCGTGGGGACGTATAGATCTCCTTCCAGTCCTTCCAGGCATCCCAGCTAGGTCTGGCCCCCAGCCTCCTGCCACAAAATAATTACATAAATCTAACATGATGTCACTTCTTTTCCATTTTAAGGCACAACCCTCCAAAATACCACATTCATGAACCAACTGATTAGATATTACCGTCAAGTGTGAAGACAAGTAGGTTCTTAAATGTAAACTCACCAATCACATGTAAGCATTATAAAAAGGCAACAAGTCATTTTACCTGTTTTCAGCTAAAATGGAAGCCAACATTCCAGTGAGAGGAAGAGAGACAGTGAGAATGAGAGGGGGAGCCAGCAGAGGAAGAGGGGTACGTTTAAGACGAGGGTGCGGTGGAGGATGAACTAAAGCAGGTGACGGACAAAGAAGACGAGGACCAAATTTATAAAACAAGATTAGAGAAACATTAGTTGGCCATGTGGTAATCCATGGTTTGATGTTGAGAGAGGTTGGAGAGATAGTCAGGTATAATCTTAGCAGATATACTGTTGCATCAGTAATCTGGACGTTTCACTGGGAGCAGAGGTGTAAAACAAACTTTTCTCTACAATTTCTCTACAATGCCAACTACATATAGTACATCATGTGATAAAGAATCCACTCCAGACATTATAAAGGTTAGAGAAAGCCACCCGTATATTGTATCCTGGCTGCAAAAGTTTTAAATAATTGAACAGAGATATTCACAAGACTGACTCCAAAACAGAACTGTCTGACTGGAAGCAAGATGGAGGAAGTGACATCACAGGAACCGGAAGTGACATCATCGGGACTGGAAGTGACATCATCAAGGGTGCCGGAACCGGAACTGACTTATCAAAGGCACCAGAACCTGGAGGAATTTCCCGAGAATGGTCTGCAAGGAACTGAGAAAGACAGTCAGGGCACCCTGCCACCCCCCATTCTGATGTGGTATTACCATTACTCAAGCCCTTTAGCTGCCTCCTACTCGCACATGTGTGACAATCATTACTTTGTGGCAACTGACATGTATTTTAATTGGTCTCAATAGGAAGGCCGAGTACATCAAGGAGGAAGCAGCCCCATATTCTCAACAGAACAAAAGAGAGCAATAATAAAAGTGGTTTTGGCTAACATACTGTTTTTTATGCTTACACACAAAAAGTGGAATCTGAGGCATGACCACAGAAACAATCACCTCATGTACCAAGTCTCTTTACAAAGACTGCAAAACATTATGCTCTTTCTCTGCATAACACTCAGCAATTTCAAAACACATATTTTACAAAACATTATACACGGTTCTCTGCGATATACACAGCTTACAAAACGGAACCATGTTGTGCATTCATTGGAAAACACAGCCAATCAAAATGCAACACTCAATGTTTAACTGGCTACACCCGATTCTCAGGTGTGAGAACACTCACAGCTAATTTCTCCACTTAGATAGTACAGCATCAGAAACAGGATTGTTATCTTGCTTTGGACAAGAATGGAGGCAAATATTGCTCAGAGAGGAAGAGGTGTGAGGGTAAGAGGAGGACGTGGACGAGGAAGAAGACTAAGTCTTTCCATAACTAATAAAAAATATGTGCCACTCTGGTTGATCATGTGGTCAACCATGGTTTGAGTATGAGGGAGGCTGGGCAAAGAGTCCAGCCAAACCTTAGCTGCTTCACAGTAGCTGATGTCATCCAAACATTTAGAAATGAAAACGGGAAAGCAACCTACAGCCTTCATGGTGTGATGATACTTTTTTACGTCACTATATACAGTAGTACTACCACATCTATAGTAGATCTATAGTGTATATTGTCAAGACATAAAAATTACAGTAAATGTACAACATTTCAATTTATGCTGCAAAACATCTTGCACCCTTACCACTCATATCATGATTATGCAGAATTGAATGATGGCCACTTGCTGGTGGAAGAAACTGACTCTTTAATCCACAGCAGGAGGAGCATATTGTGAATATGTTCTTGGCGAACAACAGCATTCGACTGAGAGAGCTTCAAAATCATATTCTCTCAGACACCACCCCATTCAGTAATATAAGACTGGTCAGTTTGTCAGCATTGTCCTGTCTCCTTCAACAGCATCAAATCAGAATGAAGCAGCTGTACAGAGTGCCATTTGAGAGGAACCCTGGCAGAGTAAAAGAACTGTGCTAGAAATCTGTGCAGGTGAGCCTTTCCTAGCTTTTTCGTCAATGTTGTTACAGTTACTGTATACAGTAGCAGTGTATTGTTGCACCATACAGTATTAACTGCTCCACATCTGTTTAGAATTTTTTGTAATGCTTTTGCCTTTCTGTTTCAGAGAATCATGGAGTTAGATGCTGCCAGAGTGCATCACCAGTTCATCTATATTGACATGGTTGGCTTCAACTTGAACAGAACAAGGTTCTTCTTCTTCTTCTTCTTCTTTCAGGTGCTCCCGTTAGGGGTTGCCACAGAACAAGGTTAAGTGGACGAAATGTCATAGGGTAACATGAAATTATCAATGTTCCAGGACAACAATGGGGTAACATTACTATGTGTGCTGCCATGGGACAAAATGTAGTCTTATATCACCGTGCCATTCTTAGTGTATCTCATCATAACATCTCTTGACACCCTACACAACATCCTAATTCCTGATGACCATCAGAAGGGATTATAACAATCCATCATCTGGGATAATGTGAGTTTCCACCAGTCTTCTGTGGTCCCAGATTGGTTTATCAACCATCAACAAACGTCTATGCTGTATCTCCAACCATACTCTCCATTTTTAAACCCAATTTAAAAATTCTTTTCATCATGAAGGAGGAAAGCGTATGATCGCCAGCCATTTAGACGTGTGCCACTTCTACAGGCAGTAGAAAAGGCCTGTGGAGATATAGATGTGGGGGCATGCCAGGGGTGGATACATCACTCCAGAAGACACTTTCCCTGCTGCCTTGCCAGGGAGAACATTTCTTGTGACACAGATGACGTATTGTGGCCAGAACAGAACAGAACTTTGTAGCTCTTTCCTTTCATTTTCTGTATCACCTTTTGTATTTGTTGTCTACAATACAGTATGTTCCTGTCCAAACACATGGTTAAATGTATTTGTTTTTGGAAAACATATACTTGATGTTTTATTGACTACATGTATATATTTTGAAGAATTGCCTAAATACTTTTTGAACCATTTACAGAAGACTGCTGTGCAATGCACATTGAAAATGCAACATGGAACACAATGTTTTGCATTTATCCCACCAGTGTGTAGTTCATTATTAGGATTGTGTACTCATTTGGCAGTTTGTATGTACAGTTTTGATAGTATCCTTTTTATAATGGTTTATATGGTTTTTCAATGAAGTTTGTGCTTTCGTAAGAGTTCTGTGGTCTTTTTCTTTTTCTGATGGTGTTTTCAGGGTTTGTGTGTAGAGATTTGCGAAAATGCTCTATAGTTTCAGAAATTGTGTGTAAACAATCTGAAAAAACTATAACGCTATACGCCTCTGAGAAATTCAAGCATGCATCCTCAAAGACAACACAGTTTTCAAAAACATTCATTAAGTTTCATTCTCAACCCTGAGGAGAATCCATAGAAAAACAGCAGTTACAGATGATACAGTTATACAGAGTGCCATTTGAAAGGAATTATAAGAGGGTAAAAGACCCGCGGCATGAATATGTGGAGGCAAGTACTGAACACTTAAGTATCCATTACACACTCAGAACCTTTTACAGTAACACGTATGCTTATAGTTGAAATGTTCTGAACTACACAATTTTGTCTTTATTTAGAGAATAATGCAAATGGATCCTTACAATAAAGCTTACATACTCACATTTTTGGAAGGAATATACAATATTGCTACAACAGAAGGCCAAATGGACAAAGAGCAGACAATGTATCTTCCTACCAATGTCCTGTGGTCCAGAACTGGTTTCATCAGCATCCATAATTTTTAGTGCAATACCTCCCACCATATTTTCCCTTACTGAAACTCATTAAGTTTTTTTTTGTTTTTTTTTGCATGGCGGTGTAAGGTTTATGATCTCCAGCCCTATATCAGAATGGGTTGGATTCATCATGCCAAAAGATTTTTCCCACGCTGTCTTGCAAGAGAGAAAATAGCCTGTGATGTAGATGAGGTCCCGTGGCCAGATCTAGCAAGGTGAGGGATTGATGTTTAGTTTTTTTTCATCTCCACAATTTTTTTTTGTTGTGTTTAGATACTATGTGCTATATTTGTTTTGTGTAGAATATATACTGTTCTGTTTTTCAGTGCAAAGTGCACCTGTATGGATGTTTCGATTGATGCCTAATTGTGGAGAGAAATAAATATTCATCATTATGCACTATGGTCTTGTGTGTTGTTGTCAACATATTCATATATTTAGCCCTAATCGTATTTCTAAAAAAAATCAAGCCCAAACTATATCATTAGAAATGCTGAAATGTTAAAAGTGTTTTAGATTGATCATTACAGTGTGTAACTGGTTCAAACAAAGTGAGTTTTTATGAACCGTGTGTATGCCATACCACAGTGACAAAATTGGGTTGTATTGAATTAGTGTTTGGTTTTGAATGAAGTGTTTCATTTTGCAAATGATTTTAGGTGTTCTGCTACTTTTGCATGTGGCTGTTTGAATTGTGTGTAGAATTTTGACAAATGAGCCCTGTTTTCAAAACTGTGTTTAAGCAATCGTTAAAAACTGTAACTTAACCAAAAGAAGGAGAAGGAAGAGGAACATAATTGGTCATCAGGCTATTGTGAATGTCCCTGGCCAGTGGGGAGGTAATGTCACTATGTGTGCGGCCATCAGCCACCAAGGTGTCTTCCACCGCCATGCTATCCTTGGACCCATAACACTATGCTCCTTCATGCTTTTCTTGATGGTCTAAGAGACCATGTATATCATTTGGGACAATGTTAGCTTTCATTTGGCTGCTCTGGTTCATGACTGGTTCAGCAATAACTCAGGGTTCTTTAGCATCTATTTAACTTGCCTGCACAGTCTCCCTTTTTAAACCCCACAGAGGAGTTTTTTATTTTGAATTGGCAATAGAAGGTTTACGACTGATACACCTACATCCACGTTCACCTCCTCCAGGCCTGGAAGAGGCCCGTTTAGACCATTCTGTTGATGCTTGTCAGGGATGGATACGACATGCAAGGGTTTTTTTTCCCCTGCTGCCTGGCTAGGGCTAATATAGCCTATGATGTTGATGAGATTCTTTGGCCTGATACAGACCACATCAAATCTTTAGCAAAGAAAACTGTCTTATGTAGATTGGTGGCTGATCAATCGGAGCATCAGTAAATGACCATTCCAGTAAATGGCTTGTCTGATATAATTTTGGAATTTTTTCCTTTCTAAGTCAAGCTAGGTACTAAGGATGCTTAGTGAATTGCCAGCATGATTTCTTTCATTGGGTTTTTTTTGCTTTTGCACAACCTCAGTCCTTTTTAGTGAAAAGTGAAAAAACTGTACATTTTTATTTTAAAGAGAAGAAACATAATTGTCATGGTTACATGTATGTATTATCTCTTCAGATTTTCTATTATAAATGTGCTAACAACTCACATATTATTATTGAAAAGGGGTAAAATAACATGACAAATATTATCCTCTTTAATAAAATCCCTGTGTGCATCCAGGTGTCCGTGTGTGTGTGTCTTCTGGTGAAGTGCACATGCGCGGGGCATGGTGCGATGCGCGATATTACTGTCAGAGAAAGTTAGAGGCGTTTTACGGAAATACAAACCAGTATTACTGCGAGAGGAAATTAAAGGTACACAATACAGTGATGCATATTACAGCCACTTACAAGCCAGTATTACTGTCAGAGGAGATTAAAGGCATATTACCGACGCACACGCCTGTATTACCGCCAGAGAAAATTAAAGGTATATTACGGATGTACAAGCCAGCGGATGTACAAGACAGTATTACTGTCACAGAAAATTTAAGACACACAATACACAGCGGCAGCCCACAAAGAATGGTCAGCTCAGCAAGTAAACATCAATAAAAGAAAGGCTGAAAGACAAAGAAAAATACGACCAACAAAAAGAATGAGGTCAAAGTCCCTTGCCATTTAATATAGACTGTTCCTACTAATGTTTATGCACTACTGTTCTAGCGCCCGTTATTGTAATGGGCTAAATGACTAGTTTAAAATAATTTTATAGAAACAAAAATGTAGTCTCTCTTTCTTACAGAAGGTTTATTTTATTATGGGAAACATCTTACTGTCTGCTATCCGGAGATGCATGCAACTAACCAACTGTTAGAATTAATTAATTTATTTATTTATTTAGTCTAATAATGTAATCAGTTCTACTCCCTAAACATCCACAAATCAAAAACAGTTTGTGTTTCAGTGATCACCTTACTGCAACAGCATAATAAACTGCTGAAAGGCTTTGAAAGAATAAATATATTTTCTACCCTTCTGTCTATCACTTATTTTTCTGTTACTGCTCAAGATAAATAAAAAATATAGAAACCAAGGAGTAGAACAGAAGGAAAAGTAATAACAGAACATTGTTAGAAATATACCCCCCTCAGTGCCAGGATGTGGTCGATGGTGGACTTCTTAGGCATAAACCCAGACTGCTCTGGTCGCTGGTAGGTGAGCAAGTGATCACGGATCCTATTGAGGACGATGCTAGCAAGGACCTTACCCAGCACCGAGAGCAGTGTCATCCCCCTATAGTTGCAGCAATCCAGGCTTTCACCCTTCCCTTTCCTGATATTGACGACAAGTCCTGTTTTCCAATCAATTGGGATGACACCCATCTCCCAAATGGAAGCAAAGATTGTTTGCAATGCCAGGAGGACTGCCTTATCACTAGCCTGGAGAAGTTCACCCTGGATACTACAGATCCCTGCAGTCTTCCCAACCCTCAGCTGGTTCACCACCTGTGCAATCTCAGTGAGACTGGGTGGTTCACAGCTAATTGGAGGATCGGCCTCAAGAACTGTGGACCCAGAGATATCCAACATCCTAGCTGGAGGATCAGCTTTAAACAGCTGCTCAAAGTAGCCAGCCCAGCAGGTCACAACTACAATGTCATCCGTAAGGACCATTCCATCAGCCACCCTGACTGCGGCTCTCCTAGGAACAGATTCGGATGTGCATAATGCTTCGACTCCTCTGTAAGCAGGACGTGGGTCATGAGACCATAGATGGTGTGTCACTTGCTCACAGATTCCTCTAACAAATGCCTCCTTATCTGCCCTCAGAGCCCTCGCAGCTGTCCTCCTCAATTTGGAGACCGGAGTTGCCATCAAGCTGTGCGCTGCAACTCCTCTCGATGATATCCAGAGTGCCCTGCAAAATGAAATACCTCCTTCTGCAAACACCAGTAACATCAACACAGAGTTTCTTTGTAGCGCAACGCAGAGTTTATTTGCAGCCTTTGACGATTTTTGTAAAGCATTCTACTCAGTTGATTGAGCTACTTGTATATACTGTATATATTGTAGATGTCATCAGAGATTGCCTGGTGTCCTGACTAGGTCAAGAATTGATCCTTTGCCTCGAGGGGGACTGTACTCCCCTGATACACTAGAGGGCAGCATTTTTGTCTCGTTGCCGCTGCTTTTCAACCCACAGGCATGGCAGGAAATGTAGTCCCATGCTACAGTCCGTTGTACACTATGCCTACCACCAGAGAGAACTACAGGGAGGATCGATCTATGCCCTAGCATTGGAAGTACTCTCAGGTCAGAGATAAAAAGAACCACCCTACCATATCTGTCCGAGCCAGGGCTAGAGGGAAGGAAGGCAATGCTCACTAGAGGGAGGCAGATGGAGAGAGGGGGAAGGAGAAAACAGTGACTAAAGAGCAATTATTTATTCTATGTATTGGCTGTATTAATTGTCCTCTTAAGAGCTGTGTGGTGTGGGAAAAGCTTACTGTAAGGGTTTCCCACAATAAAAATTATTTAATTGAACCATAGTGGTGTTGAGTCTTGTGTGCCTGGGCTTTGGGGGCTCCCAACTGTTCTTCAACTGTTCACAATCTATATATATAAAATCCCTATGTGCGTCCAGGTGTCCGTGTGTGGGTGTCTTCTGGTGACGTGCGCATGCGCGTGGCACGTTGCTATGCGCGATATTACTGTCAGAGAAAGTTAGAGGCGTTTTACAGAAATACAAACCAGTATTACTGCGAGAGGAGATTAAAGGTATACAATACAGTGACACATATTACAGCCACATACAAGCCAGTATTACTGTCAGAGGAGATTAAAGGCATATTACCGACGCGCACGCCTGTATTACCGCCAAAGAAAATTAAAGGTATATTACGGACGTACGGATGTATATTACGGACGTACAAGCCAGTGGACGTACAAGACGGTATCCTTCAATAAGGGCGCGCACAGGCATCCTTCAATAAGGGCGCGCATAAAAAGGCGAGCCTCAAAAGGACGACCTCAATTGGGCGCAGCGAATAAAGGCGCGCGGAAATAAAGATTTGCACCTGTTGCTCTTCACATATTCCAGAGCCATTTAAACTAAATTATCTACGTGCCCTTATTGAATAGAGCCGTACGAGACAGTATTACTGTCACAGAAAAAAAGACACACAATACACGGCGGCAGCCCACGAAGAACGGTCAGCTCAGCAAGTAAACATCAACAAAAGAAAGGCTGAAAGAAAGAAAAATATGACCAACAAAAAGAATGAGGTCAAAGTCCCTTGCCATTTAATATAGACTGTTCCTACTAATGTTTATGCACTACTGTTCTAGCGCCCATTATTGTAACGGGCTAAATGACTAGTACAGTAATCCCTCCTCCATCGCGGGGGTTGCGTTCCAGAGCCACCCGCGAAATAAGAAAATCCGCGAAGTAGAAACCATATGTTTATATGGTTATTTTTATATTGTCATGCTTGGGTCACAGATTTGCGCAGAAACACAGGAGGTTGTAGAGAGACAGGAACGTTATTCAAACACTGCAAACAAACATTTGTCTCTTTTTCAAAAGTTTAAACTGCGCTCCATGACAAGACAGAGATGACAGTTCTGTCTCACAATTAAAAGAATGCAAACATATCTTCCTCTTCAAAGGAGTCAGGAGCAGAGACTGTCATAAAGGCAGAGGAAAATCAATAGGGCTGTTTGGCTTTTAAGTATGCGAAGCAACACGGCACAAAGCTGTTGAAGGCGGCAGCTCACACCCCCTCCGTCAAGAGCACAGAAAGAGAGAGAGAGGCAGAGAAAAACAAGCAAGCAAAAATCAATACGTGCCCTTCGAGCTTTTAAGTATGCGAAGCACGGTGCAGCATGTCGTTTCAGGAAGCAGCTGCACAAAAGATAGCAACGTGAAGATAATCTTTGAGGATTTTTAGACTAGCGTCCGTATCGTCTAGGTGTGCGAACAGCCCCCCTGTTCAATCCCCCTACGTCAGGATCAGAGAAAGTCAGCGCAAGAGAAAGAGAAATGTAAGCTGGGTAGCTTCTCAGCCATCTGCCAATAGCGTCCCTTGTATGAAATCAACTGGGCAAACCAAATGAGGAAGCATGTACCAGAAATTAAAAGACCCATTGTCCGCAGAAACCCGCGAAGCAGCGAAAAATCCGCGATATATATTTAAATATGCTTACATATAAAATCCGCGATGGAGTGAAGCCGCGAAAGGCGAAGCGCGATATAGCAAGGGATTACTGTATATATATAATTCAAAGTTGACTCACTGGCACTGGATTGTTTGTTTAGTTAAAAATCTGCAATTTAGTAGGATGGTACATCTAGATCAGTAGGTAACCCCTAAGAAATGACTTTTTTATATATTAATATTTAGGGGTAAAAAAGCGCCACAGGGCGGCACGGTGGCGCAGTGAGTAGCGCTGCTGCCTCGCAGTTGGGAGACCTGGGGACCTGGGTTCGCTTCCCGGGTCCTCCCTGCGTGGAGTTTGCATGTTCTCCCTGTGTCTGCGTGGGTTTCCTCCGGGCGCTCCGGTTTCCTCCCACGGTCCAAAGACATGCAGGTTAGGTGGATTGGCGATTCTAAATTGGCCCTAGTGTGTGCATGGTGTGTGGGTGTGTTTGTGTGTGTCCTGCGGTGGGTTGGCACCCTGCCCAGGATTGGTTCCTGCCTTGTGCCCTGTGTTGGCTGGGATTGGCTCCAGCAGACCCCCGTGACCCTGTGTTCGGATTCAGCGGGTTGGACAATGGATGGATGGATGAAAGCGCCACAACAGAAAAACTAAATAACTCAATATCTCAAAAATGACTCGATGGATTTTACTGAAAAAGAAAAAAAAATCAGTCGACACATTTTTTTATTTCCCAAAAAATGTTTTAATTGTTGATATTTATTTATACTATGTGAACTTATACTCTCTGTGCTGAACTGAAATATTGCTTTATGCAAAGAAAGAATTCAGCAGAAGTGACTGAGGAGCCACGTGAATATCACCAATAACTATTAAGGTGGACAGATGACGGGGCAGTGTCTTGGACAGAAAAAAGAGACATAATCACATTCTGAATAGAAAGTTTGGAAAAGCTTGAAGAAGATGCAATGCTCAATGGTTAACATGCATTGTCTTTTGCTGTTGACTACTAGTACTCTTAGATGCACAGTGGCTCTCATCTAGGTTATCTGCTCCACTGACCTTCAGCCCCCCACTACAGCACTGAAAACTGATCCAGCTCCCAACACTGTTCTTCTATTGCAGTGCTTAAAACTTTAATAGTGAGCCCCTAACCCCTGCTGTTCAATAGATGTTCTGCAAATGTGATGAGTACATTATTTAAAAAAAGGGCCATCCAGCACACATTTTTTTTATCCGTCCATCCATCCATCCATTAACCAACCCGCTATATCCTAACTACAGGGTCATGGGGGTCTGCTGGAGCCAATCCCAGCCAACACAGGGCGCAAGGCAGGAAACAAACCCCAGGCAGGACACCAGCCCACCGCAGGGCACGCACACACTAGGGACAATTTAGAATCGCCAATGCACCTAATCTGCATGTCTTTGGACTGTGGGAGGAAACCGGAGCACAGAGGAAAACCAAGCAGACACGAAGAGAACATGCAAACTCCACGCAGGGAGTACCCGGGAAGCAAACCTGGGTCTTCTAACTGTGAGGCAGCAGAGCTACCCACTGTGCCACCGTGCCGCACATTTTTTTTATGTAATTCCCAATTCATTTACAGCTTTACATTGTGCAGAGGGGGAAATAATGCATATAGTCTAAAGCAGGGTTTTCAAACTCTGTTCTGGGGCCCCACTGTGGCTGAAGGTTTTTGTTCCAACCAGCTTCTGTGTTGAATTTGACTGCTGGGCTAATTAAATTAACTGTTATTTCCCAGATTCTGTGTTTTGGGAACAATATAGAAATTAGAAAACTAAGTTTGGTAAAAAAAAAAAAAAAAAAAAGTATTAAAATATACTAAGCAGTTATATGGGAATAATGTATTTTTTAACAATATTTTCATCTTGATTTCCATTCTACTTTTCTAATTGTTTAATTAATCCGCTATTTACTAATTAGTAGGTCTGACGCTAAAGTAGTCACAGCCTTTAACGATTCAGTATTGTTTGCCTGGGTGTCTGCTTTGCTAGTTTTTAATTATTTTTAAGATACAATGAAGGGAGCAAACTGCACAGAGAAAGGGCAAAATATAATGAAATCAACAAAACAGAGTTAAGCATTTAAATCTGCAGCAAAAATAGAAATATTTCTTAATGTCTTATAAATGTAAAAAGTATGCTGCTATGCTTTTCTGAATGTAGAATAAGAGAAGAGGAAAAAATACCAGCAAATTAAATGAGATCAGTGTTTTCATTTGTTGTCACTGATTATGAATCTGGCTGGAACAAAAACCTGCAACCACAGTGGGTCACAAGGACTGAGTTTGAAAACCCCTGGTCTAAAGTGTACCCACCCACAAGAATAAACTGCCCAACAAAGCTGAACAGGGGCAAGTTTCTCGAAAATGTTTGTAGTTAGTGAGTAACAACTTAAATAAGTACATAGGTAATGAACAAGCAACCGTTGCACCAGTTTCCCAAAAGGCCACTTAAAATGGGAATCCTATAAACAAAAATAAAGTACAATGTTGGTAATTCCGCCATGCAACAAGCCTTATAAGGCAATAGAAAACAACTGATTGAGTACAAAATGTCATCATTAGTCCTATCATAAGATAAAATAACAGTGCCAAAAGGATTGGTGAATGTATCAATTAAGTAAAACCCAAACTATGTGTATTACCAGCTAAACAGACACCATGGTAGTATTCTGTTAAGTGTGACTCACTATAACTATTCATTACTGTACTCTCTTTACAGATAGGCAATCACCACCCCCTCAGGAAGGAGACATTTTTTGACAGCATATATTCCAAAAGTTGTCATTCAGTTTTGCTTTTTTTTTTTTCAAATGTATATGGATATGCATAATTTAACAGTAACAGAAATAGTAAGAGAAAATGTACCCACTCCTTCAGTGTATTAATTTCCACATAAACAATATGAATAATAACACATTTACCTCTTATGAAACCATAAAAATGTATATTGTTTATATCCATCCATCCTCCAACCCACTATATCCTAACTACAGCGTCACGGGGGTCTACTGGAGCCAATCCCAGCCAACACTGGGCGCAAAGCAGGAAACAAACCCCAGGCAGGGCACGCACACACACACTAAGCACAATTTAGAATCGCCAATGCACCTAACCTGCATGTCTTTGGACTGTGGGAGGAAACCGGAGCACCCAGAGGAAACCCACACAGACAGGGGGAGAACATGCAAACTCCACACAGGTAGGACCCGGGAAGCGAACCCAGGTCTCCTAACTGTGAGGCAGCAGCGCTACCCACTGCGCCACCCCTATTGTTTATATTGTACATATAAGTATGCATGTTTAATGCTATATAATCTTTTTTGTGAATGTGTGTCATTTTGCTGGTATAGTACTATTGTCACTGGTCTGAGAAAACATGCAAGTAAGAATTTCACTGTCCTATGTACACTATAGTATGTACAATTTACACATCAAGAAAATAAAGCTTAAACTATTGTAGTTTTTCGTTTTCTTTTTATCAATTTTTTTAATATTCAGTCAGTTCCTAGATAAGACAGGAGTTAAATATTCTTATATTCAATAGTCTATTTTCTGAAGCCACTTACTTTTAATACAGCCAGAGCCTAATGTTCCTACCTGATCCTGCCTGGGGCACAAGTCCAATCAGGGTCAATAAACTGAACTCTTACAAATATGAAAGAAAACCAAAGAGCCCAGGAAAAATACACACACACACACACACACACACACACACACAATCTACAGAATCCGGGATTATCAACTACTGAATTACCATGTAGCCCTAAATTTAAGCATCCATCGATCCTTTCTCAAACAGGGGTGCGGAAATCCAACGCCCGACTCGTCCGACACGGGTAAATTGACAATCGGACAAGTGTGTTTTTCTGGTTTCAGTTGTCCGCGGACAAGTGCAATTTTCTGGAGAAAAAAGAATTATATGTGCTGTGCAGGGCACATTTTTACCACTACTTTCAAATTTTAAACATTTGGGTACGTACTTCGTGCGGAAACAGTCTATTTAGGCATGTTCTTCATGTCTCAAATTGGTCTTCAATATAGTTTACAAAATGGCAGCTGATTTTTTAAAGGGGAAGCACTCTTACGGTCTTACATAAGTATTTTACCCTACTATTTACACGCTTGGAAATGCGGTCATTTTTTTTCATGCCAACATTACGATGTAATCTGATGATTTTTCATTATAATCGATAACTTTTATATATTATCAGTAACGGCGTACTGCACGATAATGTGCAGTGAATACACTTGACTTCAGCATTCCTAGTTTTCATCCTCTTTCTCCGTCTCTGTTTAGCATTTGTTTGCTCAAAGGTTGATTCGCTTGCTGCTTCCTGAGCAGCTCTTCTTTTCTCCACCCTAGTGGCCCGCTGCTTCTCGTCATTCGTTGGCATCTTTTCGTGTTAAAACTGATAAAGTTAGTTTTTGTGTTGCAATTACTTAGTACGTTTTTTTTAATTTTTCACTTAAGTGCCTCAATCTGCCTAAAAAATGATTAGCGAAGATGGTGGGGAATGAGAACAGAGCCCATACGCATGCACCGCATGGCCGCCCTGCTGCGCGGTGCAGAGAATTGATTCAACAATAAAATAAAATAAAAATAAAAAGAGTAATACAAATCATCACCCTGAAAGCGGACAGTAGACATCACGTAGTATATGTGTACCAAATTTCAAGTCAATAGGTGAAACGGATTGCAAGCTACAGGTGATTTAAAATCCTGGACAGACAAACGAACAGCCACGGTAACGTATTATATAAGACGACTGATAAAATTCATTGTTTCTACATAAAAATGTGGTCATTTTACTTATAATGCAAATGTTTTCACCACATAACAAAGCTTGTTAGGCAGTTAATCTTTCCTGAAATTTGCGATTTCACGTAGGTTGTGATATATTGAGGATTTAAGAAATTTATTGCATGGCAACATCAATTTTGATGAGCTGTCTATAGATCGTTTTTGATTAGAGAATTTTTCATATAAAACAAGTTGGTTTCGCGCTGTCAGTTTGGATAGATAGATAGATAGATAGATAGATAGATAGATAGATAGATAGATAGATAGATAGATAGATAGATAGATAGATAGATAGATAGATAGATAGATAGATAGATAGATAGATAGATAGATAGATAGATAGATAGATACTTTATTAATCCCAAGGGGAAATTCACATACTCCAGCAGCAGCATACTGATACAAAAAACGATATTAAATTAAAGAATAATAAAAAAGTAAGTAAAAACAGACAATAACTTTGAATAATGTTAACGTTTACCACCCCCCGGGTGGAATTGAAGAGTCGCATGGTTTGGGGGAGGAACAATCTCCTCAGTCTGTCAGAGGAGCAGGACAGTGACAGCAGTCTGTCGCTGAAGCTGCTCCTCTGTCTGGAGATGATATTGTTCAGTGGATGCAGTGGATTCTCCATAATTGATAGGAGCCTGCTGTGCACCAGTCGCTCTGCCACGGATGTCAAACTGTCCAGCTCCATGCCTACAATAGAGCCTGCTTTCCTCACCAGTTTGTCCAGGCATGAGGCGTCCTTCTTCTTAATGCTGCCTCCCCAGCACACCACCGTGTAGAAGAGGGCGCTCGCCACAACCGTCTGAAATAACTGCTTATTAAAAATAAAGCAGAAAACATTCTAACGGATTCCAAATGTTATGAAATATCTATAAAAATCTTCACTTAGATGCGATTATTTTTTCTTCTTGTGAGAGATTGTTCTCCAATATGAATTTAGTAAAGAGTTCTCTAAGAACCCGCCTGACTCAGGAAAACCTTCAAAACCAGATGTGCATTGTTTTTGATGGCAAAACTTTAGAAGAGTTTGACCAGCTGTGGAATTCTGGCTGTCATCTGGCAACAGGCACATCACTCAAAAAAAAAAACTGAAAAGTCATCAGCATCCATTTCTGCAGGACCATCAGTCCAGGAACCATGCAGTTCAGCTCAAGCAGAAATGAACAGCATTCAGCCCATGCTGTCTGAGATGGTAAAGATTCTTGGGGGAGAAGATGTTGCAAGACAAAAGCTGAAGAACATGGCAGAAAATGAGTCAGGACAGTGTTCTGTTATGTAACTGTAATATGTAAAACAGAACTAGTGTAGCTATAATGAAGGCATTGTTTATTGGTGAGTTAAAATGATAAGGAAATCTTTTATATAATGTTCTAGAGCAATGTGGCAAAATACTACTCCCTGAAAGAACTTTTTTCAGTTTTAAAGTGGAAGGCAGTTTTGGTATCAATAAAAGAGATCAGAAAAAATAAACAATTTTTCACTTTTGTAATTTGTTTATGGGCAAGTGAATTTAACTGGCGGACAAGTGGATTTTCTAAGTTTACTTGTCCGTGGACAAGTAGAAAAAAATTTGATTTCCACACCCTTGTCAAATATTTATTATTTATAAGTCACATAGATGAGAATCTATTCTGGCACCGTTGACAGAAAAAACGAAAAAAAATTTTAAGGTAACTTCCATACTGAACATAAATGAAGGCAAGAATCAAGTACACCTAATGAATGTTATAGTACATGAGAGTGCCAAGGCATTTTGTGAATAAGCAGGACATGAGAAACATAGTTAGGGCAGGTGAAAGTCTGAACTCAGAGAGAAATAATAACTGGCAACCAAGAAAAGATACATAAGATGTGAAAAGATATATGTAAGATTTATAAAAAGTCACAATACAAAAGCAGAGTCATAACCAAACCTACTGCTAAGGCCTACTTAGAAAAAAGCTAAATGTGCTAAAAATTTCAAAGATGGTGTTCATACATCTAGGGAGAGAGAAAACAGAAATCACCCGCATATTTATATTGTTGGTTCCTTGACATCATTACTGTGACAATCGAGATCATCATGTGATGTATCCATCAAGCATCACATGAATAAGGCATAATTGAATTGAAATGAATTGAAATGAAACTTTGTCAAAACTCAAATTAGACGCCAGAAACAGAAACCTGATAATACAAAAAACTCTAAAGGGGCCGAAACACATGTATAAAATGCATTATAATCTCACAATTCAGACTACACAGCCAAAATGTTGAACCTCTTACTTTCTTTTCTTTTGAGTATGGAAATAGCTGTTACCTTTTTTCCTATATATGCTTCCTCTGGGATCTGTCATTAAAATTATAATGTTAATAATCACTCATATGCAAAAGACACCCAATTGTATCTTTCTTTTAGACCAAATGACGATTCTCCGATGTTGTCCTTAATTAGATATGTTAGTGAGTTAAAAGAGTGGATGGATGAGAACTACTTGTCTTTGAACACAGATAAAACGGAAATGTTCATTATTGAAGGGAATGATGCCAATCTCAACAATATTTTGTCATTATCTGACTCAGTTGGAATCGCCATTTGTTTTACTGAATCAGCCCATAATCTAGGCATTATCGTTAACAGTAACATGTCATTTAAAATGCTCATTACAAAACTATCTAAAACATGTTTTTTTCATCTTAAAAATGCTAGGAAATTAAGGTGTTTTCTAAATACACGGGATACTAAGAAATTAATTCATGCATTTATTTCTAGTAGGACTGACTACTGCAATGCAGTGTTCAAATCAGTCTTTATACAGCTTTAAGTTAATTGAAAATAATGCTGCAAGAATTGTTACAAGAACAACAAAATATGAACACATAACTCCAGTTCCTATGTCCTTACACTGGCTCCCAGTTTAATTTAGGGCAGATTTCAAAATCCTGCTTTTAACATATAAAGCCTTAAATGGCCAAGGTCCTGCTTACTTGTCTGAACTTATCATGACTTAAAACCACAGCACACATTAAGATCTCAAGATGCTGACCTGCTTATGATTCTAAGGATTAATAAAATAACAGTGGGAGGTTGAGCTTTTAGTTACAAGAAGCTGTGGAATTGTCTGCCTGCTACTATAAGAGGTGCCCCTTCAAGTTTCAGCTTTGAAATACCAGCTGATGACTTAAGACTCACTATTTCAGTTTATCCAACCCTGAGTAGAGCTGCTGATTAGCTGTGCATACTGCATCTCTGTTCTTAGTTATTAGTACTAAACATAACTATTATGATATTTATAATCTTACTAACGCTCACCTATTCTGTTTCTCTTCTCTGTACTCACATGTGGGACTTGGTGCAACTGCTCTATTGCCAATTTGCTTGCTTACCAACGGAAAAGTTATCTTTGATAATGGATCACTGGAATCATCAGGTAGAAGGGTCATTCCATCAGTTTGGCCGGTTTAGCACTGACTCAGCTGTAGAATGGCCAGTAGGGGGGAGGCAACTTGCTGGCTGAGGTCTTCAGGACTCTGAACAAATTTGTATCCTCATATATGACAGTTCTGTATTTAGTGAGTGGTATAGTTTATTGTTGCATTTTGCTTTGTAGTTTGTACTGTTGTATTGTATTCTTGAGGTGGCAATGATAGATTGGTCATCTACTGTAGATCTGTGTGTAGGTTTATTTGTGTACTTTTTGTGATTTGTATTTATCCTATTTTTTGACACCCATTGCACACCCAACCTACCTGGAAAAGGGTCTCTCTCTCTGAATTGCCTTTCCCAAGATTTCTTCCATTTTTTTTCCCTACAAGGGTATTTTGGGAGTTTTTTTCCTGTCTTTATAGAGAGTCAAGGCTGGGGAGCTATCAAAAAATTGGGCATATTAAAGCCCATTGCAGCGCTCATTGTGTGAGTTTGGGCTATACAAAAAATAATTTGTTGTTGTTGTACATAAATATTGAACATGGGAAAGGTGCTATAAAAATAAAATGTATTATTATTATTAAATATACACATATACTGTACATTACATAACTTATTTATAGGTAGATAGATTTTATTGTTATTTAACACTAGACACAAAGTAATTGATTGCATACGTATTCTCCCCCTTTAACATGACATGCCTAAACAATCATTGGTGCAGCCAAATGGTTTTAGAAGTAACATAAGTAGTTAAATGGAGTTCAGCTGTCTGTGGTCAAGGGGTTTAAGTCGACTGTAGTATAAACAAACCTGTATCTGGATGGTACTTGTGGAAGTCAGTGAAAAGGTAACTGAAAAGTGCAAGTCTGAGGATGGAAACAAAAAACATCCAAGTCACTGAATAGCTCTTGGACAATGTATTGCACAGCTGTTAATTTACCTAGAGCAGGCCAGCCACAAAACTGAGCGTGATTATGAACGAAGAAGGCTAGTTAGGGAGGGAGATTAATGATAACTCAGAGAGAGTTACAAGCTACTGTGGCTGAGATCAGAGACACTGCATACAGTACAATAGTTGCCCAAGTGCTTCACCAGTAGCAGTTGTATGATTAAGTGGCCAAGAAAATGACACGTGAAAAAAAAACACATGGCATCTCAGCTAAGACACATGGGAGTCTCTGAAATCAGTCTGAAGAACATTCTATGGTCTAATTAGACCAAAATTGAACTTTCTGGCTATTACACTAAACACCACAGAGTATACCAAACTGCATGTTTTCTAAAACATACCATCCCTATTTTGAAGTATGGTGGTGAGAGCATCATGCTTCTCTGTTACAGGCCCTCGAAGGCTTGTGAGAACAGAGAATAAAATGAATAGAACAAAATACAGAGATTTCCTGATAGAAGACCTGAAGCAGTCTGCAGGAAACGTGCTTTGGGAGAAGGTCTGTTTCCCAACAAGACAACAACCCCAAGCATAAAGCTACATGTGAATGGAGTAAAAAAAAACAATAATGTTAATATCCTGGAGTTGCCATGTCATGGTCCAGATCTCAATCTTTTTAACAAGTTGTGGCTGGACATGAAGAAGCCTGTTCATTCACAATCCCTATGTAACCTGACAGAGCTTGAGAAAGGCAGAATAATGAAAAAATGTAGTGATCAGATATGTACAGACCTATCCACACCGGCAAAAGCCTGGAATTACTGCCAAGGTGTATAACTGACTTGAAGGGGGTGTATACTTTTTGATCAGATTTTTGTGCTTTATAATTGTAATTTAAGTTAGATCACTTCATTACTATGGCATGCGCTCACAATGAAAGATGTTTATAAACACAAGTTTGAAAACATTAAACTTGTTCAATACATAGTAACACTTTGGGACAGTACCATCAGTACCATTCTTTTACAAGTATAATTAGTCTCAGAAATGCTTAAACTCACTTTCTACAATTGTCACTGCTCAAAATAAGGTGTACATAAATTATGCAATTTAATTTAGCTTGAACTGAGATAAACAATGTGCCTCTAAAATGCTGGAGGAATTTTAATGCAAGTTAAGCATGTAGAAAAGCACACCACCAAGACAATTAATGCAATAGCAGTTAAGGGATAGATGCCAATGAAAGGTTGTTTAGTATTCAAGAAACTCACCCAAGCAGTACATACAAAACTGAACTCTTGTTCCCCTTTCCTCAAAAGGCAATTTGTGCTATAAACAGTACCAGTACCGATTAAAACTGAAAAACAGCTTCAGAATTAAATCAAGTCAATGACAACTCGAACACTATTTTGCTTTACTTTAAATTACGATTCCCACACTATTATTTTAGCTGTGGTCATTTTATGTTTTGGTTTTAGGAAACCGCTTGTGACAGAAAGGTACCATTCTTTTGATCACCTCTGTCTGTTCTATTGCCAAGAAATAAGCAAATGCAACCCCAGGTCTTCACCACCGAACCCAAAAGGTATTCCATTATGATTTCTGCAGCTGGAGACGGTACACGGTGTTTGTAAAAATAAAACACACGGAATGTTTAAGTAATATTTTCACGAGATCTTTAAAAAAATCTATTGTTTGATGTTCTTATTTAATCGTTTTTGCTAATGCCGTGTTTTATGTGTATATTTGCTCTACAAAGGCGAAACAAGTCCTAAGCGTCAATTTTGAAGAAAAAAAAAACAGTAACGGGTGTCGTCCATCCTTGATCGCTGCGGATGCTTAGATTCCCATTACCATATTCTACTGTAAACTACACCTACTGAACGTAATTTATTTTAAGACGTGCGATTACAGCACTGCCAAGTCCTTTGACATTCTTTACTGTAACGGTTTGCTCTTTTAAACGTGTTTTCGATCGTGAGAGGTGGGGAGGAGGCGCGTCATGTTAATAACGCATTACAAAAATCCTTCGATACTTGATTATTTAAAAAATTGCTTACAATGCGCCTGCCACTTCTTGAAAACGTCTTCTGCAATAAATACACAAAAATAAGCGCCACTTGCATTGCCTTTAAATGACAATAATATAATCACGTTCGATGAACCTTTTTTTTTCTTCCTTCATCTTGACAAGATGCTTAACGTTTATTGCAGTTTGCTAATTCTGCATTAGGAAGAGTGTTTCTGAAGATAAGCTGCATAGAGATGATTAATGTATAAACAAAAGACACTAAGCGACAGCAGCCAATTTACCTAGGGAAGATCAAACCGATGATATGGGTCTTCACCTGCTTCCCGACAAAGAACCAAAGGGAAAGTGTATGATTCGTCTGGGAATTAGACTAGAAAAACACCCGCTCCTTCAAGGATTAAGTCGTATGCTGAATTTCCCACATTTACACGTAAACACAGCAATCGTGATATGGGGGCAGGGTGAAGGTACGATAATTACATATTTATTTTAAGTTCATTTAGTAAATAAAAGGTACAGTAGTTAAAACACATACGTTTGTGTTAGATAATTTACTGTGAAAATAAAATGAGTACACATTTTCTTACCGCATTCTCCAGTCAGTGGAATGAACTGCAGCTGTAAACCCCTTCCAGTACTGCCATTGAAACCAGTAAGAATAGATCCTTTCTCGTTTAAATGTCTAAAATCGACCTTAATTCAGCGGATCCGTTTAAAGAAAGGCATGCATTTTATTATAAATGTATTCTTGGTTGTTGGTCCATTGACATATGTAATAGAAAAGTAATCTGTACACAGTGAATAAATTCCCAATGGTTCAGTTTAGAAGGCGGCCAATATTTTCCAGAAGGATTCGATGAGCTGCGGCAGTCGATGCTTTGTATTTGGTCTGGCTAGGCAAAAAATAACCTTCTTTTCCACGTCATTCACTTACAGATTCTCTTTCTTCATTGTCGGAATTTACTTATACGAAAGCACGCTTTTTTCAATAATGTCGGATTGCAATGTGGTACATCTACAGCGAGATCTCTAAAAATGACAAACCAATTTATAAGCGCTGTTCTGTTAGACGATGACTGCGATCGGGAGAGGCAGAGATGGCGAGAAAACCAGGAGCTGGATTTCGATCCGCACACGTACAATTCAATTTGCTTCTACATTGCTGTATTTATGGCAAACGTGCGCGGAACAGCGCTAGCCATTTTAGATCGACTTCGTGCCCAGTATTCTTTATTTTTGCACAGTACACATTGTGACAGCATGCTATTGTATATATTTAAAGGAAAAAATAGTAATAAACTGCAAGGCAAGAAAAACGTTACAATCGTTATGCACGAATCCACGTCTTATCACTATATTCCAGGGAAGCGTAATAGACATTAGCCTTACTGTTTTACACTGACAGACTCTCATATATCTGAAAATGACAAATCACCTTCTTATTAGGTCATACAATCTGGTCATTCTCATATTTTATTATGACTTTGAGCATATAAAAATGAACTGAACGAAGCAGCTTTCTGCTAATCTTTACAGGCGAAACTGTATTCAGAAAATGAATGGATGGATATTATTTTAGCTTTATTTAGATTGTTGAGTAGTTACCTATACCTATTAGAAAAGAAAAAAACACATTTCAGTGTTAAATTATGTTTGACCTATTTTTCATTTATATAACATTATAATATATTATAAACGTTATAAACAATATATGCCATTCAAGGATCCCATATGTCTGTAATCGCGTTAGGCTTATACTTTCACTTGTATCCATTTCTGAGAAAATAAACGTAATCTGATTTTTTATACTGGGGGTAATATGGTCCTATGAATATAGCACAAAAAGAGCAGGGTATGGTAAACATTTAAGTAAAGATTCTTTTTACTGTCTTAACTCTGTCGTTCTATATTGTGTTTTGGTTTCAAAATCCATCTCATTTGCAATATCATCATTACCATTATCATGTATCTCCAACAATCATTTTATAGAGGTGAAGGGGTTTTGGATAATGTGAAGGCACCCTATGCAGTAAATATAATTTCTAATAAAAAATAGATTTTGAGAAAAGGCCAGTCAGCTAATACCATAGACTTTATATAACATTTCATTTGTTTTTCTAAAGGGTAAACAGTGAGTTTTTTGATACCCACATTTTTGCTGAATTGAGAGGGTCTAGTACTTTGATATTTAAGATTAAACATGCTTTAAACTTCAAAAGAATAATTTTTGTTAAAATACTGTAAAAAGTACTTAAAAATAAATTGAAATAGCCCTTCATTGTGGTAAATGAAAAATAAAATTATTTAAAAATTCACATTATGCCTAAATTTGAATCATACAATTTGTTATTATAAGTATAGTCAATTACCTTTTAACTATGCCCTTAAAAAGTTATTTAACAAAATAATGGTTTAACATTCAATAGTACTGGGAAGGATTTGTGTGCCCCATCCCCAATAAGAACTATGGCTTGCTTTGCTAAAGGAATATCCAACATTCTGAAAAGTTAATATTTCACTTCTACATTATAGTATGGTGAGGTCAGTGCATTGCTCTTGTAGCAAGTTCATTAATTTCTTTTTTGATCAAATGTTTATGAATATAATTAATAATAAATTATATGCAACTACAAGAACATATATCATATACAGTATATCAAAATTCAGAGTAAAGTGTAAGCAGAGTACTCAGTTGGAAGGGAAATCCTTGGGATTTTTATTAATATTCCTTAAAGGGTAAATGCATTAAATAATGCTGCCTTGGGCAACTTCTTCTTTCAGCTGCACTTATTTAGGGGTTGCCACAGTGGATCATCTGTCTCCATCTATCCTTGTCTTTTAGATCATTTTCTGTCATACCGACTGACTTCATGTCCTCCCTCAACACATCCATAAACCTCCTCTTTGGCCTTACTCTTTTCCTCTTGCCTGGCGGTTCCATCCTCAACATTATTTCCTGATGTATCCTTCATCTCTTCTTTACACGTGACCAAATCATCTCAATCTAGCCTCTCTCACTTGGTTACTAAACTGTCTCACCTGTGTTGTCCCTCTGATATTCTCATTATTAACCCTGTCTACCCTTGTTACTCTGAGCAAAAATCAAAGCATCTTGAACTCTACCACTTCCCAGCTCTGCCTCCTGTCTTGTCGTCAGTGCTACCATCTCCAAACCATAAAACATGGCTGGTCTCATTACCATTCTCTTTCATTCTTGCAGGCACTTTTCTATCACAAATCACTCCTGCCACTCTTCTCCACTCAGTCAACCCTGCTTGCACACTCTTCTTCACCTCTCTGCTACAGTCTATGTTGTTTTAAAACTCATCTGTCTTAAAACAGAGAAACATTGTGCTTGGCTTCAGTTATCGATTAGTTTACTATTTCAAATTTACCTTGAGAGAGATCACTTCCACTAACATATTTTGTTTGTTTTCCTCTTTTACTCAACCAACAGTTATGCCTGACAACATCCCAAAAACAACTTTGTCAAACACCTGGGGCCATATGTATAAATGGTGCGTAAGCACAAAAATGCCCAGAATGACCAATCTGTGCCAACTACCATGGCTGCTTCAGCATTGTAAGATGACATCACAAATGGAAGAATTAGAAGAGAGCGTGTATCAGATTATACTGATTTCTTGTCTCAGGATGATGACCAGCTTTTAAGTTGATTTAGATGTCCAAGAGCTATCCTGTTGGAATTGTGTGCTGTTAAAATACTATGGTGTACACTTGATATATTTTGTGATGAAATGCATTAAAGTATGTATATTACATTAGAACATTAGAATAATCTAGACTAGAACAAGCCATTCAGCCCAACAAATCTCGCCAGTCTTATTCACTTATTTCTTCCAGAAAAACATCACATTAAGTTCTGAAAGTCTTACTGTCTACCACACTACTTGGTAGCTTATTCCAAGTGTCTATCATTCATAATTTTTAACTGTGTCCCCATGATCTTGATGAATTCATTTTAAAATAACAGTCTCTACCAACTGTACTAATTTCCTTTTGCAGCACAGCAAGTTACAAGACCTGAAAAGCACTGCAAGTGACAAGAAGTGTTAAAGCTAGTTCATCACTTCGAAACTGACCTGCACAGTAAATTTCTGTTAGGAACCTACTTTCTACATGTGATACAAGTGGTTTTGAACACATAGAAGGTGAGGAACTTTGTGTAACACTTCAATTCAGATTCGCACAATGCATTTCAATGGGGAAAATAAGTGAGTTTGAGATGTTGAAGTGTAGCTTTACTAACACTTAGGAAACCATCCAAACAGTTCATACCCATTAGGGAACTATGTTTTATATCATGTAGAACTGTTTTCACATCCGTATTTTTATGGGGCACTGAGTTATAAATAAATGTAAATTGCTTAAACTGAAAAGGCTCAGATCTTTTAATCTTTCCTCATAATTCATGCCCTGTATACCTAGAATCAGCCTTGTCACTCTTCTCTGGACCTTTTCTATTGCTGCTATGTCCTTTTTGTAGCCTGGAGACCAAAACTGCACATAGTACTTCAGATAAGGCCTCACCCATTCTTTATAAAGCTTAAGCATAACCTCCTTGGACTTGTACTCCACACAAAGTGCTACATATATAACCTGACATTCTGTTTGCCTTCTTAATGACTTCTGAACATTGTGTAGAAGTTGATAGCTTAGAGTCCACTATGACACCTAAATCCTTCTCATAAGGTGTACTCTCGATTTTCCGACCACCCATTGTGTATTCAAACCTAACATTTTTACTTCCTATGTGTAATACTTTACATTTACTAACATTAAATTTCGTCTGCCACAAACCTGCCCAAGCCTGTATCATATCCAAGTCCTTCTATATTCATGAAAGTCCTGGACTCTTTTGATCTGAGACAGCTCATTAATCAGCCTACACATAAAGCAGGTCATACGTTAGACTTAGTAATTACTAAAGGACTAAAAGTTGATGTAAAGCAGATCATTGATATTGGTCTATCAGACCATTTTCTTCTACTATTTAATATAGAAATATTGATTATTGATAGAAAACATTCATGAGAAGCATATTGTTAAAAAATGCTTCTAAGACTCATCAGCAGCTTTAAAACTTACAAACATTCTAAGCGATCAGTCCGTTTATAGTGCCAACTATAATAGCGAGGATAATGTAAATAGTAAGGTGGAAAGATTTAATACTAAAGTGAGAGCTGCTGTTGACATAGTTGCACCTGAAAAGACAGTTAAAAAATCTTCTAGCATTGTTATACCATGGAAGACCCAAAGAGTGTCTGATTTACGGTAAAGAGAACATGCCGTAGAGCTGAGCGTAAATGGAGGAAAACTAAACTAACTATCCACTATGAAATATTAAAGGTTAAAATAACAGAATACAATAACACAGTCCGTCTTGAGAGGCACTGCTGTTTCTCTAAGATTACAAATAACAATGCTAGTAATCCCAGAGTCTTATTCTCGACGATTGATCATCTGCTAAACCCAGGTAACTCAAAGGAATGCCTCCAAAGTACTTCCAGTAAAACCTGTGAGGCTATTGCTGTATTTTTCAATCAAAAAATGAATGATATTAGAAATAACATAGTATATCTCCCCCACACTGAGGATCCTCCTAAGCCCCAGTACCCCGTTACAAACAAATTAAATTCTTTTACCAGGATAGATTTACCTGATTTACATAAAATAATTTCTCAACTGAAACCCTCCACCTGCGTCCTTGACCCAATACCAACAAGTTTTTTCAAAGAAGTATCGGGCGTGCTAATTGATAATATTCTTGACATAGTAAATTTGTCATTAGATACGGAGGTCTTCCCAGAGTGTCTTAAGACTGCTGTAGTTAAACCCCTACTTAAGAAAAATAATCTTGACCCCTCTGCTCTTGAAATTTTAGACCCATCTCTAGCCTGCCTTTCTTAAGTAAAATTCTAGAGAAGGCAGTCATTATGCAGTTAAATGACCACCTCAATAAACATGCTATTCTTGATAAATTTCAGTCAGGTTTTAGAACAAATCACAGCACAGAAACTGCACTCGTTAAAGTAGTAAATGACTTGCGGGTAAATGCAGACAGAGGCCGTTTATCTGTTCTCATCCTCCTAGATCTGAGTGCCGCATTTGACACCATTGATCATAATATTCTTAGAAATCACCTTAATCAATGGGTGGGTCTTTCTGGCAGTGTCTTAAATTGGTTTGAATCCTACCTGGCAGGGAGAAAATTCTTTGTTAGTTGTGGTAATTACAACTCAAAGACACATGATATCCTATATGGTGTTCCACAAGGCTCTATCCTGGGTCCGCTGCTCTTCTCAATCTACATGCTTCCATTAGGTCAGATTATCTCAGGGCACAACGTGAGCTACCACAGCTATGCTGATGACACACAGTTGTACCTATCAATAGCACCTGATGACCCCGATTCCCTTGATTCACTAACACAATGTCTGACTTGTATTTCTGAATGGATGAATAGTAATTTTCTAAAGCTAAATAAAGAGAAAACTGAAATCTTAGTGATTGGCAATAATGGATACAATGAGGATATCAGAAACAAACTGGATGCATTAGGATTAAAAGTCAAGACAGAGGTAAAAAGCTTAGGGGTAACTGTTGACTGTAATCTGAATTTTAAATCACATATTCATCAGACCACTAGGACAGCATTTTTTCACTTAAGAAACATAGCAAAAGTTAGACCTCTTATATCATTGAAAGATGCTGAGAAATTAGTTCACGCTTTTGTTTTCAGTCGACTAGATTACTGTAACTCCTCTCAGGGACTACCCAAAAAAGACATAAATCATTTGCAACTAGTGCAGAATGCAGCTGCTAGATAACTAACAAGGAAAAGAAAATCCGAGCACATTTCTCCAGTTTTGATGTCACTACACTGGTTACCTGTATCATTCAGGATTGACTTTAAAATTCTGCTTATGGTTTATAAAGCCTTAAAAAATCTTGCCCCATCTTATATATCGGAATGTCTGACATCTTATATTCCAAATCGTAACCTTAGATCCTCAAATGAGTGTCTCCTTAGAATTCCGAGAGCAAAACTTAAAAGAAGTGGTGAGGCGGCCTTCTGCTGTTATGCACCTAAAATCTGAAAATCTGTGCCACCACCATCTACTCAAAGCACCGTGATGTTCCAACACTGATAGATTAAAAGCCAGAAGTCTGCATGACCATCATCATCAAGTCCTTCTGTGAGAACCCTAAATACAAAGAGGACTATTTCATTTATGTTAGGTAGAATGCCCAGAGGGGACTGGGCGGTTTCGTGGCCTGGAACCCCTGCAGATTTTATTTTTTTCTCCAGCCGTCTGGAGTTTTTTTTTCGTTTTTTCTGTCCTCCCTGGCCATCAAACCTTACTCTTATTCTATGTTAATTATTGTTGTCTTATTTTAATTTCTTACTTTGTCTTTTATTTTTCTTTTCTTCATTATGTAAAGCACTTTGAGCTACATTTTTTGTATGAAAATGTGCTATATAAATACATGTTGTTGTTGTTCTGTAGTGATTTAACTGATTCCAAATTATCTGCTAATACATCTATCTTGGTATCATCAGCAAACTTAACCAGCTTGTTACTTATATTCCTATCTAATCATTTATATGTATTAAAAATAGCAGCGGCCCTAGCATTGAACCCTGTGGAATACCACTCTTAACATCAGACAATTCTGATGAGGTTTCATGCCCCATCACCCTCTGCTTCCTGCGTCTGAGCCAATTCTGCACCCATCTAAAAACATCACTCTGAACTCCCACTTCTTTTAGCTTGATGCCCAACCTCTCATGTGGCACCTTATCAAATGCTTTCTGAAAGTCAAGATAAAAAATATCATATGTTCCACTTTGATCATATCCTTTTGTTGTCTCCTTATAGAATTCCAGCATGTTAGTAAAACACGACCTCCCTTTTCTGAACCCATGCTGACTGTTCTGAAAAACTCCTGTTCTTGCCAAGTGTTAGTCAGTCTTACCCCTTAATAATTCCTTCCATTAATTTTCCTGTGATGCATGTTAAGCGTACTGACCTATAGTTGTTTGGATCTGCCCTGTCACCCTTTGTATATAATGTGATGTAGAGAAAAGCCAAGCAAAATGACACCTTTTATTGGCTAACTAAAAAGATTACAATATGCAAGCTTTCGAGGCAACTCAGGCCCCTTCTTCAGGCAAGATGTAATTATTATGATTACATCTTGCCTGAAGAAGGGGCCTGAGTTGCCTCGAAAGCTTGCATATTGTAATCTTTTTAGTTAGCCAATAAAAGGTGTCATTTTGCTTGGCTTTTCTCTACATTCATAATGGCTAACACGGTACAACACCCTTGTACTACATATATAATGTGATGATATTTGCCATTTACCGGTCCTTCAGAATCTCTCCAGTGCGCAGTGACTTCCTAAAATATGTGTCAAAGGTTTATATATGTACTCACTAACCTCCTTAAGAACATAAGTGTAGATATTATCTGGCCCTGGTGATTTGTTTGATTTCAGCTTATTTAATCTGAGCAGCACTTCTCCCTCTACTATTATCAAATCCCTCAGTACCTTCTTAGTAGTCCTGTTTACCTCTGGGAGGTTATCCACTTCCTCACTTGTGAAGACCTCAGAAAAATGCAACCTTAAGGCATCCACTATTTCACTGTCTGTATCTTTTAATTCCCCTTTACTATTTCTGATGCACTTCACCTCCTCTTTCTCTGTTCTTTTACTACTAAAATACTGAAAGAATCTCTTAGGGTCCTCTTTCGCCTTAATCTGCTATATTCCTCTCCAACTGTCTTTTAACCTCCCTGATATCCTTCTTAATGGTTGCTCTCATGTTCTCATACGCTCTACGATTCACTTTGCAGTCATTAGTCTTAATAATAATAATAATAATAACATTTATTTGTATAGCACATTTTCATACAAAAAAGTAGCTCAAAGTGCTTTACATAATGAAGAACAGTAAATAAAAAAAATATATAACAACATAAGAAATTAAAATAAGACAATATTAGTTAACATAAAAAGAGAGTAAGGTCCGATGGCCAGGGTGGACAAAAAAAACAAAAAAAAAACTCCAGACAGCTGGAGAAAAAAATAAAATCTGCAGGGGTTCCAGGCCTTGACACCGCCCAGTCCCCTCTGGGCATTCTACCTAACATAAACAAAATAGTCTTCTTGTGTCTAGGGTTCTCACGGAAGGACTTGATGATGATGGACATGCAGACTTCTGGCTTTTAATTCTTCACTGTTGGAACATCATGGTGCTTTGAGTAGATGATGGTGGCGAGGAAAAAGAAACAGAAGAGAGAATAGGGGTTAGTACAGATTTTAGAGCTACCATGGATAGTTATTATAATGAATTAGATATACTGTACAGAGTATCAGGATTAAAGTAAAGTGAAATTATGAGAAGGCCATGTTAAAATAATGTGTTTTCAGCAGTTTTTTGAAGTGCTCCACTGTATTAGCTTGGCGAATTCCTATTGGTAGGCTATTCCAGATTTTAGGTGCATAACAGCAGAAGGGCGCCTCACCACTTCTTTTAAGTTTTGCTCTCGGAATTCTAAGGAGACACTCATTTGAGGATCTGAGATTACGATTTGGAATATAAGATGTCAGACATTCCGATATATAAGATGGGGCGAGATTATTTAAGGCTTTATAAACCATAAGCAGAATTTTAAAGTAAATCCTGAATGACACAGGTAACCAGTATAGTGACATCAAAACTGGAGAAATGTGCTCAGATTTTCTTTTCCTTGTTAGGATTCTAGCAGCTGCATTCTGCACTAGTTGCAAACGATTTATGTCTTTTTTGGGTAGTCCTGAGAGGAGTGCGTTACAGTAATCTAGTCGACCGAAAACAAAAGCATGAACTAATTTCTCAGCATCTTTCAATGATATAAGAGGTCTAACTTTTGCTATGTTTCTTAAGTGAAAAAATGCTGTCCTAGTGGTCTGATGAATATGCGATTTAAAATTCAGATTACAGTCAACAGTTACCCCTAAGCTTTTTACCTCCGTCTTGACTTTTAATCCTAATGTATCCAGTTTATTTCTAATAGCTTCATTGTATCCATTATTGCCAATCACTAAGATTTCAGTTTTCTCTTTATTTAGCTTGAGAAAGTTACTATTCATCCATTCTGAAATACAAGTCAGACATTGTGTTAGTGAATCAAAGGAATCGGGGTCATCAGGTGCTATTGATAAAAACAGCTGTGTGTCATCAGCATAGCTGTGGTAGCTCACGTTGTGCCCTGAGATAATCTGACCTAACGGAAGCATGTAGATTGAGAAGAGCAGCGGACCCAGGATAGAGCCTTGTGGAACACCATATTAGATATCATGTGTCCTTGAGTTGTAATTACCACAACTAACAAAGAATTTTCTCCCTGCCAGGTAGGATTCAAACCAATTTAAGACACTGCCAGAGAGGCCCACCCATTGACTAAGGCGATTTCTAAGAATATTATGATCAATGGTGTCAAATGCGGCACTCAGATCTAAGAGGATGAGAACAGATAAATGGCCTCTGTCTGCATTTACCCGCAAGTCATTTACTACTTTAACGAGTGCAGTTTCTGTGCTGTGATTTGTTCTAAAACCTGACTGAAATTTATCAAGAATAGCATGTTTATTGAGGTGGTCATTTAATTGAATAATGACTGCCTTCTCTAAAATTTTACTTAAGAAAGGCAGGTTAGAGATGGGTCTAAAATTTTCAAGAGCAGAGGGGGTCAAGATTATTTTTCTTAAGTTTCTTAAATTAGTCTTACAGTATATGCCTTATAAAGCAGTTTTTTTTCCTTTGCAGCTTCTTTTTAAATTTTTATTAATCCACTGAGGAGTTTTTTTTTTAATTTCCTATTAATTCCAAATTCAGGTATGTATCTGTCCTGCATTACATGTAAAACATTTTTAAACCTGTTCCACTACTCCTCAACTGTCTCCACATACTTAAAAGATTATCCCAGTGCATCCTCCTTAGACTTTGTCGCATCTGGTCAAAATTTGTCCTACCAAAGTTCAACTTAACAATTTTGTCTTTGCATCTGCATTTTTTCAAAATACTTAGAAATATATTATATTATGGTCACTTGACCCTAGTAATTCAATCACCTCTACACCCTCTATTCTATCTTGACTATTACAAAATACTAAATCCAGACAAGCTTCACCCAGTATTGGTGCTTTAACATACTATGTAAAAAAATTGTCACTGAATACTTCTAAAAAGTCCTACTCAAGTGCTCCTTCATCTGCAAGGTTATCCCCCATGACTATAATAGGTATTACTAAAAGGTTGTGTGTTGAAATTACTGTCTGAATTGGATGGTCTACAACACACTTCTAAAATAAGACCTCTTTCCCTAATATTTTCCAGGTGAAGCCCAATGTCCTCATTAAGATGGGGCTCATCGTTCAACTGAAGAAGACCCTTCTACACTGCACCAAAATATGAGCCACGCATTAAGCCTTCTAATCTCCTCAGTCTTACCTGGACTGGCACGTGGCACCGGTAGAACTTTACAGAAGACTACCTTGTCAGTTGTGTTCCTCAGCCTGCCACCTAACTCTTTGAATTTGGATTACAGAACTGACAGACTACTCTTATGTATGTAATTTGTTCCAACATCTCTGGCTACATTTTACAGATAAATTGTTAGCTTCATTTAAATATTGTATACTGTTAGTAATTAACAGGGGCACAGGTGTGCGGCGTAAGCATTGCTACCTCACGGTAAGGGGGTCAAGTCCCAGGTGTACCCTGCCTGGAGTTTGTATGTTCTCCAGGTGGGATTCCTCTGCCTGCTTTGGTTTCCTTCCAAAGGTATGCAGGTTAGGGCATTTGGTGATGCTAAATTGAAGCTACTAGTGTATGTGTGTGCTCATATTCACCCTGCGATGAGCTGGTGCCCCATTCTAGGATTTTTCCTGTCTCCTGCTCGATGCTTGCTGGGACTGGCACAACCCTGAATGGATGGATAGAAAAATTAAACATGTATAACAATGATTTTTCAATGTTACTTAAAAGTTTTGAAGAATTGGCATTCTGAGCTTACAGCTGGTTTTACATTTATTACGGACAATTATTGTGTGGCAATTGGTTATGTGGAGAACAAAAACGAAAGGAGAGAAATTGGGGGTTGGTATGTTTGACAGAGACAGTAGTGCTGCAATACAGGAACCCCATCCAGAAGAACATCCATTAAATTCCCAGGACATCTTGCAACAATATCTCTAAAAAGTGATTGCAGAAGCAACTGTACATTTAGTGCAGAGAACCTTTATGGCAGTCGTGACGAAGCTCCAAGAGGCTAGATGTATGAATGACTATCCCACTGCTTTAACTGAAATAATCTGTAAATGTTGGGTTTGTGAGCTGGTAATCGGGGACACAGACACCTAATTGTCTTTATCACAAGTGCCAAACCCCAGTTCCTACTCTTCCGTTTTCTTTCCCAACGTAACATTTATGAAGGGAAGGTGTGATGAAGGTGTGTAGATCTTTGCTTACACACAGTTTTATGCATCTGAATTTTTTTGTGTGTACACACATTCTAGTTTTATTTGTATGCCATTTTAAGTGTGAATTCTGCACAAGGTGTTATATATGAAGCCCCAGGAGAGGAGCACGTGTGCAAGCTGGTGGTAGATTAGAAGAGGAAAGGAGCCATAGTGTAAACCAATATGTTCTTAGTACAGATTTTACATTACACTGAAAACAACCTCACAGCTGCACATTACAATGATTCAGTATTTCTCTGACACTATAGCTTACCCGACCTGTTTTCAATCTTTGTCCATTGCAGCCAATAATTTTACCATGAGACATAAAACAGATTTTAACTCTCAATCAGGTACATATTTAAAAAAAAATTATATTTTAGAAATTTGAGCTATAGTTAGTCATAGACTCTCTGCTACCAACAACTAACAATAACGCAGATGATGCCATTTTTACATCACTTAAATTGGACTCTGCTGTCTATAAGTGCTATTGAGCTGCCATAAGCATATCTGAGGTATGTTTTTAACTACATAATATTATAAAGTTCCTGCAGTGGGTTGGCACCCTGCCTGGGATTGGTTCCTGCCTTGTGCCCTGTGTTGGCTGGGATTGGCTCCAGCAGACCCCCGTGACCCTGTGTTCAGATTCAGTGGGTTGGAAAATGGATGGATGGATGGATGGATGGATATTATAAAGTATTTTTTAAAAGCATGTTTTTAATGTAACACCTGTATGAACACATGATATATATAAAGTCAGGCTGTCAATCACATAAACCACATTTAAAGAGTTACAGTAGGTGCCCAACTGACAAAGTAGTCTTCTCTGAAGTTCTACCTGTGCCATGTGCTACTTCAGGTAAAATGGAGGAGATTAGAACGTGTCGCAGTAGAGGCGTGGAGCCACCTCTAACACCCTCAGGTACCATTCTGAACACGAGGTAAAAGCACAAGACTTCTTTATTTTGTTGTCTTCACGTGCACAAAGCACCCTCCACTCCACACTCATAAATCACAACAATTCTTTCTCACAATACAATCTTCCTCGCCCAGACACTTCGCCACCCTACCTCCCAGCTCAGCTCAGTGTCTGGGCTTTCCCACAGTCCTTTTATATCCCCTGACCCGGAAGTGGTTCCTGGCCAAACCCACAAGTCCTTATTCCCTCCGGGTCAGGGTAAACAGTCCTTTCTTCAGCCCGGGAGCACGTCGTTCCTTCCTGTCACGTGATGATGACGCACTCCCAGGTTATAGGGCACATAAGAGCCCACTAGCCCCCCTACAGCGACTCCCAGTGGTCCCCAAGGTATCCAGCAGGGCTGTGTATATAAACTACAAAGTCCATGAGGCCCTGCTGGAACTCGGGGCACGATCATGCTGTCCGGAGGGCCCCCCCATAGCGGTCTGGGGGTGGCGACCGGAGTCTGTAGCCGGTCGTCCATCACAAAGTCTTAATGTGCAGCTCATATATTGGTGAAAAAAAACAACAAAAGCATTTATTTCTATAGAACATTTTCATACAAACAAGCAGATACAAGCAAAGTAAAACAAATTAAAATTAGATAAAAACAATATATAACTAGCATACAAAAAATGAATAATTTGCACTTACATTAGACAGCTATATAATTAAGAGAATCAGAGTGCTTAAGTATAGAATTGGTGTTTTTTAAGTCTCTAAGTGACAGGCCAATGATAAGGTCAGTTGACTAGGGTGGCCAGAAAAAACTTTTTAAAAACTCTCCAGTTAAGTTGGAAAAAAAAAAACAAAACCTGTAGAGGCTGCAGAACAAAAGACCACCCAGCCCACACTTGGCGACCTCCATCCATTATCCAACCCGCTATATCCTAACTACAGGGTCACAGGGGTCTGCCAATCCCAGCCAACACAGGGCACAAGGCAGGAAACAAACCCCGGGCAGGGCACCAGCCCACCGCAGGGCACACACACACCAAGCACAATTTGAAATCACCAATGCACCTAACCTGCATGTCTCTGGACTGTGGGAGGAAACCTACGCAGACACGGAGAGAACATGCAAACTCCATGCAGGGAGGACCCGGGAAGCAAACCCGGGTCTCCTAAGTGCAAGGCAGCAGCGCTACCCAATGCGCCACCGTGCCAACTTGGCAACTTGTCTAACATAAATGTTCTTCAGTGTTTTTTTAGGCTTCATCTTAGAGGATTTAATGCAATGGGTCTAATGGCAGGGTAGATTTTACTTTATACTTTATTTGCTCAAAAGAGAAAATTAGAATTTTACAAAAGATCCAAAATATAAATAACTATAATAAAAACAAACAACCACACATTAAAAACTTCTGGGTTGGATAACAGAGAGCTGTTGCTGTCAATAACAGGCTTGCAGGTGGCAGTAAGATGAGGTCAAAGGCTGCTGTATCCACTTGCATTCAAACGTTTGGAACTGATGGAACCTGTTCTGCTGTGGTAGGTTACATTTGAACAGAGAGGTACCAAATTATAGAGTGACAGGCAGTAGCATGAAAACCAATATACTTTGTTAAAATTACTTTGAAAGTTGTAATGCAATGTTACAAAGCCGAAGCACTACAAGCAATACTAAAAAAAATTGCATAAATTAATGCTAGACGTCATAATACAGTAATTAAAGAAATGTTCTGGAATTGTACATACATGTGCATAACTTTGGTATAACAGGAATAGCAAAAACCTGGTTAAGTAATAGAGATGGGCAGGATTATAACATGGTCAGGTACACATTATTTAGGAATGACAAGCAAAACTAAAAAGGTAGGAGAAAACAGAATTTTTGTGAAACAGAATTTGAATGCAAGTCTCCTTAAGTCAGATGATGAGTCACAGCTTGAATTCAACTAGACAGCAACAGGGATCAAGGTCTCATATTAAGAATGTGTTGTAGACCCCCTTAATGCAGCCAATAGTTTAAATTTACATCTTTTTAATAATATTAAAAGGCACTGGGGATTTTAATTAAGCAAACATTAACTAGGCTAACTTTATAAATAGAAGAGCATAAGAACAGGAGTGAAAAGTAATCAACCACTCTTTTTAGCACAATAAACACATAGACGAGAAGGGAAGCCTGTCTAGATTTAGTTTTGTGTAATAATCAGGATAGGATTCAGGGGATATCTTTAGGTTCTAGTGACCATAATGTAATATGTTTCCCATTATTTTTGCAGAGTGCATATTAAAAAAAACCAAAAAAACAGTTACATTCAATTTTAGAAGGGCAAATCCTGAGCAGATACAGAAAATCCTATTTAAGATAAATTGATATAGCAACAACATTTATTTTTAGCACATTTACATACAAAGGGTGAAGCTCAAAGCTCTTTTCAATATATCAAAGAAGTGGTTACATGCAAAGAAAAACAAATTAAAATTAGATAATAATAATGCATAAATTGTATGCAAAAATAAATAATGCACACTTATATAAGATGAGTAAACAATTAAAATAAACAGAGTTCTTAAGTATTGAATTGGTCATTTAATCTCTAAATGACAATCTGATGATATAGTCACTTGGCCAGGGTGGAAAAAAAAACCTAAGCTGGAGACAAAAACTAAATCTGTTGGGGTTCCAGTCCAAAAGACAGTCCAACCCCCTCTGGATATTCTACCTATTAAGGGACAGGTTGGGGTATCTGCCTTAATTCAGACATTCAAATATCACAGACAATGCCACTGAAGAACCAGAAAAAGAACACAGTAAAGATTAATAATGACTGCAGGTTAATCGAAGGGTATAATAATTCTAGGCCTATTTAGTTTATTAAGGGCAGAACTAAAATGTAGCCATGAAAAAGACAAATTTAAAAAGTGGATTTAGGAGTCTTTTAAAAATGATCTACAGTGTCAGCCTGACGTATCTCTATTGGTAAAGCATTCCAGATTTTTGTTGCATATGTAATGGGTGTAATGGGCTATAAACCAGTGTTTTAAAGAAAAGGCAGAATTTCTAGAAAATTCTGCTACAGGTTATTGCTGATGGCTATCTACAGGACATAAATATTTACCTGTCTTGCTAAAGAGTCACCTGCTTTGAATAGTCAGACTGCTTTGATTTAGTATCTTATCTACACACAATGTGTAAATACAGAACTGTCTGCTGCCTTGGAAAATTAACGAGTTCTGGGGACATTGGTTTCTAATCAAGTACTCAAAGTAAATGTGTTTACACTATTTGTTATACAGAGTAAATTGGTTTGCACCATTGTTTTCAATAATTACCATGTTCATCTATGCAGAAATTGAAGCATATATATATTTCTGGGAAAAGGAGAATAAAGGTAGAAGAGAAAAGAGAAGTATGGTCTGAGACTTGGGACTGCTGTCTGTTTCTTTTATGCTTTACACTATATTGCTGTGGCTACACCCTGTAGCAACAGTGACTTGTACCTGGCCCAGGTTCCCCTAGGCCTGAGGTCGGTAACAATTGGGGGCTCGTCTGGGATCAGCACCCTGCCGTGGAGACAGTCATCAATACACCTGGGAATTCCTGTTGTGAAGCTTCAGAGAGACTCTTTTCAGTGTGTCATCCAGAGAGCCCAGCTTCAGGTACAGAAGGGAGATGGCAACATCCGGACCACGCAAGATGCTGATCTGGGATATCCATAAGAAATTAATATTGCTGGATTACAATCAACTCAGCATTCTGGCTGCAAGTATAGGAGATGAAGGAGGAGATGAAACTGTAGAACTCTCACAACTAGGTGAACAAGAACTTTATTATTTCCTTTTTGATTATATTAAGAGTGAAAAGTTGAGAAATTTGGAGGACGAAGGCATGTCACACTTACTTCATTTCCAGGATATGATTTCACAACTCCTAACCAAAAAGGATTTCAACCCTGCTAGGAGTATGGATTGTACAGGTGTTACCACTGCAGGGCCGGATCAAGATATTCATTCGAGCCGAGCTAAACATTTTGGCCAAAACTTTGAAAATTTTAGGAGGAACTCTATGGACTTGGAGAAAGGATGTCTTCCTTACATGACTTCAGATCAAGTGGTAAGACTCACTGATATTGCTACTTTTCTGCCTCGTAGGGAGTTCAAAGTCCATGGTGGGCAAATCTATGATGGGGGCTCTGAAATGTCATACAGTAACCTTTGCAAACAAATAGATGTAGGGTTACATGAGGGATTTACTGAGTTTGAAGTTGTTAAGTCTGTACTAAAAGTAGTTAAACCTGGTATCTTCAAAAATTTTCTTATGAGTAGAGATGATCTCACATTAGATGAGCTCAAACGATTTCTTAGGTTACACATTAGGGATAAAAGCAGCACAGAACTGTTTTCAGGAACTGAGCTACACAAAGCAACCAGATAGGGAAACACCCGAACATTTTGTATATAGGATAATGGATCTTCGACAACGCGTGCTGCAGGCATCAGAGCAGCATGGAGCTGAATTCAGTTATGACAGAAAATTAGTTCAGGGCATATTTCTTCATACCCTTTATCAAGGGTTCAATGAAAAAAATAACAACATCAGACAAGACATAAAACCATTTCTTACTGACTTGAAGGTGACTGATGATATAATTGTAGAGAAGATAACTAAATCTACCAGGGAGGAAGCAGAGAGAATAAAGCGTCTTCACACTCCGAGTGAACATAGGTCAGTCTCTGTAAATTCAGTACAACAAAAGGACAGTTCACAGGCTGATCAGACTGAACTGAGTCAAGCAAACGATAGAATGCAAGTTGACAGTGAAGCTATAAAGCAGTTAACTGCTCGAGTGTCCGAACTAGCAAAACAATTTGACAAGATTGTGAACCATAACGATAATGATAATTTGAAAGTTCTTTGTGGACATCAAGCTCATAATACTACCCTTGAGCAGCTGGCAGCTCAAGTGTCTATGCTAAAAAAAAAATTTTGAAAAGATCACAAAGCATACTGGTAACAGTACTCAGACAGATGTCTGTGCACTGCCACAATTAAACACTCAGGTCTCAAGAGATAGTCCTAAAAGAAGATGTCAAGAATGTGCCCAGCAGGGAAAAGAATGGTGTACTCACTGCTTTCGCTGTGGTTTGATGGGACACAGAGCTGTTGGCTGTACTAAGAGATGGGAATCAGGAAACTGGGGAAGGTCACTGGAGAGGGGACAACCAGTGACCAACAGGAGTAACAGATCCCCCCAGATTGAGGCTCCCACAATGCAAAACACATATCTACTGCCGCCTAAAGAAAAATGTGCTGCCCAACTAATTGGGAGTCACTGCATGGTCACGTGTGTAATCAATGGAATTCAAACACAAATGCTGTTAGACACAGGAGCACAGGTTAGCATAGTGGGGAGAGAGTGGGTAAGGAAGACATTGCCTGATGTTAAGATTCAGTCACTTGAGAGTTTATTAACAGGAAGTGCACTCTGTATTACTGCAGCAAATGGCACTGAGATTCCATTTGAAGGGTGGATTGAGGTGTCACTTCAGATACTGAGCTCCAGGCATGGGCAGGTAGCCATTGATGTTCCTTTGTTAGTAAGTCAAAGTCATGTTAACTGTCCACTGTTAGGCTTCAATGTTATAGAGGAACTGATCCGAGAGAGACCGATACCACCAGTCTTAGCGCACTGCTGAGTGAGGCATTAAACCTGAAAGGTGACACAGCAGATAATATCATCTCTGCAGTAGGAGTAAAACCTGGGGAAGCAATATCACCAGGTATTACAGTAAGGATGGGGAAAAAGGGGCTGGTTATCCCAGCATGTCAAATATGTCAAGTGAGATGTAAAATTAGGGCTTTGCCTAGATGAGGCACAATGACTTTTGAGCCACTAGCAGAGAATCATTGCCCAGAGGGCATTGAACTACTCCCTGCCATTGTTGACAATCCAACTGGTACTTCAAAACTAATTACCATACCTCTCCAAAATTACACCTTACATGATATCTACCTTCCTAGTGGAACATTATTAGGCACTCTAGAAGAAATTATTGATATCTGGCCAGTCCTTCCCCCACCATCTGACCCAGTAATACTCAGCCAGCTAGTTGATGGCCAAGTCAATGCTGCACACCCAGAGTACAGTAGAGTTAATCAGGGAAGCAACAAATACAAGGTTACTGCTAGGGAGAAATGGAACCCACCAGTAGATTTGTCCCACTTAAAAGAGGAAGAACAAGAGGTAGTCAAGCACATGTTATATGAAGAATCAGATGTATTTTCACGTGAAGATGGTGAAATTGGTTGCATTCCAGATTTGAAGCTAAAAATCCACTTGAAAGATGATACTCCTGTGCAGAAAAGGTACAATGCTATTCCAAAGCCCTTATACAAAGAGGTGAAAGAATACATCCAGAACCTTTTGGACAATGGTTAGATAAAGAAGTCCACTTCGGCTTACTCTTCTCCAGTTGTCTGTGTCAGGAAAAAGGACTTAAGTTTACGTCTTTGTGTGGACTTTAGAGAGCTAAACCGTAAAACCATCCCTGACAGACACCCCCTGCCACGCATTCAAGACCTACTGGATAACCTTGGGGGCTACTCATGGTTTTCAATCCTGGATCAAGGAAGTGCATATCACCAAGGTTTCATGGATGAGGACTCAAGATCTGTCACTGCTTTCAGTACCCCCATGGGGGCTATATGAGTGGGTACGCATTCCTTTTGGCTTGAGCAACGCTCCTGCAGCCTTTCAAAGATGCATGGAAGGGGTACTGGAACAATTGAGAGATGAATGTTGCACTCCATATTTGGATGATGTACTTTGCTTTTCCAAAACATTTCATGACCATGTGGAAGACTTGAGATGGGTACTGTGTCGAATGAGAGAGCACGGAATAAAATTACGATCAGAGAAATGCGAGTTATTCAGACAACAAATCCGGTACGTAGGTCGTCTAGTGTCAGAAGAGGGAGTACAGATTGACCCTAAGGATTTGGAAGCAGTCCGACAATTAGTGGAAAAGGAACCCACAACAGTTGGAGAAGTCAGATCATTGCTGGGCTTCCTTAGTTATTACCCGCTCCGTCATACAGGACTTTTCCAGGTTGGCAAAACCTTTGTTTGAACTTTTAAATGGTACTATTGGAAATACTGGAAAATCTAGCTTGTTGACTACAGTAAGAGGGAGGATAAAATCCAATGTACAGCTACCTTCAAGGACACCAGTTCAATGGACTAATGAACATCGTACAGTCATTTCTAAATTTGTGGATATACTCACCACTCCACCCATACTGACTTTTCCAAATTTTGAATTGCCCTTTGTTTTGCACACTGATGCATCAAACGAAGGACTAGGAGCAGTACTTTACCAACAGCAGGATGGTAAACTACGTGCAATTGGCTACGGATCGAGAACACTCACCCCAGCTGAAAGAAATTACCATCTCCACTCTGGCAAGTTAGAATTTTTGGCCCTGAAGTGGGCAATCTGTGAAAAATTTAGAGACTATCTATATTATGCACCCACCTTCACTGTATATACTGACAATAACCCTCTGACATATGTTCTGAGTACAGCAAAATTGAATGCAGTGGGTCATCGCTGGGTTGGAGAATTAGCAGACTTTAACTTTGACATCAAATACCGCCCTGGGAAAGCAAATACAGATGCTGATACACTGTCCCGCTTCCCTGTGGATTTACAGGCCACTATCACTGAGTATAAGGAAACAATATCTCCAGAAGTCGTCTCAGTTGTCTGGCAGGGGGACAAAGCAGCTAAAGATAAAGAAGTGCCATGGGTGGCTGCTCTACAGTTCACCTCAATGGATAACGATGTGTTGCCAGGAAGTGCTGATACAATCACACCAAATGATATTAGTGTTGCACAGCAAGAAGATGCTACCATCAGTGAAGTGATTAACCTCAAAAGCAGAGGAGGGGGTCCAAATAAGAAGGACAAGGAACAAATGGGAACTGAAACAAAGAGACTGATACATGAATGGAACAAACTCACCATTGACAAGGGAGTACTGTACAGGCAAGCAGGAAAAAGAAAGGCAACTTGTTTTGCCACATAAGCTGAAACCAGTTGTTCTTAAAAGCCTCCATGATGATATGGGACATATCGGATCTGACAAGGTGATTCATCTGGCCAGAGAAAGGTTTTATTGGCCTTACATGCAGCAAGAGATTGAAGATTATGTAATTCGACAATGCATCTGCATCAAGCAGAAGCACCCTAGTAACCCAGACAGAGCACCTATGGGCTCTATTACTACAAGCGAACCTTTTGAACTGCTGTCTGTGGACTTTCTGCATCTTGAGCCAAGTAAAGGAGGTTATGAATATGTTCTGGTTCTGATGGATCACTTCACTCGCTTTGCACAAGCATATGCCACCAAAAAACAAATCTGGAAAAAACCGCAGCTGAGAAGATTTTCCAAGACTTTATCCCTCGTTTTGGCTACCCTGCAAAGCTGCACCATGACCAGGAGCGTGAGTTTGAAAATAACTTATTTCAGAGGCTCCAACAACTATCTGGAATAACTCACTCCCGCACCACCCCCTATCATCCACAGGGGAATCCAGTAGAATGATTCAATCGAACTCTGCTTCAGATGCTCCGAACCTTGGAAGAAGAGAAAAAGTCAAAGTGGAAAGATTACCTACCACAAATTGTGCATGCATATAATTGTACAAGACATGAATCAACTGGCTATTCACCATTTTTCCTCTTGTATGGCAGAGCTCCAAGATTACCTATCGATTTGTTGTTTAATCTTACAACTGACAATGAGGAAACAGACAGCCAGGACTTTGTGCAAAAATGGGCAACCAAGATGAAAGAAGCTTACCAGATTGCTGCAGATAACAGTCAGAAAGCATCGGCCAAGGGTAAGCAGTATTATGACCGTACAGTGAGGGGCGCTATTCTTCAACCAGGTGACAGAGTCTTAGTCAGAAACCTATCTGAGAGAGGAGGCTCAGGAAAACTCCGTGACTACTGGGAAAAAGGTATGTCGTATTGTGGAGAGAATTAAAGACAGCCCAGTGTACAAGGTACAGCCAGAAGTTGGTAGCAGAACACCCCGGATACTACACCGCAACCTCCTGATCCCTGTCAATGACTTACCTCTTGAAAAAGACACTAAATTGAACACAGTGAAAAGGAAAATGCAAAGACCAGCAAAAACAAATAGTGAGACACCAGACTCAGCATCTGATCACTCCGATGAGGAAGCAGAAACCTCATATGGCCCCCGTCGCTTGCCATGCTTTCCTGCACATGTCAGATCTGAGGTCATAGAATCTGAGTCACACTCCAGGCTCAGAGCCAAGGCCCGAGAGGTCTACCCTGAACCACGAGACCACTAGAAACTGACAGAAATCCTTTGCAAAGAACATCAAGGGAATTAGGACTGGAAATGGAGACCAGTGTTGCTGAACCCCAGGTGGGGAATATTGATGAAGCAGTGGAACCCACAAATGGTCAAGAATACCTAGCAACAGAACACCAGAGTGACAGAGAAGGGGACACTTTAAGAAGATCGACTTGCACTGTCAGACCCAGAGAAGTATTCACATACCGCAGACTGGGGCAGCCATCATACCAGCCTTGGAATCCTGGTGTCCATGCAGTTATACAGAATCCTATGTATCTGTTACCAAGCCCCACAATAATGTATCCAGCATACCCAGAATTTGATTATTATGGTTGAAACACAATAGACACTGAACTAAAGGCCGAGCCTTTGGAGCAAGATGTCAGGAGACATCTCAAAAAAAAAAATAGGGGAGAGTGTAATGGGTGTAATGGGCTATAAACCAGTGTTTTAAAAGAAAAGGCAGAATTTCTGGAAAATTCTGCTACAGGTTATTGCTGATGGCTATCTACAGGACACAAATATTTACCTGTCTTGCTAAAGAGTCACCTGCTTTGAATAGTCAGACTGCTTTGATTTAGTATCTTATCTACACACAATGTGTAGATACAGAACTATCTGCTTCCTTGGAAAATTAACGAGTTCTGGGACATTGGTTTCTAATCAAGTACTCAAAGTAAATGTGTTTACACTATTTGTTATACAGAGTAAATTGGTTTGCACCATTGTTTCACTGATTACCATGTTCATCTATGCAGAAATTGAAGCATATATATATTTCTGGGAAAAGGAGAATAAAGGTAGAAGAGAACAGAGAAGTATGGTCTGAGACTTGGGACTGCTGTCTGTTTCTTTTATGCTTTACACCATATTGCTGTGGCTACACCCTGTAGCAACAGTGACTTGTACCTGGCCCAGGTTCCCCTAGGCCTGAGGTCGGTAACACATAACAATAAAAGGCTCCCTCACCAGGTTCTCTCACCACTTCTTTTATGCTTGGCTCTTGTGATAGTAAGCAAACTTGTTAGAAGAACTAAGGATATGATTTGAAATGTAGGGGAACAGGCACTTCACAATATAGGAAGGAGAAAGATTATTTATAGTTTTATATACCATTAGTAATATTTTAAATAGTACTAGGGTGTTGTACCGTGTTAGCCATTATGAATGTAGAGAAAAGCCAAGCAAAATGACACCTTTTATTGGCTAACTAGAAAGATTACAATATGCAAGCTTTCGAGGCAACTCAGGCCCCTTCTTCATTACATCTTGCCTGAAGAAGGGGCCTGAGTTGCCTCGAAAGCTTGCATATTGTAATCTTTCTAGTTAGCCAATAAAAGGTGTCATTTTGCTTGGCTTTTCTCTAATATTTTAAATTAAATTCTAAAAGACAAAGGTAACCAAGATAAGAAGGCTAAAATTGGTGAGACTGAACTAACTGCAACAGACTGATGTCTTTTTAGATTGTTCAGTTAGCAGTGCATGACAGTAAACTAGCTGAATTAACAAAAGAGTGAATTACATATAACCAGTCTTAGTAACATGGTTAATATGTGATTTAAAGTTCAGGTCAGAGTCCATGATTACACCTAAATCTTTACTTTCACCTTGACTTTTAATACTAAGGAGTCAAGTTTATTTCTAATATAAGCTAATAGTTAACAACACTAGAGCTATCTATATAGTTTAAATCAGCATCACCACTATCATTATTCTTTACACAGAATGATTTATAAGTTACAGTACTGATGCTAAGTCACAGGTTGGCATGATTTCACCAAACAATTAATGACAGGTATTAAATTGTGGACATTAATCGCTCATCATATAGTGTTCTTAATGTGTTTATTACTGGTTTCATATGGCTTAATACAAAACCATTTTTTAGACAATTCAGTGTCCAGATTGGCTAGATTCGAAAAATAATATACTTTAATATTAAAATTGATTCCATATAGTTAAAGCTGATTAATTATCTTAGGTATATTGTAAGAGAAGACCTGACTAATTGTCTGTTCTTCTGAAAAACTGGTGCTGCTCCAAGAATAAATCAAAATTTCAGACAAAGGCAAGGGCATGCACAGTGCAGAAAGTCTTCAGTCAGCCGTTGAAGGAAAAACATCTGACTAAAGGCCTCATCTTAATGTCAAAGCATCAGAAGTTATCCAGAGATGACAATTCATTGCAGCTGACTCCTAAGTCCCCTCATGAGTGATGTGCAGCAGCAATCCAAAGTCCAATTTTAGCACCTCTGACCGGCGATTGCCATTGTCATTTGGTCCTACGTGGAAAACCATAATGCCAACATCTTCATACTTATGTAGGACAACTGATGTTTTTTTTTACCTCATCCTGGACATACACCCAGGAAAGGAGGACACAAATGTTTCTTGCCAGACAGTGCACTGTCCAGATTCATATAATGAAGTCCCAAAAAAATGACAGCAGCACTTTAGGAGACAGCTAACATAGACTTGAGAACTTCAAAAAAGTTCCTTAACTGATACATCAGAGCTTTTCTGGGCCCCCTTTTTCGTTAGTGCTCCCGCACTCTGTCCCGCTTGGACAAAGGGATAAAAGAGATAATTGCTGGTTTCAGGCATTGACAGAGCATGGATGAAGCCTATAGTAATTGATGGAAGAAGGCACCAGCTCAGAACACCCTACTACACTGAGTTGTAGCTTGAGGGCTTTCAGGTGCCTGTTGCAATTATGAAACTTTATTATCTGTTCCTTCAAAACTTTCAGTTCTTCATTGATGTTTAGAAGCTCACACATGCTGTTCTCCATCATTTCTGTGGCACCTTGCAGACAACAAAAGAGGAGTGATAAGCCAATGCACTGAGCTTCTGCACAACAGTATTCAACACAACACAGGAAGTGACCTACAGGAAGTCTCACCTACAGCTTTTAAATATGAAGGCAGTTGAAAACATGTGGATCAGCTTTAAAAGTGTTTTATGTATAATGCAAGTCAAATTTATCCCAAAATATTGAAGGTGTAAGAAACTCCACTACATGGTGGACAGCTAAGGGGCTCAAAATGAAGTTACAAAGGGAAAAGCAACTGTGTAAAACATATCAGACAGTATTTGAGTTTTTCCCTAAAAAATAGTGCTCCACAGTGAGCAAATTAGGTGATCAAACTTTCCCAAAAAGTGTTTATGCAACAAAAACTGATGTGAGGCTGCAAAACAACATTCATATGTAGGCAGGAGTTCTGAGTCATCACAGCAACTGGCTGGGAATGTGGTTGTCACAAAACGCAGCAGCAGAGGTCATGCTGTTGAGAGTGCAGCCACTTTTGTTATGAGCTAATAAAGTCGAAGACTTTGTTTTTGTTTAGGAGTGTCTGACATACCAATCTGTGCAACAAGTTGCCATAGGCCAGGTCACAGGTGAGGTCTTGACTAAGACTGACTCAACCACCCACACCCCATATCACCAAGGGTTCATCCACAGTGGTACAGCTTCCCTCCATACTTCGTCATCTTGCATTTGGCTTGCCATGTGGACTCGCGGCAGGAAGTGAAGTGGTGTGATTGAGGATTGCACACCCTTACTACCACTGATATCAAAAACTCCATTGTGCAGGCTCTTCCTTCCATCTATCTTCCTCATCCTTTCCCTGCATCAAAGTCCTACAGTGATGGGCAACAGGCGAAGAAAACTACCATTGGGTGATGGTGTATGTTCTAGTATGGAGCCTACAGTGTTGGTGTGATGGCCGTTCAGAGGCACACTCAGGAAAAGTGCCTCGTCCGTCCTGCCGACATGACTAGGCAGCATTTTTCAAGGATCACACCTCTTACCCCTGGTGGAAGGGGACAATAAAAGGTATCCTAAACAAAGTTGTACTCAGCAAGGGAACCGCACCTAGAGAGTCACGCCTCTACATGCACTCAAAAACTACAAAATTTTTATCCTAGTTTCTTGGAAGGTCCTCACACACTCATAGATTTAACCACTACCGACCGTCCACCTAGGAGAACAGCCCTTGAAGCTTCAGAGTTCTAACGCTACAGAGTGGATATCTGTGTCCTCAGTGAGACTCATCTCGCTGATGAAGGATCCAATATTGAAACCACAACCGGAAACACTTTCTTCTGGAAAGCCTGACCAAAGTCGGAGATATGGATCGACGGAATCAGTCTTGCTATCAAGAATGAACTCCGGATCGTTGGGCATAGCACTTCAAGAACTGTTGATCCCCACACTCCCCCAGGTCCCTGAACTAGATGAGTGTCCAACTCTCCATGAAGTCCAAACTGCCATCCAAGCCCTTAAGTACAAGAAGGCTGCTGGTGAAGACACTATACCTGATGAAATATATAAATATGGGGGACTTAATGTTCTTGTTAAATTGTCAGATTTCTTCACTGTGCGCTGTAAGCTTGGCAAAATTCCTGACTTGTGGAAACATGCTACCATTGTCACCATCTACAAGAAGAAGGGGGATCAATTGGACTGCAGCAACAGTCGTGGTATCTCACTGATGGATGTTGCTGGAAAAATCCTTGGCTGTGTCATGCTTCTCCGACTACTTTGTCATGTTGCAGACAGAGTACTTCCGGAGTAACAAGCTGGCTTTCATCCCAAACGTATCACAATTGACATTATCTTCATCATCTGCCAACTCCTAGAGAAGCCTCGGGAGCACCAGTAAGACATCAGTTTTGCCTTCATCGATATACGGAAAGCATTAGACACAGTGCTTTACGAAGTACTCCGTAAGTTTGTATAGCCCCCAAAATTACTCACTATGCTCCATCTCTTTCACCTTCAAATGAGGGGGAAGTTCCTTTTGGCAGGGAAACATTAGCTCCCTTCAAAATCACTGTTACTGTCAAGCAAGGCTATGTCCTGGCTCCGGTGCTTTTCAACATTTACCTTGTTACTGTCACTCTTCTCTCCAGAAGTGTGTTGGACGCCACTGATGGAGTGCTGATCCAGTACCGAATGGATGGTAATACGTTCAAACTCCAAAGATTATCAGCCCACTCGAAAACCTCCTCAAAAATCATTTATGAGCTCCAGTATGCTGATGATGTTCACCCAGAAAACCTTCAGAGGATCATTGAGAAATCAGCACCTCCAAGACACTGACCCTTCAGACTGCCATCCAGCACACAGATCCTTCAGTGAAACATTAAGACTGGCAACAAGACACTGGGGAACTTACAATCTTTCCCCTACCTTGAAAGTATAATATCTAGTGATGCCTCTGTGACTGAAAAAATTTGGAACCGCTTCTGACTAGCCTCCTCTGCATTTGGTCGCCTACACAAGCATGTCTTCTGTGACCAAAATGGCTGTGGTATATCATGCGGTATGTATATCAACACTCCTTTATGGATGCAAGTCCTGGACTTCCTACCACAAGCAAATTAGCACTATAGGAGCAGGTGATCATTAGAAAGCATTGAGGCCATGCTGCTCAACAGTGTCCTCCACTGAACCAGGCATGTTATATGAATGGATGAGTCTCAGCTTTCCTGGATGGTCCTGTATGGTGAGCTCACTGAAAGATCTCGACCTCAGGATAGACCAAAGAAACGCTGGAAGAACTACTTGAAATGTTCTCTCAAGGCCTGCTCCATTCCACATATGCAGCTTGAGAAACTTGCTGCACACTTTGAAAACAAACAGTAAATGAAGGAATCCATCACTTTGAATGACAACAGACGCATCAACAAGAAGAGAAGAGAATGGCAAGACATCACCAACGAAACCAACCCACTGCATCTGGGGGGCCCATCATGCCTCCAGGTCTGCTTTTCCTGAATTGTCCTGCTCTCCCACAACTGCACACAGAGGAAGTGGAGTGACAGTGTTGGACAAATGGTTGGACAGCATCATCATCAGATTGATGGACAGCCTTGACCTGACTGTGACTTAGCTATGTTGTACAGAGCATGCTGCTGTGCTTTTATGGCAGTGGCACATGTGTTCATGCACTTTCTGTCATCCAATGTGCGTGGCCGTGTCCGTGCTTGTCGTAAAAAAGAGTCAAAGTCAAATTTTAGGGCTATGGTGGGCTGCACGTTTAATTCATTGGTCGTGTTGCATGTGTCATGGCATAAGCTGTCAACTGAGACCAAGATGAAGTTTCAAGGGCCAGGGGTGCGTGAGTATTTCCATGACAGACAGACAACCTTTAGCAATTTATACATGTAGATTCTCAGCCAGAGCAACTCATAATGTATTAAAAAATTTGATTATTGCTGTATGGCCCTTCAATCTGCTCTCTCTCTTTGCTTTTTTTTCATTTTATTCATTTAGAGAGGGTTTTCTTTTATAATCATGTGGATGCACAGCATGCCACAAGTTGTCATAACTCCATCCATGATGGCTGCTGTAAACAGAGAAGTGAGCAAAAAACGTATCCTTACCTAGAGAAAATGGTACCAAGAATCTGTGATAAAATGTTCTATTTCCAGTTTATTTTTGTTTTCACAATGATGCCCCAGAAATGTGGAGGACACATTTTTTAAATCAAAACCTTTACTACTTTTAAGTGGATGGATTCAGTAAATTTTAAGGCTTTCCTTCATAATATGACTCTAGTGTCCATTAGCTCCATTACAAAAAGGTAGACAAACCTGATTATTTTTTAAATTTGTAATTTTAAAATGCAAGTACATCTGACAAAATAATATATACCATGATTTTGAAGAAATAGTTTTGACTTGGAAAATACAAAACTTATTCTTTAATTTCTGTAAGCAAAAATTAGGTGGTTAAAAATTCTTTTGGATTTGAAAGAAAATTCACTGCTGGGTATACTGACATACAGTGCATCCAGAAAGTATTCACAGCGCATCACTTTTTCCACCTTTTGTTATGTTACAGCCTTATTCCAAAATGGATTAAATTCATTTTTTTCCTCAGAATTCTGCACACAACACCCATAATGACAATGTGAAAAAAGTTTACTTGAGGTTTTTGCAAATTTATTAAAAATAAAAAAACTGAGAAATCACATGTACATAAGTATTCACAGCCTTTGCTCAATACTTCGTCAATGCACCTTTGGCAGCAATTACAGCCTCAAGTCTTTTTGAATATGATGCCACAAGCTTGGCACACCTATCCTTGGCCAGTTTCACCCATTCCTCTTAGCAGCACCTCTTAAGCTCCATCAGGTTGGTTGGGAAGCGTCGGTGCATAGCCATTTTAAGATCTCTCCAGAGATGTTCAATCAGATTCAAGTCTGGGCTCTGGCTGGGCCACTCAAGGACATTCACAGAGTTGTCCTGAAGTCACCCCTTTGATATCTTGGCTGTGTGCTTAGGGTCGTTGTCCTGCTGAAAGAGGAACCGTCGCCCCAGTCTGAGGTCAAGAGTGCTCTGGAGCAGGTTTTCATCCAGGATGTCTCTGTACATTGCTGCAGTCATCTTTCCCTTTATCCTGACTAGTCTCCCAGTTCCTGCCGCTGAAAAACATCCCCACAGCATGATGCTGCCACCACCATGCTTCACTGTAGGGATGGTGCCAGGTTTCCTCCAAACGAGACGCCTGACATTCACACCAATGAGTTCAATATTTGTCTCATCATACCAGAGAAATTTCTTTCTCATGATCTGAGAGTCCTTCAGGTGCCTTTTGGCAAACTCCAGGTGGGCTGCCATGTGCCTTTTACTAAGGAGTGGCTTCCGTCTGGCCACTCTATGATACAGGCCTGATTGGTGGATTGCTGCAGAGATGGTTGTCCTTCTGGAAGGTTCTCCTCTCTCCACAGAGGACTTCTGGAGCTCTGACAGAGTGACCATAGGGTTCTTGGTCACCTCCCTGACTAAGGCCCTTCTCTCCCGATCGCTCAGTTTAGATGGCCGGCCAGCTCTAGAAAGAGTCCTGGTGGTTTCGAACTTCTTCCACTTACGGATGATGGAGGCCATTGTGCTCATTGGGACCTTCAAAGCAGCAGAAATTTTTCTGTAACCTTCCCCAGATATGTGCCTCGAGACAATCCTGTCTCGGAGGTCTACAGACAATTCCTTTGACTTCATGCTTGGTTTGTGCTCTGACATGAACTGTCAACTGTGGGACCCTATACAGACCGGTGTGTGCCCTTTCCTAATCATTTCCAGTCAACTGAATTTACCACAGGTGGACTCCAATTAAGCTGCAGAAACATCTCAAGGATGATCAGGGGAAACAGGATGCACCTGAGCTCAATTTCGAGCTTCACGGCAAAGGCTGTGAATACTTATGTACAGTGGGTACGGAAAGTATTCAGACCCCCTTCAATTTCTCACTCTTTGTCATATTGCAGCCATTTGCTAAAATCATTTAAATTAATTTTTTCCCTCATTAATGTACACACAGCACCCCATATTGACAGACAAAAAAAAGAATTTTTGAAATTGTTGCAGATTTATTAAAAAAGAAAAACTGAAATATCACATGGTCCTAAGTATTCAGACCCTTTGCTCAGTATTTAGTAGAAGCACCCTTTTGAGCTAATACAGCCATGAGTTTTCTTGGGAAAGATGCAACAAGTTTTTCACACCTGGATTTGGGGATCCTCTGCCATTCCTCCTTGCAGGTCCTCTCCAGTTCTGTCAGGTTGGATGGTAAACGTCGGTGGACAGCCATTTTTAGGTCTCTCCAGAGATGCTCAATTGGGTTTAAGTCAGGGCTCTGGCTGGGCCATTCAAGAACAGTCACAGAGTTGTTGTGAAGCCACACATACCGCTTAGAATTAAGGCCAAAAAGTTCTATCTTGGTCTCATCAGACCAGAGAATCTTATTTCTCACCATCTCAGAGTCCTTCAGGTGTCTTTTAACAAACACCATGCGGGCTGTCATGTGTCTTGCACTGAGGTATGTGTGGAGACAACCAGGCACTACTCATCACTTGTCCAATACAGTCCCCACAGTGAAGCATGGCGGTGGCAGTATTATGCTGTGGGGGTGTTTTTCAGCTGCAGGGACAGGACGACTGGTTGCAATCGAGGGAAAGATGAATGCGGCCAAGTACAGGGATATCCTGGACAAAAACCTTCTCCAGAGTGCTAAGGACCTCAGACTGGGCCGAAGGTGTACCTTCCAACAAGACAATGGCCCTAAGCACATAGCTAAAATAACGAAGGAGTGGCTTCACAACAATGCTGTGACTGTTCTTGAATGGCCCAGCCAGAGCCCTGACTTAAACCCAATTGAGCATCTCTGGAGAGACCTAAAAATGGCTGTCCACCAACGTTTACCATCCAACCTGACAGAAATGGAGAGGATCTGCAAGGAGGAATGGCAGAGGATCCCCAAATCCAGGTGTGAAAAACTTGTTGCATCTTTCCCAAGAAGACTCATGGCTGTATTAGCTCAAAAGGGTGCTTCTACTAAATACTGAGTAAAGGGTCTGAATACTTAGGACCATGTGATATTTCAGTTTTTCTTTTTTAATAAATCTGCAACAATTTCAAAAATTCTTTTTTTTGTCTGTCAATATGGGGTGCTGTGTGTACATTCATGAGGGAAAAAATTAATTTAAACGATTTTAGCAAATGGCTGCAATATGACAAAGAGTGAAAAATTGAAGGGGGTCTGAATACTTTCCGTACCCACTGTACATGTGCTTTCTCAATTTTTTTATTTTTAATAAATTTGCAAAAACCTCAAGTAAACTTTTTACACATTGTCATTATGGGGTATTTTGAGTAGAATTCTGAGGAAAAAAAATGAATTTAATCCATTTTGGAATAAGGCTGTAACATAACAAAATGTGGAAAAAGTGATGCGCTGTGAATACTTTCCGGATGCACTGTATTACTTAGAGTGCTGATCCATCAATTGACATTTACTTCCTGTGGCAGCCTTCTTTCATGAAGCTGAAGGAGTGGTAGAAATTATATCAATATTATATCAAAGGTCTCTTCTGGGGTATTCTCTTCCATTCTTGAGGCAGAGGTGGAAAATGGGTTACAGACTGAGCGACATGGCCCCATGCCTTTCCTGTGTGTACCCTTAAATTGGTCCTGGTAACACTTTCACCATACTTACACATTTGCCATACCCTATCAACTCACCTTAGCTCAGGACTAGAGTGTGTCTGACTGCAAGGTTGTAGGCCCAGGAGAGGGCATCAGCATTAGTGTGAAAAGTGCCTCTTCAACACATTACCTTAAATGTGAATGACTGTAGGTCCTGGAATCACCTAGTACCATGGGGGGTTCACATCTCTATGAACGGCTACCACTGCAATGGAGCACGGTCTGTGACTGCCATGAACTCCCAGCCAAGTAGGTAGTATTTAAGTTGAATTATGGCCCATTTAATAGCAAGGGTTCCTCTCTCTCTCCCACTCTGTACTTCAGAGTGCCAAACAGTTTTTAGCTGAGACAACGTACAATTTACATGCCATGTATGATCTCACCCTAACACAGAGCCCAGTCTTGTTTCAGATATATCTATTTAGACAGTGTAAAATAATTAGGTTACGTTAACACTGGCACAGCTTCTGTTTTGGAATTCCATTCTACTATATTTGATGGCTGCATATGGGTTAAATCAGTAAAAAACACATCTCTCTCAGAAAACCAGGACACAAATTCACAATGGTACCATGTAAGCCTGGACGTGCCTGGACTTCACTTTTACTTTTCAGATTATGCCAGCTTCATATGACTGTAATTTTAGGTATTTGCATCTTGATCCATCCTTATCCTACCATGAACCTTTTATATTAAGCCACTGCCAGTCCCTAGTGTAGCCCTCCCACCAAAAAAAAAAACTGGCAAGTTACCTATAACATAGGATGAAATTTCACTGGTGGGATCCATATTAAACACCTCCCAATAAATTTTAATAACCAATGGGTCCAATGAAACAATTATTATTTATAATTGTTACACTGTTTCAAAGTAATGATTTGTAAGCACTTCACACAATCACGGATAAAAAACAACAAACAAACAAACAAAAAAAAAACATAAAACACATTTATTTAAACACACTGCTTATGGGATATTATCACAGTTCAACTTAACTGAATTTGTCTGAGTTACAGCACAACAAAAGTTCACACCTAGAAATCAATAATAAATATATAGTTATATATATATATATATATATATAATATATATATATATATATATTATATATATATATCTATAAAAAAAATCGTTGGCGTGCTTAGTTGGAGCTCATATGTAGTACATAACTTCACGTGTACTCACGGTGTCCTTCCAGAACTTTTCCCCGCACTTCTCATTTTCCTCCTTGGTTAAACACAGGAATCTCACAGCTCCATCTGGGATGACACCAGCAGCTTCGTCTTAATGCGGGATTTATTTGCGTTCCCTGATTAGTTGTTGCCTCCTGTGATATTTCTGACACTGCTTATTTTCATTTACTCCTTCTGGGATAAATCATGTCAGACGTATTTCGTGCCAGCTGTGCCTCTGTGGCGGTCCTCCAAAAAGTCCTTATCACCGAGCTCTGTATCGCTAAAAAAAAACCCCGACTGCGCGGCTGCATTTTCCTCTTCGAAAAGGTGATGCATCCACCTGCTTGACGCGCGAGTGCCCTTCCCGCTCTCCTGTGGCGGCGAAAGCCGCGCGCACACTTAGTGTCAAGTAAACACTTCTGAGTTCACTACTATACCCAACTAGGAGGGTGCTACAGTCTCCCCCCACCAAAAAAGTCATTGTGTCCTCATAACGAAGGGGAAATACAGTAGTCCAGTACACTACAGTAGTACAGTAGTTCCAACAATGATGGATGGATTAAAAGCCAGAAGTCTGTATAACCATCAGCATCAAGTGACTCCGTGAGAACCCTAACTACAAAGAGGACTATTTCATTTATGTTAGGTAGAATGCCAAAGGGGACTGGGCGGTCTCGTGGCCTGGATCCCTACAGATTTTATTTTTTTCTCCAGCCTTCTGGAGTTTTTTTTTGTTTTTTCTGTCCACTCTGGCCATCGGACCTTACTCCTTCTTATGTTAACTAAGGTTGTCTTATTTTAATTTCTTATTTGTCTTTTATTCTTCTTTTCTTCATTATGTAAAGCACTTTGAGCTACTTTTTGTATGAAAATGTGCTATATAAATAAATGTTGTTGTTGTTGTTGTAGTCACATTGGATAACACTGGAAACCAAATATACTATAAGCAACATTATGGAAAATTTCACAAGTTTTAAACAAACTGAAAACTATTTTGCAGTTAGCCCTACTGGATGATGAAACTGTCATCTGTATTTAGGTGCACCTATCCAAATATACCGTGTAGAACAATATCGCACTGGACACTTAGTACCTATGTTTGGCTCTCCAAGAAAATCATATTCTAAATGGTTTGGGACTTTCCTGATTCTCTGAGATCTTCTGTATGTTCCAACCTCTTCATTAGCAATTTGTACTGCCCCTTCATTTTCCACAGAAGAATCAAAGATCTCTGTGGCACTATTTTGAGCTCCTTGGGAAAATTCCAGAGACCTTACTGTATCTCCACAGTCATCACAAAATTCCATAGCAGGACTTCTTATGTTGAAGCTCCCAGACTCCTCATCTGTGACTTGCTCTCTAGTATTCCCTACATACTCTGATCCAACAGGGTCTAAACCCGTACAGGAAGGTTCCGGGAGATCATGACCATTAGCACCTCTGGAAGGTGCGTAAATCCATTCTCCATCCTCATCATCTTCACTGTCCGAATCTTTTCCAGAACCTGGCAAATCGACAACTTCTTTATCTTGGACTTTTTGCACATCACTCATCTCCTGGTTCAAACATTGGGTTCTCTCTCTGCCCTTGTTCTCTCTCAAAGTTCTTTTCTAGGAGTTAGCATTACTTTCAACCTCAGGCAGTAATCTCAGATTCTGTTCCACTGGAAGCAGATGATTTCGGTGAAAAATTTTTACAGGTCCCTCACCATCTTCTGGTTTCACTCGGAAAACAGGTAAATAGGGCATTTGGCTTTCAACAATATATGGCTTGGAACTCAATCAATCAGCCAATTTGTGCTTCCCTTGCAATCCAAGATTTCGAATCAGTACTCTATCACCGGGAGCAAGATGAGAGTAGTGGATTCTTTGGTCATGTCTCTTTTTATTTCCATCATTCTTTTTCCCAGCAGCAGCTTCGGCCAACTCATATGCTACCCTCAGTTCATTTTTCATATTCCTGACATACTTTTGATATGACTTTACTGACGAACTGTCACTTGAAACACTAAAACTCAAACAGGCAGTCGGGCTTCCCTCCCAAACATCAAAAAATAAGGGGAGTATCCAGTTGCTTCATTGCGGCTGCAGTTATAGACATGTACAAGATGCCCAATATGACGACTCCATCTACATTTTTGTTTTGGGTCCAGAGTGCCCAACATGTCAAGTAGAGTCTGGTTAAACCTCTCTGGTTGAGGGTCACCCTGAGGATGATATGGAGTAGTTCTCGTTTTTTTCACACCTAATAGATCCAACAACTTGTGAATTAGCTGACTCTCAAAATCTCTTCCTTGATCGGAGTGTACACACTTGGGTAGACCATAGTGAATAAAGTACTTTTCCCACAGTACTTTAGCCACAGTGGATGCCTTTTGATCCTTGGTGGGAAAAGCTTGTGCATATCTTGTGTAATGGTCTGTAATGACTAGAACATTGCAAGTGTTACTGGAATCTGGTTCCATGGAGAGGAAATCCATGCACACTAAGTCCATTGGTGCACTGCTGCTCAAATTACCCAAAGGTGCAACTCTCTTTGGCAAAGTTTTTCTCTGTATACACCGAGCACAGATCTGACAGTACTGCTCCACATCGGTCTTCATATGGGGCCAATAGAACCGATTCCTAACAAATCCATAGGTCTTCTCAAAACCCAAATGTCCAGAATCATCATGCAATGATCGTAGAACAATCTGGTGAAATTTCTCTGGCAAAAGCAATTGTTTACACTTTGGTTTGTTGGGTGGCTGAGTGTAGCGGTACATCACTCCATCTTCCATCTTCAACCTTCCCCATTCCTTCAAAAGTAAAGAGATATATTTGTGTTTTCGCTTGTTCACCATGTGAATATCTCCCTTTCTAAATGCATTCCACAGCTCACCCAACCAAGGGTCTTCCTGCTGTGAGGCTGACAGATCAGATAGGTTCAGTTGGGGCAGTGATGCAGTGCTTAATGTAGCTAGGTTGCAGTATGCTGCAGGTACTGCTTTAACAGAGCATCCTAAACAGTTAATAACTCTGTTGAATAAAGGACAGTTAAGCTTATTAACCTCCAACAGCTGACACAGGCCTCTCACTCCATTAGAAGAAATGCTTATCCACTCCACATCCTCCACTGGGCTCTCATGGGCACGCTGAGACAAAGCATCCGCATCTGTGTTTTGGTTGCCAGGTCGGTATTTGAGGCTGAAATCATAGGCTGATAGAGCTGCCAACCATCGATGCCCTGCAGCATCCAATTTGGCAGATGTCAGTATGTAAGTAAGAGGATTGTTGTCTGTGTGTACCTCAAATTTGGCCCCATACAGATAGTCATGGAGCTTTTCCACCACAGCCCTTTTTAATGCCAAAAATTCTAATTTGTGTACTGGGTAATTCCTCTCAGTGGGTGTTAGGCTTCTACTAATGAAAGCCACTGACTGCAAACCCTGCCCCTGGTCTTGATATAGGACACCTCCTAATCCCTCACAGCTTGCATCAATGTACAACACATAAGGTAGTTGAGGATCCTCAAAAGCCAGTACAGGTGCCTGAGTAAGTTGAGCTTTTAGAATTTCAAAAGCTACTTCACATCTCTCATCCCATCTATCTCCAAATGGCTCAGTAGGCTTAAAGTAGACCCTTCCTGGCTCTTTCTCCTTATGTTTTTCTGCCTTCTTCTTCTTAGGCAAGCAGCCTTGCAGTAATTGGTTCAGTGGGTAAGAAACTTTGGAAAAGTCTTTGGCAAACCTCCTGTAGTAACCACAAAAACCCAAGAAGGAGCGCAGTTCTGATATAGTCTGGAGTCTGGGCCATGAAATCGCTGCTTCTATCTTGGAGGGATCAGTTGAGATTCCATTTTGAGAGACAATATGTCCAACATAGCTGACAGATGTTTGGCAGAACTTGCATTTATCAAGTGATAATTTTAGTCCTTCATATTTCAGGCGATCCAAAACCTTAAGGAGGCGCTCTTCGTGTTCTTCCAATGTTCGCCCAAACACAATGAGGTCATCCAGATACACCAAAACCTCCAATAAATTCATGTCCCCAACTGTTCTCTCCATAACTCGCTGAAAAGAGGCTGGAGCTCCCGTTATGCCCTGAGGCATCCTTTCAAACTGGAAGAACCCAACTGGGCAAATGAAAGCTGTCTTTTCTTTGTCTTTTTCACAGAGAGGAATTTGATAGTATCCGCTTCTAAGATCCAACACACTAAACCACTTGCTTCCACTAAGGCAGGCAAGAGCGTCTTCAATTCTAGGGACAGTGTACTGATCTGGAATTGTACGTCGATTTAGGGTTCTGTAGTCTACACACATCCGTATTTGTCCATTCTTTTTACGCACTACTACTATGGGTGATGCATAAGGGCTCCTGGACTCAGTAATAATACCAGCATCCTTCAGTTTTCCCAAATGCTGTCTTACATCTTCAATGTCAGCAGGGGCAAGCCGGCGAGACCTCTCCCGGAAAGGTTTATCTTCAGTTAGCCTGATTTCATGTTGAGCACTCTTAGCACAGCCCATATCAAATTCATGACAGGAGAAAACATCTTTCCTCTCCAGTAGCTTTTGAGCTAGTCTTTTCTTCCAATCTCCTGGCAGAGAAGAATCACTAAAATCAAAGGAGTCCAAGGTCAACTGATTCTCAGCAGTCATCTCGCCAGGGGAGGAAATATGTGGCACAACCTCTACTGGGAAGATGTGAGCAATTGGCATACCCTGCTTCAAAGTAACAGCCTGATCAGACATATTCCGAACAGTGACTGAGATCCTTCTTGAGTGTTCAACTGGAGTGTTCTGCACTTCTGGCCTCACCAATAATGCCTCAGGAAACCGTGGCTCTTCAGGATGATCCACTAAGAAAGTTTTACTAGAAAGTTTTCCTAAATATTTTGGAATCCCCCTAACTCTTGCCGTCTCACCAGGAGACAATATGACAGGCTTTGGGTGCGAAAACCACACTGTACCTTGGCTTAAATCATCAGTCAGGTCAGCTGTTATCCTCATGACCCTTTCAAATGCGTCTTTCATGATGGGATGAACCACTAAAGTGTTCATGAAATCTTTCCCAACCTTTTGCTTGCATGCCTCAATCAGTTTTTTCACCACGGATGTATTTGTTCCTACTAGAATGGATGCTTCACCCTTCATTACTGGATCCGGACACACCAGCACCAGTGCATCAATGGCCTCAGTTACTCCAGTTACAGATCCTGGAAACTCGAGCCTCAAAGACAAACAACCATCATAAGAGTATTGCTGAGAACTTAAACTCCATATATCCAAATTTCCAATTTCCATTAAAGGTAGATGCTTAAGGTACCTCTCATAAAAGGATCGATAGAGAAGAGTAACTTGAGACCCACTATCAAGTAAAGCTATAGCATAAATGCCCTCTATCTGTATAGGAAAGATAGTGCTAGGCCCAACTAGCCTTTTTGTTTAGTTCATTACACTGGGTGGAACGTGTCTTTTGAGGAGCTTCAGCCCGTTCCTCTACTGAGCCCCAGGGTAGTTTCCCGTCACCCTTCTCATTTTAATGAGTCGTTGATTCACTTTTCCCAAGTTCTCCTCATTTGCACAGTCCCGTTTAAAGTGGTCATCCTCTCCACATTTATAGCAGAAAATGTTTTCTCCACCGCCTGCTTTGCTTAGAGCACTTCTCACTGTAGCGGCAGCTAAGCTATGCATTTTGGGAGTGTCTGATGTCACTGGAGCAACAGCAGCAGACAGTAGACGAGCCATTTCACAGTCCCCTAATTTCCTTCTTTAGCAGCTCAACCTCAGAGTCAGCTGAATCTGTTTTGTCAGAGGCCACAGAGGACACAGTTACACTGGCCTGAACAGTACTTCTATTATGAATGATGTTCTCTTCTTCTCTCACTTCTTTTAGAAGTTCAGTGAAAGGAGGTGGTTCACAAAACTTGTGCGTCATTCTCAACCTAAGTGCCACCATGTCATCTGGAAGAGCCCCTAGAATTATTTGCTCAATACGAAGGCGATTCAATTCAGAAGACTTCAGTCCCCCTTTTCGCAGAACACTGTGTAGTAGCTTATCTGGCTTGATTATATACACAGGGAGTTTTTTCCCCTTTTTCTTGGAAGGTATTTCTGAACTTCACCATCAGATCAGATGCATTCTCTGTAGGACCAAATGCTGTATCTAAAGCCTTCAGGTAGTTACAAGAAGTAGCTGAAGGATTTTCAACCTTCACAAACCTCACAATATCTGCTGCGGGCCCTCTAAGGCATTCCACTAGCCTCTGTTTCTTCACATTGTCAGAACACTGCCTTTCTTCGAGAATATGTGTAGTGTGTTCAGCCCATACCTCATAGTCTTCCTCCCCATTTGGTGTAGGAGTCAGTCCAGAAAATGTGCGCAGTTTCCTGTAATTCTGTGCTTCTACTGGTGAGGCAGTTTGGCATTTCTGAACTAGTGAATTAATTGCGCTAACTAACTCAGTGTTAAGTGTGAGAGCTGGGGAAGCTACATTCTGTATGTCAGCTAAAGATTTTCCCTCCTGTTTCAAGAAAGACATAAGCTTAGTATGGAACTCTTCACCTTTACTACTGCCAGATGAAGGGGATGTAGCACTAAGTACTTGAGTGGACCATGGGCCTATTTCATCAGGAATTCAAATAAAAGCTGGGAAAGAAATTTCAGAAACCTTTTTAGAAGTCTCTACTAAGACAAATTGCTCCCTACCTGTTTTATCACTGCATCGACCGTGCACTTTTGTCTTGCCAGTTCCCTTAACTGTGTCTAGCACCCTATATATAACTGTGTCTGTAATGTCCAGTGGCACATTGCTTAAAACAACAGCATTCTCAAGCGCAACATTCTTCTCTTTACACCAAGCAATAATCTCACATACATCCATATTGTACAAACTTCATCAATAAACAAACAAACAAGTTTGGAAATGGAAAAATATATATACAAAATTGCACAGTTGAGCACAAGTAACTTCAAAAAGGCAGACAACACATCATGCTATACAGGAACAGTATTTATCACATTAATGCCCACCAAAACAACCCCTTTTTTTTAAAATAATAATAATCCCGGACGAGCCCCCACAAATGTAGCCCTCCCACCAAAAAAAAAAACTGGCAAATTACCTATAACATAGGATGAAATTTCACTGGTGGGATCCACATTAAACACCTCCCAATAAATTTTAATAACCAATGGGTCCAATGAAACAATTATTATTTATAATTGTTACACTATTTCAAAGTAATGATTTGTAAGCACTTCACACAATCATGGATAAAAAACAACAAACAAACAAACAAAAAAAAAAACATAAAACATATTTATTTAAACACACCGCTTATGGGATATTATCACAGTTCAACTTAACTGAATTTGTCTGAGTTACAGCACAACAAAAGTTCACACCTAGAAATCAACAATAAATATATATATATATCTATATATATATATATATATATATATATATATATATATATATATATATATATATATATATATATATATATATATAAATAATCGTTGGCGCGCTTAGTTGGAGCTCATATGCAGTACATAACTTCACGTGTACTCACGGTGTCCTTCCAGAACTTTTCCCTGCACTTCTCATTTTCCTCCTTGGTTAAACACAGGAATCTCACAGCTCCGTCTGGGATGACACCAGCAGCTTCGCCTTAATGCGGGATTTATTTGCGTTCCCTGATTAGTTGTTGCCTCCTGTGATATTTCTGACTTATTTTCATTTTCTCCTTCTGGGATAAATCATGTCAGACATATTTCGTGCCAGCTGTGCCTCTGTGGCGGTCCTCCAAAAAGTCCTTATCACCGAGCTCTGTATCGCTAAATAAAAAACCCTGGACTGTGCGGCTGCATTTTCCTCTTTGAAAAGGTGAGGCGTCCACCTGCTTGGCGCGCTAGTGCCCTTCCTGCTCTCCTGTGGCGCCGAAAGCCGTGCGCACACTTAGCGTCAAGTAAACACTTCTGAGTTCACTACTATACCCAACTAGGAGGGTGCTACACTAGTAATATTTTTTGGGATGACATAAAGGCTAGCTTGTTTTAGGGTATGTTAAACAGCCAGAACAATAGGCTCATGAATAGATGTTGATATTGTCAAATTAGGTACCACTAAAGACATTTTGGGGCTTCAGCAGTGTGTTCACCCCATGTTGGAACGTTGCCGGGGCTCAATGTACTATAGTTCATATGAAAGGACACAATACTGCTATTTCTGTTGGGGGGTGCTAGATGTATTTCTTTCCCTTGCAGCTATTGCCAAAGACATTTTCCAATTCCCTTTTGTCATTTCTATAGTGAGTAGGAACCAAACCATATGGAGTCTTCTGATGAAATTGTCTATCATTGGTAAAAGATAGGCATTGATTTGTGATTCTCAGTTGAATCATCTGAAGTCACTGTAAAAACTTCATGATCCATCTGTACAGAGTCAGAATAATCAAATTAAACTGTCATAATTATATCCCAGCAGTAAAGCATACAACCAATAAATCATATCCAAAGTAATCATCTGACATAAATGGAATGTGATGACACAGTGTGTCACGTGATAGCCATGTCACATGCCAAGCAACAAGCATAGCAGACATAAATAATATGGCTACAGTCATGCAAATCTAGAAACAAAATGGCAGCAACCATAAAAAACACAAAACATGCTTTGCCAGAATAACAATATTACAAATAAATAAACAAAAATAAATATACAAAAATGTCAAAAATGGAACAAATAGGCTCAGGGATGTCCACCATGCATATTCACAACAAACCCAATCACTAAAGCCCAATATGAATACATACTACGTACATTAAAGTTAAAGGAAACACAATAAAATAATATAATAATAACTGCCTAAACTGATTTTGCAATAGCTAATGCAAATTCATTTTAGGAAAAATCCTGAAGTGTGAGCCTTCCAGGGGAAAAACGAAATGGTAACTCAATTACATTAATAAACAAATGATAAAAACCATTAACAATGTCAAAATGTAGAGAAAAAAAACCCAATCATACACACAAAATGCATGCAAGGTTGAAGAGTGCACTTGATGACCCCTTAGAATCACTGAAGTATTCAGTTTTAGGTATGAGTACAATGGGGCTGTAGCAAAGGCTGAATCTTTCCTCAATAACACTACAGATGGGCTTTTTTAAAATTATTTCCAGCTCAGCCTTTGCTCACTTTGCCTTGAAGAGTTTAAAAGGACACTCACGCACTATAAACCTGTAGTTAGTGACAATATCTTGTGAAAATCACGAGTCAAAACTGTAACACAGCCACAATTCTTTGTGACATGGATTCCGCAAGATATTAGAAACATTCCTTTAAGATTCTGGTCCACGTTGACATGATTGCATCATTTAATTTCTGTAGATGTGTATGCTGCACATTCATGCTGTGAATCTTCAGCTCTACCACATTACAAAGGTATTCTATTAAATTTAGATCTTTGGCCTGGAAGGCCACTAAAGAATACTGAACTGATTGTCACATTCATGAAACCAGTTTGAGATGATTGTTGCTTTGTGACATTGTGCAACCTTGTTGTTGTAGCACATTTGCCTCAAGATTCAGTGTGTTTTGCATTCTAAGATGCTTTTCTGCTCACCACAGTCGTACAGATGGAATATTTGAGTTGCTGTAACCTTTCTGTAAGTTCAAACCAGTCTGGCTATTCTCCCCTGAACTCCCTCATCAACAAGGTGTATATTTGTGAGGAGAGAACTTTTCTTTAAGTACAACAAAACTAAACAGATGTCATCAATACCACCTTGCAAAGACCAGCACTGCAGCTTGAGTTGGTTAAGAACAACAAAGGCAGAAACACATAATTTCCAAGTAAAGCAGGCAAAAACAAAAGGAAACACCTCATCAGTTGTCATGCTTGGGTCACAGATATGCACAGAGACACGGGAGGTTGTAGAAAAAAAACAGGAACTTTATTCAAAGCACGGCAAACAAACATTTTTCTCTTTTCAAAAGTTTAAACGTGCTCCATGACAAGTTAGAGATGACAGTTCCACCAGGAGCAGAGAATGTCAGAGAGAGAGAGAGAGAGAGAGAGAGAAAAGCAAATAATAAATTCCAAACTGACAGAAGCCCGTACAAGCTTTTTAAGTAAGCAGAGTACCACGTGAGAGGCATATCACGCAACAGAGCCGCCAGAAAGGTAAGGAGCAATGTGAAGGTAGTCTGTCAATGTTTTTCAGGGGTTTTCCCAGCAGCGTCTGTATTCTCTAGAGGTGCGATCAGCCCCCCTGCTCACACAGTAAAAACACATCTTTAGTCTGTTCCTAAATGTCCTCCTAATAAATGGGGGATGGTCAGCTTGCATTTTTCTTGTCTGCATGGGTTGGGAACCAAAACCAGCCGATGTTTGTCATACTTGTGATCATCTATTCAGTGCAATGAGACATGTATGAGCTCAGAGTGGAAGGCCTTGTGGAATAGCTTCAGCTGAAACAAATGTATATCTAATATGCTTTAGGGCATCATCATTCCACTGTTCTGTTTTCAAAAGTGAAGGGTGTTTTTTTATACTGAAATATTAAATCCCACAAGGATTCATTACTACAAATGGCTTCTGCATCTGTCTGCTCAGTGCAGTTGTAAACTACTCCAGCAGGCATCATTGTGTTTCTTATGGTTCATGTGGGGATAGTATCACACTGAGTCATCACACTTTTGGAAATATATATAGTTCATGGCCCAGTATATAATACCTGTAGTGTGAATGTCTTTAGCCTGTCCTGTTGTACCTATGTTGTGGACAAACGGCTTGCCAGCAAATGATAGGGTCAGTAAAGTCTTTACTGCTTATGATTTCAGGCAATTCCACCCTATAGTCACCTAAAAGAAGGTTTGAAGAACATTACATCCTGGAAGGTTAGGAGCATAATGGCAGTCTGATAGCAGTGTTGCTAGTTTTTTGAGATAGTGCTCCCAACCATGGTCCATGCTTCATGTTGCAGTGATGATAAAACCGCTGGTTGAGTTAAGTTGGTTGAGCTTTCACTCAGTGACTATTAACCACCATAAACACACCAGTTTTGTTTGTTTTCATAAAGTATATTTTTAATTTCATTTTGTTTTCTTCTTTACTTTATGTGAAACGCGAGGTGTGACACGTGATTTGTCCACTGCATTTGTGACGTAAACAGTAGTTACACTATAAATATGATGGTGGTTCCATATTTTGGTATCCCTCAGGTGGATTAACCTCAATAGCACTCTGCTTCAGTTAGTTTGCAATTCAAGTAGGCCAAGTGCTAAGTTTCATTTCAGTTTTTGACCGCCTTTCTGACTTTGATTTTTGATTTGCCCCTTTGCTTTCCTTGCTTGTTTTTTCATTTTGATGTTCCACTTCTCGCCCGGCCTGGCCCTAACAGCGATTCTCTTCTCACATTATTATCCCCTGGTCTCTTACAATAAGCCCCGATGACTTTGTCTTGTTACACTGAACATCTAACTTCACAGTTTCAAATGTGCCTGTTGGCAAAATCTGTGTCTTTTAGCAGTTGCTTTCTCCAGTCTCTTCCACTGTAGACTATAACTCCTCTATACTAATTGGCCAACCACACCAATCTATTACTTTTAACATTCCTCCAAGTGACATTCAGTGACTTTAATATTTTTTTGTATTAAACCCCTTATCTGTTCTTTTCAATCCCATTTTCAAAGAGTTGTTTAGAGGGTGGTTTTTTTTTGTCTTCATTGTGTAGGTTAGTCTACAATACTGACTCACCATGAATTTAACCTTCCAAGATACAGTTTCATTATGCTATAATGAACTGAAACCGCCTTGACTACAGGCAGGTGATCTCCATTTAACTCATTGTGTGACTTCAAAAACAAATCAACTACTCTACTGATGATTTAAAGGTATGTGATCAATTAGAACAGAAATAGAATAAAACCACCAGTCATCTATTGCATCTCTTGCCTAACTATGACATACAGATTACATTAAAAGTGAGTTATGATCACATGATATAATTATTTATTCAATTTTTTTTTCTGAAGCTGATTTATCACAGGTTGTGCTGTCACAGCCAATTCCAATGGGAACAGAAATAATAGCATAATGATAGTATTTTCTTCTGAAATGCTACTAAAGCATACAGAAGAAAAGACTTCTTAACTGTTCTTCCGTCAGTGTTTATCTCTGAAGAAACTAGAATGTTTTAGTGGCCTTAATTGGCCTGATTACTTGCCAAATGCTCCAGGCATCTTGACAATCTGATCTAATTAAGGTTGCAGTGCTCAGGTGGGTATATGAATCTTTTAAAAAGAGTGTCTGGGACTAGAGAGGCCAGAAAAGCCGAATTTGAAACAGAAACAAGCTTTAGACAGCCTCATAGGCACCAACAGTCATAGTTAGGTTTTGTCAAAGTATAGCATTAAAAAAGAGAGTAAGATCCAGTCAAGTCAAGTGCTCTACAGTTTCCATAAACATACCAATAAATGCATAGATAAATACACCAAAATGTATACATAAATAATGGACAGTACTGTTGTGCAAGGTTTAAAACATAAGGCAAAAAAAAAAATTCACACTGGATTTAAAAGTGACCAAAGTTGATGCTAATCTAATATAAGAGGGTAGACTAATTTCAAAGTTTAGGGTTAGCTACTGTTAAGGCACAAATCTAGGGTCAACCAGTAACTTCTGATCAGCGAACCTAAGTGATCATGAGGGAGAATAAAGGTGTAAGAGCTCAGTAACATAAGACGGGGCTAAACCATTCATACACTTCAAAATAAGCAATAAAATTTTAATCTCAATCCTGTACCAAACAGGAAGCCGGTGAATAGTAGCTGAAATTATTATGATGTGATTATGTTTTTGCGTGCCTTTTAGGAGCCTGGCCGCCATATTATGGACTATCTGAAGACTAACAAGGGATGACTGGTTAACTCTAGTGTATAGTGGTTTGAATTAGCCAAGCTGAGAAGACACAAGGCCATGAATTAGTTTTTGAAGAAAGAAAAGGCTTGACTTTACTTAATACCCTGAGCTGATAGAAATAGGCTTTAACATGGAGTTAATATGTTTGTTGACTTTGAGGGCATTATCAAAAATCTTTTTTTTGCAAACAGATTACAGTTGGCTGTCAGAGAGTTAAGGTTATTTACAGGAGTACAAGTGAGATCAAAATGTCCAAAATACACAATCACTGTTTTTTTGTCATTGTCAAGAAAATTTAGTGACATCCATATTTTAATGTCTTTAAGACATTCCAATAAGGGTTTAAGAGAATTTGTTTTGCTTTGTTTCAGTTGAAGATACATCTGTGTATGAAATGTTATATGTTTTTTTTTTAAAATGGATCCTAAGGGCAACATATGCAATGAAAAATGAATAGGCCCAAGGATAAATTCTTCAGGGAACCCACAGATGTATATTTAATTTTACAGTTAAAAGGAACTTTCATAACAGAGCTTCCCGGTGATGTTATTTTATAGCCATTATCAGAAGTATTAATTTCTGTTTGTCTTTTCTTACATTTATATTATGGAATCCTCCTCTATTTAAAAGACAGGTTGGCACTAACATATTTAAGGCATTATTAGAAGTGTTTTACATTTTACTGTGTTGTGGAATCCTCGTCAATTTAAATGAGATTTTATGCAATTGAAGTCAATTGTATCGTGTAAATGTGTAACAATAATTTTACAGATCCCACCACCTCTGTCTTAACTCACTTAATCCATTTGTAAAGTTGTAAGGAGCCAGAGGCTATATTCAATTGAACTGAATTCAGTCAAAGTCAATTTGTTCTATACTAGGCTGTAGTGACTAGAGAATTTACACATATTTACAGTATAACTATAACATGATAATAATGAAGAATACAATATTTTGCAAAGGTAGATACACATACCCTGGAATTCAAACATAAAACAGAATGGAATGTAATTACCATATATATCCGCAGATAAGTTCTCCAGTGGATAAGTTGGGATTTGATTTTGCTGTATAATTTCTGGTATTTTATAATATCGGTCATATAAGTCAAATACGGAAAACTCACGCTACAGTCCAAGAGATTATGATATGCTAACGCCCATCTGAGAGAGTAACCACAGAGCACACTGCCTTTTTTCTATGTGGGTGCAGCAATGTGCTGTATCAGCATGTGCTCCTAACTTCTCTCTCTCTCTATTGTGCCTACGTGACCACACGGTAATACCCAAAGTATTCCAAAGCAACGTTTGCACTGATATGTGTTTTTTGTATCTCACACCCTCATACACCTTTATCGTAAGAGCATCCCTTATCTATGATGGCAGAAGAAAATATGAAGTAGGTTTTACATTAAATATCGCTGAAGTGGCGAAAGAAATTGGTAACTGCTGCATCTGATGCATTTGAAAAACTAATGCGAGATTGGTGGATGCAAGAAGATGTAAAAAAAAAAATTAAGTGTTGTATTTTTGAACAGGCGTATAAGTCAGGGTCTGATTTTATGATCGATTTTTCAGATTTCAAGACCCGACTTATACGTGAGTATATATGGTAACAAACAAAGTGAGGCATTAACATAAAATCTGAACTACAGTCCATTGACAGGGGAGAAGAGGAAAACAAAAAAATACAGCACATACCTGCCATGCTGTATAAAATAAACATCTTGGGGTGGGTGTTCCATGATCATTTATAAAGAAGCTGTGTCATAGTTTTGTTGACCTGTGCCACATGGCATTTTTACATTTTTTAATTATACAGTGAAATGTCCAACTGTATAAAATAAAGTAAAATGAGAAGGTCTTATTTTGTGTCAGTATCCATTGACTCCATGTGCCAATCATTCTGATGTCTCCAACTAGAGAAAGCTGTAATTCAAGGTGAAGTGTGTGGACAGGTACAGAACTGGCTTAAACACAGGTAAAACAACATATTGGTGCAAGAAGGCATGGAGTCACTCAGTGAACAGTGCTGGGACTGTTACTCATTTACTTCTGGGAGGTAATATAGATAAACATTTTACTAACAAGCTGATAATGTCTGAAAATGACACTATTAGGAGGACAGCAGTCAGTCTCAAAAAGAGAGATTAGAAAATCCTGACTCTGAGAAATAGAGGGGAAACAACCTTCATTTCAACAGATCAAAAAGTGCTGGAGGCAAGACATGATGTTTATCAGCACAACATCCAAAAGAGGTGCAATACAACAGCAGCAGTTGCCAAGCAAAGAAAGATGGTGTGGAAGAATATCACTGACAAAGTGAATGTGTAAAATAGTTAATCATTGAAATCCATGTAAACCTTGAGTGGTAAATTAACATATTGTGCAAAATGTAACCCTAACAACAATACCTTACCTGAAGCATTATATGCCTTAAGGACTGCAGTCCATTCTTGCAATATTAATGAAATCAAAACAATGTAAGACCCATAACATTAAATGTTCAGCATGCATTGAGTTGTCATTACTTTGAGAGATATTGAGTGTTGTTTTGTCTGCACTGAACCCTGTATTGTCCTGTAATTACATGCCAAAAGAGACCAAAGGTTAATTACTTTCCTATACAAATCTGCAACAGAAGACTTATAACAGCACCCACTTCTTGCAAGGTAATTTACCCAGTTCAAACCCTTGCATAGTGTTTAGACCCATGAATTTGGCTTTCATATTTTCAATTATGTGTGTGACATCAGCTATTATCTTGTATAGAGTCTGTTTTTACTCATATCCTGCTTGCCTTGTTTGGAAATCTTAATGTCAAAAACAAAAACAAAATAAATCAAATTGTAAAATGGAGCAGTAAAATAACAAGGTGTCAACAGTCCAACCTCACAGATCTGTTTAATAAGCAAATATTATGGAAAGCAGAATGCATTTTGTCAGACAGGATTCATCCATTGCATTCAAAATTTCAGCCATTGTCATCAGGTAACAGGTTGAAGGTCCCAAGGATAAAAAACAACCAATTAAAATATTTTTTCATTCCAACAATTTATCTTTATTAGTCTACTAAATAAATTCAGCTTTAAAAAACAGATTTGAAGAATAGAAGTAACAGGTAGCATTTGCATCAATCATCACTCATTGTTGCTTTAATTATTATGTCTAATATGTTTGATCTAATGTTTCACCAGAAGTAATAACGTCACTGCTATAATTATTTGTACTAAGTTAATGTTTGATGGCTGTGTTCTTTGTGATGTGTTTTTAATGTTATATCATGGTGTCTCAGTAAAACCTGCAGACAAACCTGCTGACTGTCTTGAGACTGTAGAATTG